>NC_041228.1:51347361-51351269 GCF_002837175.3 Physeter macrocephalus
GCGTCCGGAGCCTGTGCTCCGCAACGGGAGGGGCCGCAGCAGAGGGAGGCCCGCATACCACAAAAAAAATAAAAAATAAAAAAAAATAAAAAATAAATAAATAAAATAAAATCCAAACTGAAACACAGCAAAAATTTTAAAATGGTGAACATCTTACACAATGAAATATGCATCTCAGCATTAACAGTGAAATAGAGAATGAACTGCTTTAATTAAAAAATTCCTACAAAAGAAGAATGTATAAATGATTTAAAATCTAAAACTGCTGTTTGTTCAAAAAACGACAAATGTTATAATGACTGTCACCTCTGAAGAGCTAGATTCAGTGTCAGTGAACCTGTTGATGCCAACTCTTATTGGAAAAGGTGCCACATTGTCACCTGGAGTTGCTTGTTCATATCCGGCCCTGAGGATGTCATTTCTGTCTCTGAATGGCATAGAGGTAGTCCCTCCAGGCCAGAGTCAAGACTCATTTGTAGGTGATATGTGCAGAAAACCACACCTGCCCCGACCACCTGCAGAGATGGCTGGAGAGTGGATGACTTAGGCAGGCCTTAGAAAGGACTTCAGAGAGGCCACAAAACCCTGTAGGACACATTCAATGGATAATCATTGAGCTGAGCACCATTATTCCATTTGTACTACTGCATGAAAGTATCCCAAACTCAGTGGTTCAAAACAACTCTTTTATCAAGCTCAAGGATTCCATGGGTCAGTAATTTAGGAAGGACTTGTCTAGATAGTTCTCACCTGGGATTTCTCATGCAGTGTGGTCAGGCATTGGGCTTGGGCTTTAGTATCTGAAGGATTGACTGGGCCAGACATGGCTGCTAGTTGATACTATTGGTTGGAGCTCTCCTGGGGCTGTCATATTTGTCTATACCTGAACTCTCCATGTGGTTTGAGTGTCTAAACTTGGCCTCTCTATGTGGCTTGGCTTCCTCACAGAATGGGAGGCTCAGGGAAGCTGGACTACTTATGCTGTAGCTCAGGACTCCAAAATCCAGTAAGCAAAGGAAACTGCATTGCGTTGGAAGTCATACAGCACTGCTTTTCTTGATTTTGTTGATTATGAGTTAAGTCACTAAGGCCAGTTCACATGCAAGGAGGAGGGACAAAGACCCCATCTCTTGGTGGGGGAGTTTTAAAGAATGTGTAGACATGTAAAGCCACTGCAACCAGTCTCAATGATAGCCCTCTCTATTGACTGGGAGCCTAGTTCTTGCTACCTGAAATGGAGACCTAATACTTTCTTATTTCTTTATTTAGTTATTTATTTTAAAAACTTGTTTCCAACTTTGTCAATAAGAGAGCCACACTGGCTGGAATGTTAACAACATTCCCAGGGATATCAGAAGTCTGCATAGAGCTACTGATATACTTTTACAGCTTGTCAATGACCCTAGTCTTTAAATGACATTTTGTGGATCTGGTCAGAGTGATAATTCTCTGGGGACAATTCCTTTCTATTATATTGATTGACACTAGTTTCAATGTGCATCTTCTTAACGTATCTCTTTTCTTTCCAAAGAGAATTCCAACTTGACCAGCTGGATTTCAATTAGTGATCAAGCTGGTGGTGGAAGCGGTAAATTGCAGCCCAAAGTGACTGAGGAGAAAGCGGGAGGAGAGTGGAAAAGTAATTGATGGGAGGCCAGATAGAATAATGAAGATGTAAAAGAGGAAAAACAGGATGGGAAATTGCTCAGGGCAGGCGGTTTGGCCGTTATGATAGTTTCTGCATCCTATTTTCATATTTCTAAAGCTTATAGATTTTGTGACTATGCAGCAATCCAAAATGTCATCAAAACTCCTAACATCAGCTCTTGTGAGACATAAGGGATGAAATCACTAAGAATGATACGGTCTGATCATGTCACATATATTCCTCAGCAATTCTATTCCCCACATATTAGTATTAATGCCTCCATTTGTGAAAGGGGAGAGAAAATGACTCAAAATGACTGAAATGAATCAAACAATAAGGAGAATTTTGTCTGCTGCTGAAACTGAGACAAAACAGGGTGAAACTGCAATCGTATCCTTTTCATATAGCTACGTCTTACTTGTGAGACCTGACATTAACAGCATTTTTCAAGTGGTAGGCTAAAAGTTACTACTAATGAAACCCCTCAAATCTGATCATCACCAAGTCTTTCTTCACTCTACAAAGATTTATTTCCCTTTCTCAATGTCTTATTACATTGCTGGCATGCCAATGGTTAACTCAACCCCTCCACTATCCAGCAAGTTAGCCTTAGTCCAAACTCACCCAGATTCAAGATGGTCATTTCCATTTACTCTCAGCATTCCTAAAGCATTGCAACAAATAAAAGGACGGCATTTTTTTTTCTCAGATATTCACCAAATATCCTGAGAACAGCAATTGCTAATTTTGAATCCCCTAGCACCGCAAATTCTCCTAACTGCAAAACTTTCTTAGAGATTTAACGGGTTCCTGCCCACGGAGAGACTGATCAAGTACTTTCGAACCTTTGAGAATGACGCTAAAAGGAACTGGATGAAGGGGGTGGCAGGGCCGGAAGTCGGCACCAGCGCACAGGCAGGATTGGCTGCAGACTGAGAGCAATTTTGGGTATAGAATTCACTGGAATACAATGTTCCAAGGCCAACTGCAGCAAATTATACAGGTGGAAATATGACAGATTGATGAAATACTGCTGGGAGGAGGGTGAGAAAGGGATGGTAAGGAGCCTCAGCTTTGATCACTTAGAAAAAGAAATACATTTTTGTCTCATTGTTTTCTACATTGCTTTATGTACCTGATTTGTTGGCCTCGTTTTCTAGCATATGTAATGTTTTTCAAATGTCCATATTCTCCAGTGTGGACCAGTTGCCTGAGGGAAGAGAGAGAAGTCAGATCCCAGCAACACTTAAAAGCTGTAAGTTCAAGGCAAGTTCTTCAAATTGCAGAGCGTGTATCCCCTTCTCTAATAGGGGCACATTCTACAGTATTTGCCTCATGAGGTTATAGGAAATTCGTCTCTATTCACACAATGGTTAGACTTGGTGGCTAGGGAAAGGATTTGGGGGATTGGCGGCTTCATCGCTTATATGGAGGGAACAAGAGAAGTATCATTAGCCTGTGGCCTTGTGGCACATGAAGGGCCCCCACACATGTCATGCAGAGGTGGGTGGGAAGGGCTTAGTCTGAGAATCAACTTTCTCTAAGCTGCCTCTTTCCTATCAGCATCTTTGCTCTCAGCCCTTAAAGAAGCCCAGAATTTTACCCCCATCCTCACCCACCCCCACTGTAGACACCATGGGTGAAAATGTAAAATGTAGATGTCTCCTGGCATCCAGACCTCAGAGTGGAAGACAGAAGCTGCATGCAGGGGCACGAACAAGTCAGGGAGGATGCTTTCCAGACCAGAGGCCGTACATGGGAAGCAGGCTCCCTGGGTCCAGCTGATGGATCTGCACCGGAGCCCTGCGCTAGCTGCAGCCTCTCTGCCATCAGAACTGGGGTGTGGCCTAGGCTTCTCGCATAGCTGAGAGGCTAGGCACTTGGCTTTCTTTCTTTCTGGTATGAGCTGCTGTTATTCCTTATGCTTAAACATTCCTATCACTAAAATTATGAAAATGTTCTACAAAAAAATTTCTGAAATTTTGCAGAAAAATTGACTTACTTCTTGGTCTTTGTGCCTAATTCTAGTTACCAGCATATGTATATTCTCTGTAAATATTCTCACTTGAAGAACTTTCAAATATGTATATATGTTTAATTTTTAAACTATAGCAAATACAGATTTTTCTATTTAGGAATTTTTTTTTTTTTTTTGCGGTACGTGGGCCTCTCACTGCTGTGGCCTCTCCCGTTGCGGAGCACAGGCTCCGGAAGCACAGGCTCAGCGGCCATGGCTCACGGGCCCAGCCGCTCCGCGGCA
>NC_041228.1:51351293-51400181 GCF_002837175.3 Physeter macrocephalus
TCCCGGACCGGGGCACGAACCCGTGTCCCCTGCATCGGCAGGCGGACTCTCAACCACTGTGCCACCAGGGAAGCCCGGAATTTTTTATTTTTGAAGAAACACTAGAGCAGTGTTTGTCACTTTTTCTTTTTCTGGGTAGCTCTCTGCACGGGTTCTACTGAAGTTTTATAGAGAATCCATATCCTGTAAACCGAACCTGTGATTTATGCTTCTGAATGAATAAAATACAACTAATGGAGTTACTTTCTTCTCAGGCAAAGTATGAAGAAACTGCAAGAAAGAGAGGTATACCTTTTATTTAAAGAAAGTTGTGAGAAAATTAGTTATAAGTGGTAGCCTTAATAACAAATTTAACACTACCTGCATCTATGGAATATGATTTGGAATTATGTAGCTTTCCCAAGCCTACCAGATCAAAGTGTATTAGAAAAAAATAAGGTATTTTCCACCATATGTGGTCCATGTTGGCTATCTACAGCTCTGGATTTTTGTGGACCTAGGGAAGGGATGGACAGTTAAAAAATAAAGGAGACACTCAGTATTTGGGCCTATGGAGAATCATGGGAAAGCAAAATACTTTTACTAGATTTGATTTTTAAAAGAACAAAAATAAGAATAGGAAAAGTACCATAGGGTTAATTACAATTAATGTCTAAGGCAAGGTGAAGAATGAGACATAAACGTGGAAGCAAGATTTAAGGCTTCTGGAAGAAAAAGAAATGCTTTGTTTCAGGGTTGGCTTGCTGCGTTTCCAGTTGGTCTGCAATTCATGAAGTGAAGTGTAGCTTAGTTTTGTGTGATCTAGATAATATAACACGACTCCTATTTCCCTCAGTAACTTCCTCTTAACATTTATGATTTTCTGCATTTCAGGCCCCTCACTGGGTTATAAGATTGGAATATAACTGTTAATTTTAGTTCGATGTCTTTGTGAAATGCATTCGGCTATCCACACGACATTTCTCATTTCTTGTTCCTTCAGCTTGGTGTACGCATAAAACACACCATAGTGGAACTGCCTGTTGAATGCCAGCACATTCATCTGTACCTGGGGAACGAAAAAAAAACATGGACCATCAACTCTTCTGGAACATACTACTTTAATGAAATAATATTACGCTACAGACTGGTTTGTGCTTGTGCGGTGCTTATCTGTATTTAAATAGACAATTTCTAAATTGTGTCAAAGAAAGGAAAGCAGTAGGAAATTCAGCAAGTCTAAAGGGAGAGCGTCACTCTGCAGAGAAAGGCAGACAACAGTAGTTTAAAAAGTAAGTTTGTAAAATCATAAGACAAGCTCCAAATCTCAGCAGCACTGCTAGCACCAAGATTCCTAGGAGGACTTTGGTGTGTGTGTGTGTGTGTGTGTGTGTAACTTTGTAGTGATATTTATTTGGCTTCTAGCTAGTAGGCTGGTCTCATTTAGATAAAGTATTTTTCCTTGGCCACAATTTTAAAAATTTTTAAGGTGGTTTTTAGGCTATTGCACTCCCTTTCAGGGTAATGTCACAGGCCTCTGGAATTTGGACCAGGTGATATTATGAGTTTCCTTAGGATGCTCTGCAGCAACTTGACATACAGTTGAATAGTGTTTTTCTGCAGGAGGCAGATCAGTAAAAGAAAATTTTCAAAAAACATTTAACTGGGGTGCGGTCTGAAATGGAACAATTCCTTTATTCTTTTCCATTTAGAAAAAAGGAGAAGAGGTACTGAGTGCCACATGTAATTCTGAAAACCGCAAGCAAAGCAGTCAGGAAGGGGAGGCCCCCCTGCTCTTAGAAACAGGCACACATTTCTCCTGCCAAGGGCAGCTCCTTTAACAGCCGTCTTTGCAGCAGAAGGGCAATAGTGTGGAATTTTAAAACATCCCTAACATATGGGAATACTTGCATTGTTTTTACTTCTTTCTAGAGAATCGTTGGAAAATGTCTAGAGTAGGACTTACAGGAAGACCCCCATACTGCTTTCTCAAGCCAGTTTAACCCTAAAGTGTGGGGGAATTTCAGGGTTCTCTGTTAGTTCCAATCAGACTGAGATGGAAGGACCAGTGGTTTTAGGGAAATGAATAAAGTACACTAGAAAAACGTCTCCAGATTTGGGGGACTTCACCTGGCTACCCTTCCCCAAAGTCCTCTTGTTGCACACTTCAGTAGCTCAGGAATTGGCTATAAATGGATCAAGTATTCTTCTGCCTTTTCAGGGAAAGAGAATAATCTAGATGGGATGGATTTCCATGCAAATAATTCCTAAGTGTTCTAATTGTGTGCAGGAGTGATAAATCCTTCTTGAAAAAGGGATGGATTCAAGAGGGATGCACTTAACAGGGTGTGCCCCCTGGGGACAGTCAGTATCCGATCGGGAGAACATCCTAGCTTTGTTTCTCTAGATAATTACAGAATGGCTGCCTTACTTCCAGAGCTTTGCTATGTGCACATCTGTCTGGGTATGACAATCCCTCAAGAAGTCATATGTGAACCACAACGCCTTGACTCTCCAAGGCAGAGATACTAACTAATACCCATTCAAACTATGAATGTACATAATCAATTGGTCTGATCAACTGTAAAAAGAAAACCCAAGTAAAAAAAAAAGAAATACTAAGACCCAGAGTATGAGAAAAAGAGTGTATAAGCTAGCAGCATTTCCATTTACATCATACCTCACGCTCATAAAACACATCCTCCAATGTCTTTCCCCCACTGCCATCACCTACAGCCTCAAACAAAGGCTTGTATACCTGAAAAACAAAGACAAGAAATTGTTTTTTTAACAAATTTTCATTTTTTATAAACATAAAAACTATATTTTTCCAGCAATATAGAAACTATGCACCCATCTTAGAAAATCTATCCAGAAGGCCTGGATTTTTTTTGTAGGCTCTTTGGCTTCTTGAGGAAATACCAAAAAATCCAAACAACGAGAGTACAGATGGCATTCCATCCTATTGGCTTGTTCAGGCCTACAAGGCAAGAGGCAAAAGCAGTTCTACTTTCAGTGTACACTGAGCTGATTTCCACATTTGATTCTTAGGGCTAGTTAGACACATTATAGAGGCTAAATGAGTGCTTGTGGTTTAATCAGTATGGCTTCATGGGTTCTTTGAGATGACAACTGATTAAAATTCATTATGGAATTTCAAGTGAGAAAGGGGTGGAAATTGGGGAGAAACTCAAATTTTAATATTATGCTAAAGAACCTCTTGCAGTGACACAAGAGATGTCACAAAGGTTCACTCATTGTTTGCTGGCTTATCTTTCCTGGAGGGTTTTGGAAATCCATAAGCAAAGATAAGAGGGGTGTCATTCCAGTTCTAGAAAAGCTACCTGGAGGGTCTGTATGTTACTGTCTGCAGGTCAGAAGGAATGGTACCAGGGGATGAGGTTATAACCTTGAGCTGAGAAGCTTCAGGCTCTCTAAGAGCAATTGGGTGCTGGAGTGGGAGAGGACATAGCAGCCCTCTTTCCTTTCCTGAACCCTGGCCACTGAGCAAAGGGAGTGGTATAAACAGTATGTCCATATTTTCCCCTGTCCTTCAAGTAGACAGTCTGTACCTAACACTGTTTGCCCAATGGGCACTTGAAAGGATGGCTGGGTCAGGCTCTTTTACATAACTCTGGCATGAGCTCACATTTCCAGAACACTGCACCAGTCCCTTGGGGAACTTGCTTTATCAAACACTTCAAAAAAAAAGGCTCAAATGACTGTTCCTTGGAGATTTAAACAAGTACTTGCTTGGCAGGAACCTTAAAAAACACCAATAGCTTGGGTTAGAAACTCAGCGTATTTCTTTGGGAGAGACATTACAGCAAGAGATACTGCTTTCTATCGCACAAACATTCTAAATGTTTTAGATAAGAAGTGTAAATGTGATGTGTGGACTTCTAAAGTACATGTGATGAAATCACACAAGACATTTCGGGAACCTGGGATAAACACATACTCCGTAATGGTCCGCTACTCTCTTCATTTGCTCGAAGTCCTCTGCTTGGGCCAGCAGGCGCAGTCCCTCGGGATAGAGCTTGCCACAGGTCGGGTAGAGGGTCTCGCGGTCCTCTTTGCTCAACTCGGTGCCAAAGGAGTTAAGAGTGATGATAAAAGCACGTCTGTCTGCCTCAAACTGAATTTGCAAGACATAAAATCAGTGAAATCGAACCATCTACTAAACGCTCTAGACAAATTCATTTCCAAAATGATTTGCTTTCCTTTCCTGATCTACGTCTAATTATAATAGACATGTGTTATTAATGTTCCTGTAGTCTCTTCCTGTAAAGGAGTAACTCTGCTTGCCAGAGAAGGATCACACAGCAGTGACAACAGCCCAGGAGCCCAGGACTTCCCACTAAATTCAGTTCCCAGGCTCTCTGTTATTAGTTACTCATGTGTCTCTCTCACGTAGGCCACTAGAGTCTCAAAGGTGTCTTCCATAATAATTGGAATAATACCTACTTGCTGGGGTCGATTCAGAGACAGAACAAGGTAATGTAAATAGAAGGGCCTAGCAGAGTGTTTAGCACAAAATGTGCATGTCATGCATGTTAAACATCCCTTTCTGATTGTTGATGTCAGTAGGAGTTTTTACATAATGAAACTGTGCTACTTACCATTGGTTTGTACTTTCCTGGTTTTGTTTTTCTTCTTTAAAGTTCTAGGTTAGCTATCAATAAATTTAAGTCTGTAGCTAAGAATTACAGGGCTCGGGACAAGTGATCTTCCTCTCAGGGCCTCAGTTTCCTTATTTGTAAATGGTGGGGTTAGGCTACACGATCTCCCAAATGGGTCACATGTACTTCCAGCCTGTCTTCTCTGTGTTCAGAAGCACTAAGCACCCGAGCTCCCAGCCCCACATCAGGCCTCTCTGTCTTATCTAACCACGGAGTCCTTCTTTTTTGTGTGTGTGGTATGCGGACCTCTCACTGTTGCGGCCTCTCCCGCTACGGAGCACAGGCTCCGGACGCGCGGGCTCAGTGGCCGTGGCTCACGGGCCCAGCCGCTCCGCGGCATGTGGGATCCTCCCGGACCGGGGTACGAACCCGTGTCCCCTGCATCAGCAGGCGGACTCTCAACCACTGCGCCACCAGGGAAGCCCCAACGGAGTCCTTCTTGAAATTGCCTTCTCTTCCTTTGGACTCCTCTTAGTTTTCCTTCTACCTACTCTGACCATTTCATCTCAGTCTGTCCTCCATGGGCACCTCCTCTGCCCACCATGGGAGTTTGCCGTGATGTCCTTGGGCTAAGAAAGCCTTCTCCATCCACCCAGAGCAACCTGCACTTACCACATTATTTTAAAATCTGTGCGTGTGTCTTTCACCCCACCACACTCTAACATCTTTGAGAGATCATGTCTCTCTTGTTGATTGTTCATTTTTGAATATCCAGTGCCTGACACAGGAAGATCTTAACTGTTTACTAAATCCAACGGAATGGTCCACGGTTCTACTACAGTTCTACTATTTTAAAAATTCTCTAATATTCTCTACAATGTTGCTATCCAAGGTGTGTTTCAAGGATTAGTAGCTTTGACATCACCTGGAAGCTCGTTAGAAGTTCAGAATCTTAGACCATAGTCCAGACCTAGTAAACCAGAATCTGCGTTTTAACAAGATTCCAAGCTTATTCATATGCACACGAAAGTTGAAATGAATTGCTCTACAATACTATTTTTGACTAATTAATAACAAATCCAGACTTGCAACAGATTTTACTGGAACTCTTTTGTTAGAACAGGTGTTTCCTATCAGTACAGTGAGAGTTGGTTCCTTCTGATCATTTTGATTGCTGTCATGGAAATTATGGGTGCGCCAGAAGCCAGGAGTGGGCTTATTTGGAAGCAAAAGCAGCTGCCTCCCGCTACTGAATATAACCAGTCCTGTCAGTAATTTCAGACTTTCCAGGGATAAAAGAAGAAATGGAAGAGGGAGATTTCATGGCAATAAAAAAACCTTGAAATAACAAATAGGGCAGGAGGAGCAACAATGGAGTTAATTGTCCCAGATGATCTTCAACGTCCTTTCTAGTTCTAGAACGTTAGAATAATAAGGAGAGAAATAGGGCCAGGTAGGCAGCACTGCAGGAATGCAAGGCAGAGGAGGAAGCTGCATGGAGTAGAGCATGACATTTTGGTGGAATGGCCATAGCTCAAACCCTGAGGAAGCAGCTGGAGAGGCAGGATGGACAGGTAGCTGGGGACAGAATAGGAGAGGCTTCACAAGCCATGCCAAGAAGAGAGGACTTTGACTGATGCGGCTGGTTATCTGAACATGCCACACACTTTCCAACTTCTTGTCCTGGTTAATACTTGTTCCTTGTGCCTACAGAGCAGATACTCCATCCCATCTCTCCAGGTTGAAATCCTACCTGCATTTGAGGGTTCCATCAAATGCAATCTTTTTCATAAGAAGCCCTTCTCTTTCCTCTCTAATTAGATATGATTTCCTTTGACTCCTTATTATACTTTAATTTCCCTTTTATTATAACTGTCTATCTACTTTACTACTTCTAGCCTAGAGGCTGTGTGTGTGTGTGTGTGTGTGTGTGTGTGTGTGTATTATACTTTAATTTCCCTTTTATTATAACTGTCTATCTACTTTACTACTTCTAGCCTAGAGGCTGTGTGTGTGTGTGTGTGTGTGTGTGTGTGTGTGTGTATATTCTCTTAGTGAAAAGAACTATAATTTTTGAATTGTAAAGGAGCTATTCTGTCTTTGACCATCCCTAAGCAGACAGTTTGCTATGACATCTGATTATGGAGGAGAGTAGATGGGGTGGTACTAGTTTCCTGTAAGCCCTGTATCATTGTCAGAGGGCAGCCAGCCTGTGTGGTACAGTGTACATCGGATGTCTTTCCTTTCACTCTACCCTTCAAACACTCATGCATTTTAAAACCATAACTTATTTTTTGTTGTTGTTGCAAAAGATAACCATGCAGTGTTGACATATTGAAAACCATTATCCATTGCTCATGATGGAGTTGGGCTCATTGGGTCAAAAATTCTGGCCAGTTCCTTACAGGAGGAAGGGTCTCCTTGGTGGGAGCAGTGGATAGAGGGGTCGATGGCAGTGGAAGAGAGTGAAGTGAACTGGGACCAAACCCAGCCTTATTAGCATGTATACTGACCGAGGGAGATGAAACAAACATATTCTGTGCTTATTTTTCACTGCTTCGTTAACCTTACAGACTGTCAGAAGAGCAGGAATAAGAGGCAAACAGTATACTGCAGCACATTTGTCTGGAACATAAGTCAATTTCTTTTTTTAAATATGAAGCTACAGTCTTGTGATTAGGTCACATTTTAACCTGCAAGCCTAGGTTAATGCCCTCTTCCACTGTGTTCAGTCTTTTAAAGTCTCCTGTCAAATGAGATCAAATGAGAATATGGAAGAACTTCAGAAACTGTAAGTGCTCTATAGTTGAACAAATAAAAGGGGAAGTAATTACATGATCTGGTATATTTATATAAAACTGACAAGCCTCTTCCAATCATATCATTAGAAATGTTATAACTGTATAACATACATAACTGATATTTTTATATAAACGTACAAAGATAGTTAAATGGATTTTTATTTTTAACACAGCTTGAAAAAAATCTAATCTAATAAGGTAGTATCATGGGTATAGGAAAGGGACAAAGAGAACACAAGGTAGATAGTATTTTGACCAAATCCTCCTGGTGATAAGTATTCTGCTAATACTGTGCTATCCTTTTTACATTTACAAAGACATAATTCTTATTTACTTCTGATTTTTGTAGCATGTGCAGTATGATCTTGCTTAAGAATTAGCACAGAAGAGCAGTTTTTATACAAAAGAACTGTGCAGGTGAATTTGATGTAGACGTAATTTAACATAGATAAACATATAAGAACTGGAACCAGACTACCTGTATTCAAATCCTGACACTACCACTTACTAGCTGTTTGACATCAGGCAACTTACTAGCCTTCTCTGTGCCTCAGTTGTCCCTTCTGAAAATGAGGTACTAAACTACCCATCTCATTGTGCTATTTTGAAGTCCAAGTGAATTTGTGTATATAAAGCACTTAGGATAGTATCTGGTATATAATAAATGTTAGCTATTAATAGTGCCATTGTATACCTCTGTAAGGTTATTATTATTTTTTCTTTTTTTTATTGAATGAAAGATTCTTTAAATACTAAGTGCTGTTTCACATTTCATATAATCCCAGAATAACCCTTTTTTCCCCCTTACCCCTATATTACCCCTTCCCCACTCCCTCTCCCCACTGGTAACCACTAGTTTGTTCTCTATATCTGTGAGTCTGCTTTTTGTTTGTTCGTTTGTTTTATTCACTGGTTTGTTGTATTTTTTAGATTCCACATGTAAGTGATATCATACAATATTTGTCTTTCTCTGTCTTATTTCACTTAGCGTAATGCCCTCCAATTCCATCCATGGTGCTGAAAATGGCAAAATTTCATCCTTTTTTATGGCCAAGTAGTATTCCATTGTATATGTGTACCACATCTTCTTTACCCATTCATCTGTTGATGAACACTTAGGTTGCTTCCATAGCTTGGCAATTGTAAGTAATACTGCTATGCACATTAGGGTGCTTGTATCTTTTCAAATTAGTATTTTTGTTTCTTTTGGCTATATACCCAGTAGTGGAATTGCTGGGTTATATGGTAGTTCTATTTTCAGTTTTTTGAGAAACCTCCATACTATTTTCCACAGTGGCTGCACCAATTTACATTCCCAACAACAGTGTATCAGGGTTCCCTTTTCTCCACATCCTTGCCAACATTTGTTATTTGTATTCCTTTTGCTGATAGCCATTCTGACAGGTGTGAAGGTTATTAACTTTAACATTAATCTTTTCCTACATATTTTGTAGGTATGAAGTACATGAACCATTTCTAAACCACAGGAATTATGCCATGTAGAAACTACCTTTTTGAGCCAGAGATAATGTAGCTTTTTATAGTGTGGCTAGTAGTTAAATTTATGAAAAGAAAGGGAGGAGCTTCATAGAGTCACTAGCCTGCTTGTGTTATATTATCAGCATGTCTGGAAGAGACTATAACTCACTTTCTGACAATTAGCATGCCATGAAAAAAATGTTATTTATCGATGCCCACTGTCTGTATAATATAGATAAAGACAAAACATATTTTTTGGAGTTCTCCAAGGAGGTCTTACTTCAAGGACTGCTTTGACCTTAAAGTTTTAACAGTATCTTTAACTGTAAAATGTTAATAATTAGATATTTGAGGGGAGCTAATTTTATCAAATGCAGTTTCAGAATATTTGGTTGAAATATATGCAGATGAGGTTATTTCAGGTTTTTTTCTCTTCTTACCCAAAGGGTAGTTCTTATCAGGCTTTTCTTGAAATCAGAAGTCACTGAACAGCTTAAATATCTACCCACCAGTGTAGAAGCCACTGTAACAGATAATCTAATGGTTAAAGATATTCTTTAGACAAAACTTTGTTTCACAAGGCAAAGCAAGAGCTTTTTAAGCCCAGAATGGTTTTTTGTTTGTTTTTTGTTTTTTTAAGATCCAAGTGAGGGCTTCCCTGGTGGCGCAAAAAAAAAAAAAAAAAGGATCCAAGTGAAATAGGAAGCCAGCAAGAGCGATCTATGTCAAATATTCAGTGCAAACTATGCCCAGAATTCCCCTCAGACCATTCTGATCTCTGGCCTGAGTCCCTCATGCATGTGCAGATTGACATTGCAAGCAAGAGGGCCTGTGGGCACAGATGAAATCTGTGATGATAAAGAGGAATTAAAGAGAATATAACATCAATTAGAGAGGTTGGAACCAATGGTGGCATCTGACACATTGTGAGGTTTAAGTGGGCATGCCAACTGTGAATCACTACCCATAGAATCTTCTTGCCAAGAGCAGGGATGCTCAACCGTTGTTTGGGGCAACTTTTATTTTAGGATTTATATAAGGAACCATGCCCACAGTAGACTTTGTTGCCAAGTTGTGGGGGTCCCCAGCTGCCCAATGTTGGGAGGGAAGTTGATAAGAGTACCTATGGTGCACCAATTGTCCAAAGCATACTAAATTTTTAACTAATTATAATCTACTTTCTTCATACTACATCAGAGTGAATCATGATCAAACTTCTATCAAAAGCATTCTTTTCTAATTCCAAAATAACTCTTCTATGTAGAAAACTAAGAAAATACCTCTTTTAACTGAAGACATCAAATGATATATGTATAATAAAATATACTGCTACTTTATTTCTAAATAAAAGAACTTCTAAGATTTTAAAAATTGGTAGGATTATATAAAGAAAAAGTGTATAAGCACATTATTTGACATAAAAAAAATTCAAGGACTCTTTCTTACCTCAAGAATGGGACACATAATTTCTGCTGTGACATCACCATGATTCTTACAGAATTTATAGAATGCCTCGATGTAAGACTTAAAAAGAAGAAAGATCATAAGGCAAGAAATGAATATATTTTCCTTTTGGAAATTTCTAGATCAGCTTTTCATGGGTTATTAAACTCTTTAATGGAAATTGAATTACTTCTCCCCTAGGGAGATATTTTATAATAAATTTGGTATAAACTTTCGCCTCAAAGCACATTGCACAGCCTAAAAAAGGAACTCCATAAAAGAACAAAATTGTACTTATCATAGCTTATAATTACTCAACAAGCACTTTTTGCATGCCTCTTGGATTATTTCACACTGTTAATTCTTGCTATTCTAACAAGAGTGCCAAACTCTCTTATGAGCTCTGCAAATAAGTCTAGATTTGGTCCTATACTCATATTTAATGTCTCCTACTGCTCAGGAGACACATTTGGGATGGCATTGAGCATGGAAGATACACTGGAAAGGCAGAGACTAGGCTGTAGAGGCAGCCTGTGTTTGAATCCCAAGTCTGTTACTTACTAGCTAACTGACTTCTGCCAAGTAAATTTACCTCTCCATGCTTCAGTTTTCTCATCTGAGGAATGGGGATGGCACATAGTTTTGCTGGGTGGATTAAGTGATCTAATGCCTATAAATGCTTAAAACAGTGCCTTCTGTTAGCTATATCTCAGGGATGCTTCCTCTAAGCCCATAAGTCTTTATATAAGAAGGAAAACTGCTGCAATGCAATGCTTTTGAGAGGCCCACATGTTTCAGCATAAGAAGCTAGATATACAACATGGCAATGTATACATATATGAAAAAATATATATATATTCATTCAGGTACACTATGAGAGTGTCCAAAGATGCTGTAGTGGTGTGAGTGAAAATGGATAGATTTTGCTCAGCCCTTATTACACAGAGTGACTCAAATGGCGGCAGCATAGTCCAGACAGACAGCTGGTCAGATGATACAAAGCGGTGCCTATGATGTTGTGTCCACAGATGGTCATCTTGGTATGCTGCACACTGTCAGTAGATTAAAATTGTGTGGACAGGTTAACTGTGAAATTCAGGGACTCTGTTAACAGGATTGAGGACAGAGACGGACACTACATAACACAAGGTTCACTATGTATGCTGGTTCTTTTGAAATGGATTCATATGGTTCACCGCACTCATCTATCCACCCACGCATCATCCATCCATCCATCCAACCATCCATCCATCCATCCATCCATCCATCCATCCATCCATCCAATGGACACCTTTTATGTTCCAGGCACCATGTAAAGAGTTAAGGATACAGAGAAGCATGGGATCCTCTCAAGGATCTTGCTGGCTGGGAGAAGTTGACATACATGTATTTAACTAGAAGACAGGCCAGGACTAAAAGAGCTTTGTTCCCAGTATGCCTAGCTTCATAATTCAGCAGCTGGCTAACAGGCAAGTAACATTTAATAAAGAACTCTGGTTATGATGCCTTATGTAATAAAGAAGAACATAATATTTGGGAAACAGTTACCTTGTACAGTTTATTGCGCAGTATTTCAATATTCAGTTCGTCTAGAGTATTTTCAGACATACAGTCTTGAAAGAACGGAGCTGAAAGCAGAAATTATCGTACGGAATAAATTAATCAAAACATGATTATAAACTATAGAAAATGTCTCCTGAACGCACCACCCTCTGCCCACCCCTAACTAGGACACTGTGGAGTGGCAAACCACAGACTCGGTGAGGCTAACAGCGATGGTGACAAGAAGGGTGATTACTTAGGAAGCATTTGCTCTGTGCAAGCTGTCACTAAACACTGGATATACCTGAACTTATTTAATCCTCACAACCTGGAACTACTCACTTTATGGTTTACTTTTGAAGCCGCCCCCCGACACCCGCCTTTAGATAACAGTCATATTTACCATTTGCAACCTTACTATGTGCCAAGCAATGCATTGTATTAAAACCATCTTAGTTTTCAAAACTCTGTTATAGTAAGGTATGACTGTTTTTACAATGAGGAAACTGGAGTGAAATGAATTGCTCCAAGTCACCTGGTTGGTGGTGGGCAGAGCCTGTCATGATTAGGGATATCTGCTTTCACACTCACCCTCTTTCTGCCACGCTATGCTCCATTAGCACTGGACACTTAATGATGATGTAATTTTTTTCTTTTTAAAATTTGTTTTAAACAGCAACTATTTTGATGAATGATCAACAGTGAATAACTATAATCCAGGTTTCCTGACAATACCTGTATAAAATTATACCATTAGTATTTTAAATGCTACAACTGTTGTCAGTGCCAAATTATAATGAAATTATTACTTATTTCATCATTGCTTCAGGTCATTAGACAGACACTCCTGAGCATCTCAGAAAAATGGCATTCTTAAATTTCCTAAAACAAAATGTTTCCTATAGGCAGCCTTATGAAGGCAGAAATTTAAAATGAAAAGATAAGGAACTAAACATATGAAACCCAGCTAGAAAATTAATTTTTTGAAAAATTACAAGTTCTATCATTTATTTGTTATGGTCAGGAACAAAGTACAGGGGTTTGGAGGTTGGGAGATGAGCCCTAGCTCCTTCTCAGCTACAAATGGTTTGCATGTGATGTGGTATACTTCATTGTCTTGATCTGAAAAATGAGGGAGCTGGACCAGATGATTCTTTAATGTCCATTTCACTTCTAGGAATCTGTATAGTATGACACTATATTCATGGAGAAAATTGTGAATTGAAAGTGCATTTTCTAATACTGTGATAACATACACAGCAGCTGTGCAATTATTTATGCATTCATACCTAATGGTGTTTCAACGAGAATGGCATTAAAGAGATCAGAAGGTGTCTCTGCAATGTTGACTGCTTCCATTTCTGTGAAACGGCCCAACGGGTGGCACTTCACCAGAATTTCTTTCACAGATTTTTTTTGCAATGCACCGTTCATCAGTAGAATCACGTTGTCTATCATGTAACTGCACCTGGTGTAGAAGAGGGCTCAATCGTTAGGAAAACCGTTGCATGAGAATAAGAAGCATCCCTCAGGTAAAAAACAAAACAAGAAACCAAAAGAACCCCCCACATTTCAGGCACACACGCTTTCATTAAGGAAATATATATCTCCTTTTATTTTAAACTCTGGGTTTTGAGAGATGTAGGTGAGGTAAAATATCTGACTCTCAGAGGGTACCATAGTTTGAAAAACCATGTTCAGAGTTATAATACCTGATTGGTGGGACCACACAGAAGATGACCCTTACACAGTAATTGCCAAATGTGGTGGGTGGGGCAGAGAGTAGTGAGGGTGTTAAATTGTTTGGTTTCTCATAATGGACTATGGGCTTAAAAAGTTGAGAAACACAGACCTAAAGGGTTTCATTCTACTTCAAAAACTATTTAAATCTTTGATGAATCCCATCGTTGAGTATTCAAAGTTTTAAATATTTAAAAATACATAAAAATATTTATTAATTTTAATATTAAAATGTTTTATGTATTAAAAATTAAAATATTCTGTTTTTTTTTTCCTCCTATGAGAACAGATAGTCAACTTTCTAGCCTTTTCCCCTCCCAGAACCCCAAGAGTCCATAGGTTCACACTTTACGTGATTTCTCTATTTAATATAAGCTCTACCCAGGATATTCCAAGCAATGAGGTCAAGAAGTAAGAGAGACATAGTCGCTTCCTTCACAGAAAATACAGTTTAAGGGAGGCACTGGTACATTGCAATGCAGCATACAGGCTGCATAAAGGAGATTACAGGGTGGTGTGGGGATTCAGAGCTGGGCACTAAACCAGTCCTGGATCAGACTTCCTAGGGAGTGACATTCAGGCTGCAACTTGCAGAATGAGTAGGAGTTGTCCAGGCAAAAGCGGTGGCTGGGAAAGAGTGCTTCCAGGCAGAAGGGAGAGCATGTGAAAAGCCCCAGAGACAAGAGGGCCAGGAACAAGGATGTTCTTTTGCCTGCTGAGCACTGGAGGTGGGGCCCGGGCTGAACGTGCAGGGTCCTGAAAGACAAGATGAGGAATTTGGATTGAGGGCAATGGGCGATGCTGAATACTTCAAGGACAGGGGGAATTATGATCTATGTAGATAGAATATGCATTAAAACAGGATAAGAGGTAAGCCAACACTGATACAGTAAAGTGCTTTACAAAAGTTATTTTATTTAATCATGATAATTACACTGTGATGATGACAGGTACTATTATTACCTCCGTTTTACAGATGAGGAACTGGAGGCCCAGACAGGTAAAAATCTCACCCATAACAACACAGCTAACAAATGAAGAGGGCTGAGAATCAAACTCAGACAAGTCTGCTTCTGAAACTTTTCTCTTAACGCTCAGATTATGCTGTGTTTAGTTGTCAAGGATGACACATAGGTTTCTAGGTTTAACAGTTAGAAGCTGGAGCCATTTATTGAGATGAGAGCACTGGAGGAAGAACCGGTTGTAATGGGAGCTGATGTTTGGGACCGAATGAGTTTAGATGCCCAGGAGGAGATGCCAAATAGGCCTCGGACGTCTAAGTCCTGAAGAGACAGCTGTGGAGCAGAGACATTTAGGGAGTGTGGGCAGGGGGTGCTAGTTTAAAGGTGGAAGCAGATGTCTTGGGAATGCTTGAGACCACATTCTAGAGTGTATGTCAAGAGTTCTGTCCTGAGAACTCTGGGGAACCCCAACATTTAAGGACCTTGATAGAACCTGAGAAGGAATGACCAGATGGTAGGAAGAAAACCAGGGAAGAGAATTCTAGGAAGAAGAGGTTAAGGGCCACAGGAAAGTCAAGGTAGACATTGAAGCACGGTGTTCTCAGGATGCAGCCACTAAGAGGTCATCTGGCACCACAAAACATGTTCAGTGGAGTTGGCTTGTGGAAGGGAAAGGGGAGAAGCCAGAAACCTGACCGCTGTGTGTTTAAAATGAGTGGGAAGTACAGAGGCTTTTGGTTTGTTTAATTGTTCTGTTTTTTAAAAGAGTTTAAACTATAAAGCAGGGGAAGGTAACTGTATGGAGACCCGGGGGCCAGAGGAGCTTTGGACTTTCCGTTCTGGTGGTTTTTTGTTGTTTTTTTTTAAGATGGGAGAGAAGAGAACACGTTTAAGAGCTGAGGGGAAAGAGGCGGCCAAGAGGCTGAGGTGGTGGCTCAGAAGATGGAAGAGACAGCCAAGCCATGAGACAAGGTCCTCCACGTTTGGCAGTGATGGGACTCAACCGCTGCACAATTTAGGCTTGAAAAGAACACCTTTCACCACTTAGAAGCACTGTCACTGGAGTCTGGCTGCAAGGGTTACTGACTTCCTGTGCAAGAATGCATTTCCAGCAGGATAAGAATCTCCTGCATTGAAATTGAGCTTCTGCAATGTACCCCAATAAAATTTTTACCTAAAGAAGTTTAGAAGAAGGCAATTGTCCCTTTATAAAAAGCACGTGGCTATAAAGTTTCTTCACTCCCCCAAACAGCAGTACCAAATTTGGACATTATGGAATTGTAGCACCCTTTTTATCTCTTGAAAATGATATTAAAATGGAAGTGCTTATGTAACTGTCCCCTTATGGCTCAAAAGCTATTACCTGAGAGGGGAATTGCCAGCACTTAATAATCCTTAGCAGACTCCAGATGTTTAATTGTTCCCCCACAGCACCCCTGTAATGTAACAGCATATGAGCCGCCAACATCCCCAATGTGCAGAAGACTATGAGACCAACGCCGACGGGGGCAACCAAAGAAGTCAATGCTGTGAGAATTTAGCCCACACGTAACACTCAAGCCTATGCCTGTACAGTGTGTGTGGGGATGTGCACATGTGTATGTGTGCACGTGTGTGCCTGGAGTGCTTTTTTTTTTTTTTTTAAAGTTAATAGAGAGGCTAGGCCCTCTATTGCAAAGAGCAAGGGCTATGGAGATTGAACTGTTTTATTTCAACTCATTTAAGCGGCCTTGTTTCTAAGATGGGACAACAGTAGCAGTTCTCATAGTTTTGTTCAGAAAATGAAATGAGACTCAGGATTTGGCCCATGGCAGGGGAGAGGGGTATCTTTCCTGTCCCTCCCTCATCTCTGTCACATAGGCACCAGGTATATAATTATTATTGGCTGTTTGGGATGGCGGGGGGATAATGTGCCCAGAAGACAGCTTGCTCTTTCCAGAGTATAATCTTGATAGACCTCTAGGGCCCTGCCTCCAGTGGTTAGGAAGGAAATCTCTACTGGCGTTGCTTGAGTAATGTTTGAGTTTAAAGACATCTGGGTGCTCACTTAGCTCAAACTCCTCATGTTTTAAATAACTGTGCTTATTAGTAGCAACAGAGCCAAAACTAGTGCCCACTCTGTTGGGTTAATTTTTCTCCCACTCATGGTCTAGACAAACATCTTCACTTCTAGCCCCTTCTAAATATTTTCTTCTGTAACTTTGATATTGGCACCTGTGAAAATCATGAAGTCACCTGAAATTGTAAGAGTAAATGACTCTATTTCAAAAATTTTAGGTTGTAAAAATAATAATTTTTTAAAATGTCAACGCTTCTTGAGGTTGTTGCTATGTGCCAGGCATTACATGCATTACACTACATTACATACGTGTAATATATTATATGCATTACATGCGTGTTCCCATTCAAGCCTCCCCACAAGTCAGTGCTCTAAGGACCATTACTACCATCACTTTACGCATAAGAAACTGAGGCTTTGAGGGGCTCCATGCCTCATCTAAGGTCACACTGCTGGAAAGAGGCAGGGCTGGGACCCCACAGCCAAAGCCCCAGCTCCATGTTGGATTCAGATAATGCAGCTCCAGCCAGAAGATATTTTAACATTTCCTTTTGGAGTTAGCACTGACCTTTTTCCTTTTGCTCCCAAACTTATTTAAGGATCTTGAAGCTAACTAAATTACATTTCTTAGGTGATAACTACCACATTCTGGGCTACTATAACAGTTGCTAAACGGTCAGATAATGTAGAGCCATAATTTGGTGACTTAGAGGAACTGTTCTATGGATAAAAATTTTAAGTACTTAAGTGTCATTAGCAACGGCTGAGAAACGACCGTCATTCCCTGAGCACTTTGGCACGATACAGTTAGACAAAGAGAGAGAGGTCTTCTGAGAACACAGGTGATGTTAAGTGCAGAAGAAAGGTGTCAGGTCCTTTCTGAAGACACAGCTACAAAGATAGTGGGCACAGGTAAAAGCCAGAGGATTTTACAAATCCTTTTAGGATTCTCTCGTCAGATTTTGGGCTGAGCATATACCTGCACTATTTGACCCTCCCCAAACCATATTAATATTCAAGGTATACGAAAAAGAAAACATTCATCAATACAGTGACTTGAGGGAAACAGATTTCAATAAATTTCTAGAAGATCTCAAACAAATAGAATCTTATTGATGGATTAGAGCAAAAGAAGTCACTGATCAGAATGTACACATGATAAAGCAGCGCAGAGCTGGGAAATTATCAAGAAAAGTGTCAAGCTTGGATTGGTTCAGGAACAGAGATAAGGATTGGGCTAAATGCAAGGGGTCAGGGAAATTAACTACAATGACTTTCTAGGGAAGTGACCTCCCAGGTGGGGTAAGGCAGCAAGTTTGAAGAGCGTTGCCCTGGAACAACATAAAACAATTGTTGAAGCTATGCACTAACTCATTTAAGTTGATATATAAAAACTTTTATTATAAGTTTAAATACGGCAAAAATATTTCTGGTATATTGTGAATGTCAGTATTTAAAATGAACCTGTTAAATCAGTCAAATTAAATTATCCAATGAAGTATCTGAATACCCACTTGCTAAAGACAGATTTTTGTCCCCCTAAAATTCATGTTGAAGCCCTAACCCCCAATGTGATGGTATATGGAGATGGGGCCTGTGGGGCTATTAATTAGGTTTAAGTGAGGCCATGAGCGTGGGGCCTACATGATGGGATTAGTGTCCTTATAGGAAGAGACACCAGAGAGCTTGCTCTCTCTCCCTCTGCTACGTGAGGACATAATGAGAAGGCAGGTGTCTACACGTGAGGAAGAGAGCCTTCCCCGGGGAACCAAATTGGATGGCACCCTGATTTTGGACTTCCATGACTCCAAAACTGTAAGAAATCAATTCCTGTTGTTCAAGCCACCCAGTCTATACCATTTTGTTACAGAAACCCGAGATCACTAAGACACTACCACTATTCAATTATAAACACATAAACAGAAGGAAATTATGTTGTTCCTTTTTTTTTTCTGGAAATGTTATTTCTATTCCAATTCTCTGATGAAATTTTACCCTAATATGGCATTTATGTCTTTATGTTGAAAGTCTTTTATGGCTCTCTATAACTCTATGTACATATAATTGAATATTAATTTTTCATTTCCTGTGATCACAGGCTTCAAATGTTAGAAGAAATTTTATGAGTTATTATTACGATTACTACTATGTGGGCACGACAGCATGGTATAAATTTTTAAAGCTTTTTATCTTGAAATAATTAAATTGACAGGAAGTTGCAAAAATAATACAGAGGTCCTATGTACTCTTCACCCAGTTTCCACCAGGGGTTATATCTATATAGCTGTAATGAAACATTAGAATTAGACAAGTGACATTGGTACTCTGTGTGTGTGTAGTTCTGTGTTAGTTGATCCCACGTGCCTATTTGTGTAACCACCACCACAGTCAAGGTAAAGAACTATTGTATCATCCAAAGATCTCCAATGTGCTACCCCTTCACAGTCACACCCTTCTCTTCCCACCCATCTCCTAACCTCTGGCAAATACTAATCTGTTCTTTCTGTAACTTTGCCATTTTGTGAATAATATTTAACAGGAATTGTATATTATGTGACATTTTGAGACTGGCTGTTTTAATTCAGCTTAATTCCCTTGAGACACATGTAACACATACAAGTTGTTGCATGTAAATAATCTGTCCCTTTATTGGTGAGTAGTATTCCACAGTATGTGTATACTTGTTTGTTTAACCACTCACCTATTTAAGGCATTTGGTTTTGGGGTTTTTTCCCCCAGATTTTGGCTATTATAAATAAAAACTGTTATGGAAACTTGTGTCAGTTTTTACATGGAAATAAATTTTAACTTATCTGGGATAAATGCCTAGAAGTACAATTTGAGTTGCATGGTAAGGGTATGTTTAGTTTTTTAAGAAACTGCCAAACTATTTTCCAGAGTGGCTGTACAACTTTTAGTGAAGTGTATAAACCTTACCTCTTTTAAAATCTCCTTACCTTCCCTATTTATAATAGACTTGTCTTAAATATTTCCTCTGCATACAGAAAGGACCACATCAGACAAGTATTAATTTTTGCTTCAACTGTCAAATATAATTTACAAAATCAAGAGGAGAAAGTCTATTGTATTTACCCATATTTTCCTCCTTTTTTATTGTTCTTTTCTGTTGTTTCAGACTCCTTCTTTTATCATTTCTTTTCTGTTTCAAGAACTTTGTTCAGCCATTATTTTAGGGTAGGCCTATGGGCCACAAATTCTTAGTTTTCATTCATCTGAGACTGTTTTGAGTTACCCTTCATTCTTGAAAGATATCTTCATTGTATATAGAATTCGGAGTGGACACCTCTTTCCTTTTAGCATTAAATAAATGTTACACCCCTTCCTTCTGAACGCCATGGTTTTTAATGAGAAATCCACCATTGTTCACGTGGCTTTTCCCCCACAAGTGTCACAGCTTTCAGGCATTTTTGTCTTTGTCTTTCAGAAGTTTGACTATGATGTGTCTTGGCTTGGATTTCATTGGGTTGTTCTTGTTTGGGGTTCACTGAGCTCCTTGAATCAGTAGGTTTGTGTTTTGCCAAATTTGGAAAATATTTAATTACTGTTTCTTTGAATACATTTTCAGCCTTTCCCCTTTTCTCCTCTCCTCCTGGGACTCATTGCTGCTGTGTATTTTGAGTCCCAGAAGTGAGGGAGAGAATGGAGTTGGAGGAGTCTTAATCTTAAAGGATGTAGAGGGAAGAACTGGAAGCTTGAAGAAGGGCTCTGTGCCCACCTCACCCCCCCACCCGCCCCAGTCACCCCTGCAGACTACTTCTGCAATTCCACAAGCTAAGTAGAAGGAGCCACTTGCATCCCATCATATCAAAGGTACATACTATTAGCATAGTTTATGACTGTTTGTGCTGATCTTGATCACCTGGCTGAGGCAGTGTTTGCCAGATTTCTCCACACTGAGAAGGTACTGCCCCCTTTTCCCATATTTACTCTTTGGAAGAAGTCACTATGTACAGCCTACCCTTAAGAAGTAGGGAATATGGTTCCCCTCCTTGAGGATGCAGCATCTACCCAAATTATTCTACAAGGGAGATTTGTCTCTTCTCCCTCATTTATTAAGTTATCCAATCATTTATTTAGACCAGGATGGTCTCATAAATATTTATTTTATATTTGGGGTGATAATTCAGTACAACTTCCTTTATTTTGTTGCTCAAATTGTTCCAGCTTTAGCCACTAAGGGCTCTTGCAGTTGGCTCCTGTGTGCTTCTTTTTTTTTTTTTTTTTTGGGTGGTATGTGGGCCTCTCACTGTTGTGGCCTCTCCCGTTGCGGAGCACAGGCTCTGGACGTGCAGGCTCAGTGGCCATGGCTCACGGGCCCAGCTGCTCCGCGGCACGTGGGATCTTCCCAGACCGGGGCACGAACCCGCGTCCCCTGCATCGGCAGGCGGATTCTCAACCACTGCGCCACCAGGGAAGCCCCTGTGTGCTTCTTTAACATACCCAACCATTGCAGGTTTTTTGTTTTGTTTGTTTCGTTTTTCATGTCCTCATATTCTGGCATTACAAGACAGTTTAAGCTCATCATGTATATTTCTTGCCTCAGTCCTAGAATTAGCTTTTTCTCCAAGGAACGCTGATTCCCTTTATGGGAGAATGGTATTAGAAACCAAGATCTGGGCATTAGGTGGGGTATTTACTAGTGTGGTTTTAATTGTAGGCATTCTCAGCTAAGACTAAAGAAATATACTCATACCTACTAAGCAAGGATTCCATCAGAGTATTATTCTCACTCAGTAGGTCTCACTTCAAAAACCTTACCCATGGCCACACTTCCTTCTACCACGTAGAAGTATACTATTTGCAAATCTTCAGCTCCGGGCAAAACCTCTTTCTCCAGCCTCAGATCCATATTCTTTCATTTCCTTTCTGTGAATATGACGACCTGATTTTCTCATAGGCACCTCAGTCACACTATCTCAAAAATCTTATTGCCCCTAATCTTCTCCTTCTTCTGGAATCTCTATGTTTATCAGCAACCTCACTACTCTTATTCCTAAAAATCTCTCAATGGCTTCCTTCTGCCTTTAGAATGAAACACAAGTTTCTCATCATTGTATTCAAGGCCCTTCATTCGTTGGTTTCTGATTACTTCTCTGGCTATTGATGTGAATGATATCATTAAAAAGAAAGTATATATTTAAGAAGAGAGAATAGAACAGATCCCAAAAAACTTTTAAAGGGCAGGAAGAAGACTTTGCAAGAAGAATGAGGAAAGGCCAGGATGGTAAAAGGAGCCCAAAGAGAAAGTGTCATCACAGAATGCACAGGATGAGGACATCTACTGTGAATACTGTGGTGAGTTATGAAAAAGCTGAAAATATATCCATTAGACTTAGCAACTAGAGTGGTTTCGAGGGCCTGGTGAGGTAGAAAATAAAACTGGAGTGGGTTGAGTAAATAAGTGAGAATATAGGAGTAGAGACTATCCTTTTTAAGAAGCTTGGTATCAAGAGGTGGGAAAGGGTAGAATACCATTATCTTCACGTGGTTGCTGTGTAAATTAAATCAAATCACACATATGAAAACAGTTTGGAAATCATAAATTGTCACAGTAAAAGGAGCCCAAGCTTTGAAACAGATAAGCCTAATTCTAAGCCCAGCTCTGTTACTTAAAAACCAGATTAACAAGAGCTTCATTTCCTCATCTTAAATGGAAATATTTATTCAACTTGAATGGTTGGCACCGGGATTAGTCATACATATGAAAGCATTACTGCAGTGCCTCCTGCAAAGAAGGAGGGTCATACATCCTTAGAGGACGTTAATTCTCTATAAACCGGACCTTGGAGGAAGAGGAGGAGAAAATTATAAGCCACATACATAATCTTTAGAGTAAAAAATTTGCAATGTTCATACTCTTTCATCAAGTCTGAGATTTCTACATCTCTGCACTTTTACACTTAGTTCTAGTTAACAGAATCCTTTCTAAATTTACCTATTGCTCTTAGAAGATAAGGGTTTAACTCCTGGTATGGCGTGGAGACAAGAAGCTGAGTAGTACAGTCATTTGGAAGACAGAACATCCATAAGACCATAAATCATAATACCTGTTGGGATACTCACCCTCAGGTCTGATTTACACCTTTCATAAAATCTGTTACCATCCTGTTCTACGTCTTATAACCCTAGAATTATCCTTGTGTGGTCATTATTTTATATGATGTTTCCTTTAAGATATGTGAACTTCAAAATATTTAATGTTGGCTTCCCTGGTGGTGCAGTGGTTGGGAATCCGCCTACCAATGCAGGGAACACAGGTTCAAGCCCTGGTCTGGGAAGATCCCACATGTCACGGAGCAACTAAGCCCGTGAGCCACAACTACTGAGCCTGCTCTCTAGAGCCCATGAGCCACAACTACTGAGCCCACGTGCCACAACTACTGAATCCTGTGCACCTAGGGCCCGTGCTCTGCAACAAGAGAAGCCACTGCAATGAGAAGCCCGTGCACCGTAACGAAGAGTAGCCCCCGCTCGCCGCAACTAGAGAAAGCCTGTGTGCAGCAACGAAGACCTAATGCGGCCAAAAAATAAATAAATAAAGTAAATAAATTTTAAAAAAAATTTAATGTTTTCTCTTTGGAAATATAATCATTAATCTCAAAACAATGCTGGTTAACTCATCATAAATGATAGCTGCTTTTATGTATAAAAAGGCCTGAACCCCTTTGTTAAAATGGAAGCTCTTCATGACTCAGTCTGAATTCTCCTTTCGGGCACGACTGGAGAGGAAACAACTTGGCGAATTTGGAGATGACAAGAGATTCATCATCTCAAAGCATTGTGACTAAGGTTTGGCTTCATCACGTGAGCCACACCCAGATGTCAGGACTGGTTCCTTCTACCTAAGTGGCTGGATCAGCATCCTTTCATATGCAACATATAATATAGTGTTCTCAGTGATAACGATTCTGTTTTAGGCAAGCAGGACTGTGATATGATTCTAGGTCACACTTGTACATATGGAAAATACAAGATCAGGGACATAAAATGCACGATCAAGAGTAATTGTTCATGGAAAGTATAGGGGTGTGTGTGAAATACATTAGGTGTACTTAAGTTATTTCATTCCTGAATGAAACTCCTCAGTGAAAGGTGCTGATCCACCCTTAACAAGCCCACCAGTTATTTACTGTCACATGGACAACAGGGCCATGTTGAAAGTATTTTCCCATGTGTTAATTTTCAAATGAAAGTTTTCCTTGATTGTATTGATAAACATTTCTGATATACCCCAGACTTATTCAATCCAGTGCTAATCCCATATACTCAGATGGGGCAGCCCTGCCATTTAGTCTGATGTGCTAATAGACTGTTGAGATTTAGAATATCCCCATAAACATATTGCTCCCTCTTGAAATCTGACATTTTGCTTAACATTTCTTACTTCCCTGAAGTTTCCCATTTTTTAAATAGAGGAAGTGAAAATTAAAACCATTTTTAAAAGCAATTAATTTTGCTGTCACACTCATTTTTTTTTCCTTCCAGGAAAATAAAATACTGAGAAACTACTAAGAAGTCAGCATTGCTGTAATAGCACATTTAGAACAAAAATGCTTATCATTATGCATTTCCCAAACCCTTGGTAGCTCTGGGATCTTTAGAAAACTCTTTTCTCTAGTACTTAAGATTCTCTACAATCTTGGTCTAACCCATCTGTTTGGATTACAAATTTGTCAAACTTATTTGTCCTTTTCTCTATCAGTGTCTTTGTTCCTACTCTTCTCTATATGGATAAAGCACCCCTTCCCCACCAATTGCTAAAAGCTGAGATCTTTCCCATCCTTTAAGGCCAATATTCAAATATTCCTTTTAAGCTTTTAAAATGTCTCTAGCTAGAAGTGATATCTTTTTTTCCTTCTCTAAATTTCTGTATTTATATTTATCTTGGTGTGAAATTAATTTTCAGTATATATTGGCAGTAGCAATGGTGAACATGAGCAACAGTTATAGCTCATTCATTCACAAATAGTTATTATATATCTAAAGATCTAAGACCTGGATTCCTGCACTAATTTTGCCACTAATCAGTTGTTCTTGGGTAAGTGATTTTACATGTTCAAGTGTAATGATTTACAGATAATTCCTACTCATCTTTATTACTTATAATATTCTTAAAGATAAGGACTTTGTTCAGTACATTTTTTGTACTGAGGCCTGAACCATACTTGCTCAGAACAGGGACACACACTGATGATTTTTTTCAATTGATGAATAAATTTTTCTCTATGTTCAGACACATATGTTAATTCTGATATTCCCTGAGTAAACAGAATGAAGAAGGTAACTGGCATTTTTTCTAGGGGTCATAGCTGCTTATTCCTTGCTTTTTCTATACTTTTCTACTGAGGAGAATAACATTAGTGAGATTGTTCCAGTGTTGCCCCTTCTCTAGCACAGTATGTAAATATTACAGAAATTCATAGGAAAACACCAATGGAGTGATACTTCTTGATCATTAGGCAGTTAAACATGCTGTGTCTATAATAGCCTGTTCTCCACCTAGTCAAGAACAGTGGCTGGTAAATCTCATCTTTATTATATTCAAAACACCAGTCACAATAAATTTTGGAGAATCTTATTTCTTCCAATGAGGAAAGAAAAAAAGAAACAGCTGAGAGGACAGGGAGAGGAACAAAATTTGCATACATTGTTGGAGCATGAGAGAGCAATCTGGTAATATCTATCAAAATCTAGAACTTGCACAGCTGCTGACAAAGCAATTTCACTTCTGGGAATCCAACGTAAGGAAATCCTGGCATGAGGAAGCAAATATATATGTACAATGATGTCTGTTGTAGCATTACTTGAAATAGCAAAGAAATAAACTATATGGACAAAAGGGGGATGATTAAATAAATCATGGTACATCCAACACAATGCGATACAATAGATGCTTTAAAATAAGATAGATCTATATACACTTATGTAGAAAAATCTTAATAGATTACATAAAAAAGACAAATTGTAGGCAATACATAGTATAACTTCACCATCCTAAAAAAAAATAAAACCAACTATGTGTATTTATATTTATTGGTTTAGATATAAACATATGCATATATATAAAACTTTTTTCACATAGAAAGAAATTTGGAAAGGCATGCATAAAACTTATGAGTGTTTGCCTCTGGGCTTTGGGAAATGGGTACTGGAATATACTCTTTACTTAGAAAATCTCTGTTCCGTATTTCTAAAAAGCCATCTCATAGGATTGTTGTGAGAATTAAATAAATTTAATACATGTAAAGTGATTATAAAATTGCTGACTTGTAGTAAGCACTAAATAAATTCTTTAATAAAAACTCTTTAAAAAAATATACACACGTGCCTCATTTTCAATTAAAAAAAAACAAAATAAATGAGACAAAATAAAATACAACTAAGGCAGTGGTTATCTGGATAAGTACCACAATGGATTTCAGTCTCTCCAGGTTGTGGGACAGCCTTAAGTCTTTTACTAAACAATTGCTGGGGAAGGAGCAATACTTTGGAAAACAGGTTGCTGGGATCAATCATGCCCCCTGGTGGTGGATTGCTGCCTAGCCAGAAAGTTAGCAAAGCAAAGGATAGAACCTGTCCACCTTGGCCCTGATGTATCAATATTATATGTTCTGTGGCATCCATTACCTTAACATCGTTAACCCTCAGACACCACTTTTGCTGATGTCAAGTGGCATCGGCAACCCAACAGCCAAACTGGTTAAGCCTGTGTTTCCGCTCTCTCTGCTGGATTTGCCTCCTGCTCACGTACAAACAGGGTCATTCTTCAGGCCTCCTTTATGCAAACTTTTCTCACTTCCACAGGTGACTAGACCCCAATGCATAAAGTTAGCTACATTTTTTGAGTATATGTGGATATGCTGTATGTGTGGATTTATTTGTGTATTATATATGTTCATATTTTTCCATCAGCCAGTTTCGTGGATGTGCGATTTGTATAGTCACACAGGATTCCACACTTAGAAGGGCCCTGGGCTTGGTTTAATTCTCTGCTGTTGTTCTCCTGAAATCACTAAACATTTTTTAACAAGGGCCCTGTATTTCATTTCACTGAGCCTCACAAAATAATGTTCTGTTTTCAATTAGACTCACAACTCTAAATTTAATATAATAATTATTATTTTAGATGAGGAAACCAAGGTTTTGAGCAATTCAGGAACTCTTTTCAGGGTCTCACAACTGGTGTATTGTAGACAGAGAACCTACCTACTGGCTGTAAGAATTTCTCACGTGCATCAGGGTCACCTGATTGAAAGGCTTATTGAAAGTGCAGATTCCTAGATCACAGTCCAGAACCTACTGAAACATACTTTTTAGAGGAATGGTCTTAGAATCTGTACCTTAAGTAACTCTTCTACTGGCTTAGAGAACAAAGTCTATATTCAATTCATCTCTAATCTTAGAACCTAGCATACGCCTTCACTCATAGCAATAACTTAATAAACATTATGCTGATTAAGTATCCTTCAGTTACAGATCGACCAAGCATCACTTTTGCAGAAGAGCACCAGTGTTTTTCCAGTCAAGTGCTTGAGAGTTTTATACGCGGAAGGCTTTATCAGCAGCTAGAGTTGAGACATGTTTGCCCTGCACTTGTTCCCCATTGAACATTCACATGGATAGAAAGCCTTTAAGTTGGTGCAATCTTTATATTTCAGAACTTTTCTGGCCAAAGAGTCAGAATCACAAATGCATAGTGCTGTCAGTCTCATAATATTATTGGGAATTTGGTTCTTGAAATCAGAATTTAACAAATTAAATACTATGCAGACTTGGAGGTAAGGAAGACACAAAACATCTAGAATGTTCATGACCGGATGGAAGGATATATAAACATTTAAAAATATTAGAGGGGGAAGGGGGTGAGGGGAGGAGAGGAGGTGGAGGAGGAGGCATGGGCTTGCGCTGCTGAAGTCCACTCACTCGCTGGCCACCTCCTGACAAGTAGAGAGGATCCACTGCGGACCAAGGAAAGCGGAGGAGCCTGGTGGCAGCCACCCCCTCTTCTGCACTTCCCTGCACTCTCATCTCTCTCGGCCTTGGCCTCTGACACGAGAAAGAGATGCTGGTTGCAAGTTTTGGAGATCCCTGTTTTTTATGGAACACAGTTCTGTATAATTTTCGTAAGATTCCTTGGCAATAACATACACTTGTGATGGACCCTAGAAATACTGCTATGTTAGGATTGGGTTCTGATTCCAAAGGATTTTCAAGAAAGAGTCCCTCTGCCATCAGTGCTGGCACACTGGTCAGCAAGAGAGAAGTAGAGGTAGAGAACAGCACAAAGGAAGAAGAGGACCTTCGCAAGTGGAATTGGGAAAGAAACATCGAAGCAGGGAAAGATGATGGTGTGACTGATGTACAGCAACAGTTTTCAGTGAAAGAAACAAACTTTACCGAGGGAAATTGAAAATTGAAAATTGGCCTTCAGGCTAAGAGAACTAAAAAACCTCCAAGGAACTTAAAGAACTATGTATGTCGTCCTGCCATAAAAACAACTATCAAGCACCCAAGAAAAGCACTTAAAAATGGGAAGATGACAGATGAAAAGAATGACACTGTCATTTCAGTGGTGTCCTCTGATGCACAAACGTTTTCAATTTTGATGAACTCCAATTTGTCTGTTTTTTCTTCTATTGCCTGTGCTTTGGTGTCATAGCCAAGATATCACTGGCAAATCTAACATCATGAAGGTTTTCCCCTATGTTTTCTTCTAAGGGTTTACAGTTCTGGCTCTTATGTTTAGGTCTTTGAGAGATTTTCAGGTATCCATCTCACCCTGAACTTGCTCCGAGTTCAGAAACTGATTAAGATAGCAAGGCATACTTTGGACATGTGAAATTGTTATAAAAAATGTAATGTATAAGCTATGGATATTGGACTAGCAACTATTATTTTGATTAGGTAATATACTCCTATGATTCAGAATTTAAAAGATAAAAAAGGAAACAATAAAACATTGTTACCATCATTACCCTTCTCTCCCCTGAGTACTCAAATCCATTTTGGAATCTCCTTTTAGGCAATTATGTGATAACCCCCTACTAACTATGATAGCTAGTTAAGCAGAACAACAACAATTTCTCAACTCAAATGAAGAAAAGTGTTCTGTATATTGAAATTGTCTTACTTGGAAAATAAATAGAAACAAATTGTTTGGAACCAAAACTGGTGCAAAGAAACTTCCAGGAGTGTAACTCCATCAGTGCCTTTGATATCTCCCACAAATATATATATATATATATATACACACACAAACAAGCAAATACATGCAAAGCCCCCCATTTAAAAATATAAATGGTACCATACTGTAAAAAAAAATTAGAAAAACTTACTTGAAAAAAATGCTGATAATAGATATTTTAAATTAATTAAATTATTTTTACATGATTTTCTTTTCAAATGTATAGAAAGAGTATAAAAATATGTCAAATCATGGTGAGATTAAGAATGATTAATTTATTCATATAATTTTATCTAACTTAAATGGGCTTATTCTTTTTGATTAGAAATAACAAAATCCTTTTTCTGACTTGCAAATCTTTCTTCCCTTAGCTTAGAATTCCCAGGAATCATTGACTGTTTTCTCTCATTCGTCATAAATCAAGATACTAAATTCTGTTGTCTACCTCTCAGATGCATCTAACCACTGTCCCCTCCTTCTTAACTCTACTATCAATATTTCCACTCTAAACTTTAAAAATAGCTTCCTCTATGGTTTCTCTGCTTCAAGCCTCATTTCTTCAACACATCTTTCACAATACCAACAGAATCATTTTCCTAAAATATGTATCAGATCATTAACCCTCACTTTTCAAGGCCATAAGAGTTAAAAAGTAAAAACAAACAAAAAAGTAAAAGTAGCACCTTTGAAATGCTATTTGGAGAGCCCTTATGTCGCATCTTAGCATCTCTACTACTTACTAGCTACAAGGACTTGGGCACTTGAAGCATGAAATGGTAGCACCCTTTCTGAAAAGCCTTCCTTGATTGTTTCTTATAGAGACTTAGGCCAGAGCCCTAAATCAGGCCAGGCTCTTGACTCTCGTTCCCCAGTCCATGCTCCTGCTCTTGTGTGGGCTCCAGCCACACCTGAGATGACTTATCTCAAGATACACAATCTTATCATGCCTCACTGATGTACATGTATTCCTTTAATCAGATGCCCACTGAAATACTGGTTCAAATTCTACTTTCTCTGCAAAACCTTTTAAAACCAGATTTAGTTATTTCATCCTCCAGACTCCTCTAATTGAATGTTCAAGTCTCTATTATAGCTGTTGCTTAATTCTGTCATCTTTTCACCCTTTGTGGACACATGTGCCTGCTCCATTAGAATGTAAATTCTTAGTGACTCAGAATTAGGTCATTTATGTTTTGACTAACAAGTGATGGGGTAACCACCTCCTCCAGTTTGCTGAGGTTTTTCCTGGTTTGAGCATCAAAAGACCTCGTCCTGAGAATCCCTTTAGGGCAAACCAAGGTATACAGCCTCCTAATGTATAGCATAGTTCAAAGCCTACAGAAGGGTTATAAAGTGTCACTGGAATAGTCAAGAACTTTGGTTAGCTTTCATAAATGAATCTCTAAAGATTTTCTTCACTGTGTGGTCCTTAACCTACAATTCTTGGTCGATGTTACTGTGAAGTATTGAATATTATATTTCCTTGGTCATCCTACATTGAGGAAATTTGATTATTTCAAGAGATTAAAACAATCTTAAAATAAAATTTGTATTTTGAATATTAAAATGTTATTCTAGCCAGATAATCTCAAAAGATAGGAGAATTGAAATGCTGCTGTAAAGTGTTGACTAGGAGGGAAGAAAAATAAAACAATCCAAGCCTATAGTCTCTTCATTAAAATGCTATTGGATTCATTCCTTTGTTTCACACCACTGTGTATAATTATAGTACATAAAACCTCCAGATCTTCCTGCTATTAGGCATTTAAAAATATCCATTCCAGATTTTCAAAACAAGTTTTACATATACAGTAATTATATCACATGCATGTGCAATGCTTAGATTATATTTATCATACCACCTTAAATTTAGACCATCTCTATTAGGGTTGACTTAATCATTTTCATAACGATGCCCTGGGCATTTCCTAATAGGGCAGGAAGTAATCCTATTTGATGGGAGTTCACAGGTGCTAGACAGACATTTGACTTTGCACCATGTTCTAAAAGAGAAATAAGAAAAATAGTTTCAGAACTATTGGACACCTGTCCTGCACACATACCTTTGTTACCTTTTGTTATGGTAACACATCTTTAGGTTCTGCAGAGCACAGCTGGATGCTGCCAGTGTTGGCAAGTCACACGACATGGTGGAACAAACCACGGATTGAGATTCAGAAGACCTAGGTTTCAGTGTAGTTGAGCTCTCTGTTCTCTGACAAGGAGATAATCCTAGCCATGTAGTTAACTGTGGTGAAAACCTCATAAGAATAATTGGGAAAGTGACTTACAAGTCATAAAGTTGAGGCACCATAATGGGACATTTTTAATTAGGGGTGCACATCAGAATAACCTTCATGCCTTCCAAAATACAGGTGGGCCCCTCTCCAAGGCCAACTGGATCAGAATCTCCTGGGATAGGGATCAGAAATATTTTTTAAAGGCCCACAGATATTTCTGATTTACTTGCCTTTTTATAAACTATTGGGCCAGTACAAGATCATTAGTTTTCTAGAATGATGGACCTGAAATCAAATCCCTTCCAAATCTCTTAATAATGTTGTGACTTTGAAGTATACATTCATATGTTGAGCCTCAGTTTCTCTAGTTTGAAAACTGGATATATAAACACTTCTTTGTGTAGAGATGTACGTAAAACATCTAGGTCAGATGTCTGATAAGTAACCTAAACACATGAAGATCATAAGACAAAAGGGAGTGTTGGCGACTGTGGCTAATTGGAGAATGCAAGCCTTGATTAAACATATTTTTAAAAATTACTGTAAAGACTGACCTGGTCACACAAAATGTATCTGCAGGCATGACATTTGGTTTTTACCCCTAACATACTGGCCAGTAAATAAACAATTCTCAAGTACTATATAAAATATAAAGTCCTGAACTGTCTGAAAGTATGTTTCTACATGTATGTGTAAGATACTGCTAAATACAGGATTATATATTGATTCAGCAAATATTCAGTGCCCATTATGTACTTGTAAGTCCACATAGAGGTACTAAAAGAACTAATTCAAAGAGTTTACACCTGAGGGAGAGAGAGACAGAGAGACAGAGAGAGGCAGAAGATAAAATAAGACATGTCCATTACTAACAATACTGATACTACCAAAACTAAATTTTCACATTTATTTTTTATTAACATTCTACCCAGGTATTTGTGACTGTCTGAATTCTTATACACAGTTTTTAAACATCACTAATGACTAGAAATATTTGGAATTTTAAGTATTTTTTTTTTTAGAAACAGAGTATATTTTAACTAGATTGACATGGTAGTTTGTTGTGAAAGAAGAAGGCTAATTAATGCTAAGGCTTCTTCCAGGTTTAAGATTCTATAATTAGGAAGCAATAAATCGTGGAATCATCACCTAAGAGGAACCACTGACCAAATGACTCAGAGTCATTCTTAGAGCTGGAGCATCTCTTCACATATTTGGGGAAAATTTTCATCATGTGAGATATTCTTGCAACCTAAAAAGTACAAAGCCTGGCAGCTTTCTCATTCAGTTAAAATTGGACTATCCCCTGTCATCATCACAGGTCAGATTTTCCAAACTCATCTAAAATCTGAGCAAAATAATTTTACAAAGCCTACTGCTAACAGTTATTTCAAATCATGACTCCTCCACTTTTTAGATCTGTGACTTAGGGAAGTTACTGCACTTAAGTTTTTGTTTCCTCATCATTAAAATGGTGATGATCAGAACTGAATAAGACTTGTCATGAGGGTTAAATGAGACAATATTTGTAAAGCACTTAGCAGAGCCCTGGCATATAGTAATAGTTCATAAATGGTGTCTAGCATTTGGATTATCATTTTTACTGTTACACAACTATGGCCATGTTGTCTTAAAGCTCAGGAATCTTTAATGTTTTCATAATTACCCATGCCAGACATTTTTGCAGGAGGCTTCCCTGCTTGCAAATCCTCTCTCACAGGTGGCCATTCAAGATTAGATATAAACTCGGATCTGACTCAGTCCAAAGCTCAAGTGCATTCTACTTCACCCCAACTGTTGTGGAGAGGAATAAATCTTGGGAGCAAACCTGGCCTTTTCTTTTGTCTCTCCTACATTTGGGGTTTCTGCTAAAGATTTTTATTTTTAAGGAAAGGTCTTGCAGATACCAACAAAACACACACACACACACACACACACACACACGAAAAATACTCTGAGGTGATAAAGGCCAGCTTCATTAACCTGCCACTGAAGACTCCATTATCTGGTTGGAATTTACTTCTCTAGCCTCCCTTCCCCATTTCTCTCCTTCCCTTTTTGCACAGCCTACTCCAGTCAAAACTGACCAGTTATTCCTCATGCAGGCAGAATCCTTCCCTCTTCATGCGTCAGCCCCAGATGTTCAGCCTTCTCCCGAATCTCCAAATTCTACTCCATTTCCAGGCTTGGCAACAATGTCGGCCCTTCCAGAATTCTCAAAAGATGTGCTTGGTCTTTAGACTGAGTCAGGCCCAAGTTCATATCTGATCTTCATACCTGACTAGTTGTATATTGGTGGAGTCTTTAAAAATGTCAGCATCTGTGTCTTGCCTATAAATAAAATTCTATACTACAGTGCTGACAGGAGGATTGACTGCACAACCAAGAAACATAGGCACTAACAACATGTCTCAGGTACAGCAGTGGTTACTTCCTGCCTGGAATTATGATCACTTCTACTTGCTTATTTACAGAAATGGTACAGAACAACTGGATCACTATGTGGGAAGAACAATTTGAGCTGGATCTCTAGTCTCATTCCTTACACCAAAATAAATTTTAGATGAATCAAAGTTTTAAATGTAAAAAATGAAACATCAACAGCAAAAAAATGGAAGAAAAGACAGGTGAGTTTATTGATGAGTTGGAGTGGAGAAGGCCTTTCTAAGCAGGACACAATAATCAAAAGATTGTACAATGAAAAGACTGCCGATTATAGCTAATTAAAATTTTTCAATGTTCCTACAGCAAACAAACAATATAAAAATAAAATTATATTATATCAAACTGAGAAAATACATTTTCAACCCATATGATGAAAGGTTAACTTTCTTAATTTAAAAAGAGCTTTCATATATAAACAAAAAATGCTGAATACCCCAATTAGAAAAAAAATAGACAAAGTATTTGGTCAGGTAGCAAATAAAAGTATTTGATCGGGTAGCAAATACACATGACTAGTTAAGTGTGAAAAGATGTTCTCTTTTGCTAACAAAAAAATATAAATTAAAGCAAAGAGATACAGTTTTTAACCTACTGGAAGGGCAAAACTTAACAAGGTATGTGATGTTGGTAATGGTTAGGGCCGCAGGCCTTCTCACGCGCTGTTGGGATGGTTCAACTTAACAAATTTTGTTAAGATAAAAACAGGACATTCCTTTGATTCACTACTCACACTGCTAGAAATTTAGCTTAGAAATAAATTCAAGACCTACACAGTAATAAGCTAGCTGCAAAACATTTTGTAATTAAAAAAAAGTTAGTTAGTTTTTAATATATGCCTGAAAAACGGAGTCATGATATGTACCAAACACGGACTTCTAAGCAGTTATTTTATTTTATTTTTTTTTTGCGGTACGCGGGCCTCTCACTGTTGTGGCCTCTCCCGTTGCGGAGCACAGGCTCCGGACGCGCAGGCTCAGCGGCCATGGCTCACGGGCCCAGCCGCTCCGCGGCATGTGGGATCTTCCCGGACCGGGACACGAACCCGTGTGTCCCTTGCATCGGCAGGCGGACTCTCAACCACTGCGCCACCAGGGAAGCCCCTAAGCAGTTATTTTAAAAAGTATGACATTGACGAGGATATTTCTAACAAATATTAAGTGGGAAAAAACTGATTCCGTTGGTATAAATTGAAAATGTGGGGGTAGGGTGGGTTGAGTGTGCATCAATATACATACACAATGTACATTTTTTTTAGAAAAATAATAAGAAACTGAGAAGTACCTACTTTTAGGGAACAGAACTGAGTGGGGAAGGAGGGGACATGTGGAATAAAGGGATATTTTTATTTTATGCCTTTCTCAACCAGTCGAGGCCCTGGATCTAGTAATCATAACTTTGTATATTACATCTAAATTGTATATACATTATAAACAGCTCATCTATTGTGGGCATTTGTTCCCAGTTTGTCAGCTAAGACAACTAGAGAGGCCCAAAGTTTTGAGCGCTGGATATAATCTATTAACTGGATTAAGAAATACAATTTGCTATTGTGTAGAAGTTCAAACATTTTTTAAAAAGAAGGGCCTTCACACTGAAAGATTGGAACCACTGGTGACGGAGAGGGATAAAAATAAAACACATTTAACTGTGATGGGAACTCCTTATGCTGTTGAAGAGGAATCAGGAAAGGGTAGGTGTGGCTTTAAGAACGATTTGCGATATTTCAACCCCACCCTGACGAGCGATCCGAAAATGTCGCATAATATCTACCTTCACGCATCAGCAGTACTTATTTTTTAGAATGAAAACTGAAAACACTGCTTTACACGGAGGCCATCGCCACCTATCTAATCATGTTTATAAATAAATGAAATCTATATTCTAACTGAAAATACAGCTATGTGAGCTTATCAGTTGCTCAGATTTGAATGTATTCAAACTTTCAAACAGTAGAAGAGGTCTTAAGCCTCATGTCAGCCCAACCCCACCTGTTAACTGTTCGGGGTTGTTTGCACAATCACACTGGGGAGGAGTAGGGCCTCCTGCTGTCACTTACGTCATGTATGTGAAAAAGGTGCTCAGGGGCTCCAGGGAATGATTCCGGAAATACTCAAATTCTCTGCATAGCTTTTTTCTCATCTCCGTGTCAATAATGGAAACAGTAAGAGGATTTGTTTGGTTAGCCAAGAAGTTGCCATAATCAGTGGTCTGGAGATGAATTTTCAGATCTGAAATTAAATGAAACCCCAAATCAGGTTAAATTTTGAACATGCATGAATAACCTTTACAACATTAATTGAAAGTATGGTAACTTTATGACAAATGCATATTTAATTATTATCTTATTAGACCTTAACATAAGGTCTATGTATGATTTAGATTTGAGCATCAATCTCTAAAGCAATAAAAAATTCATGTTAACACAGTCTAGTACGATATAACAATTTTTAATTACCTGAAAAAAATCTAGAATTATTTAGCACAGCTCAAAAGAACATAAAAAAACACCTAGTCCAGAGATTGCAAATTCGTTTTACCTGAGCCAACTTAGTCATTTGAAAATAGTGCTAGGAAAACTGTTTGAGGATATTAAGCCTCCATCTCAGCTTAATGGAAAAGAAAAGTTTATTACTAATATTTACCATGGGTATGGGAGGGCAGCCATCAATATCCTTTGACTACAGATGAAGAAGTTGAGTTTCAGCAGGTCTAAATGGGAGTTATATAGTAGTGGAGCTTAAACTAGGAGATGGGTATCCTTACTCTTGAATTCCAACATCATTTCCATGGGACCATGCTAGATGTCCTTTAAATGGCAATGTTTTTGGTTGCCAGATAATTTAATTGATTTCCAACTTCATTTATTGTCACTTCACCCTGAACAAACCATTTGTTTTCCAGCCTACACTTCTGTTAATACTGATCCCATCTAACTCTATAGAATTGGCCCCCTCCCCTTTTCAGATTGCTCATTATAATGTATACTTCAGCATTAAAATAATAGTTACCAGTGATTGAGCGCTTATTGCATTATCAGGCATTGTATCAAGTATGTATTATCTCATTTACTATTCATGGCAACCCTATGAGTTAGGAATGATTTTTAGTCCCTTTTACATATAAGAACCCTGAAGCTCAGAGAGCTTAACAGCTTGCTCAAAATCACGTTGATAAATGGACTCAAAGTCAGCCTCATATCTTAAAAATCTGTAATTTATTGCCAATCAGTGAAATCAGATTATCAGTTGTTCTGTAAAGCCTTAATTCTGTCTGGCAGAATTATTCAATCTCACGCTGAATTTCAAAGTACTTGGATAATATTTCTAGCACAGCTCCTGGCCCAGGATATTATAAAGTCTTAATATGTTAACTCTAAAAATGCAGTTCTGCTTTCTTAGTTATATCTTTTATCTTTGGTTCCTTGCGCAGGACCCAACATATAAGTGTTCTTAAATATCTGAATATCAAAAATGTCTTTGGGGGCTTCCCTGGTGGCGCAGTGGTTGAGAGTCCACCTGCCGATGCAGGGGACAGGGGTTCGTGCCCCGGTCCAGGAGGATCCCGCATGCCGCGGAGCAGCTGGGCCCGTGAGCCATGGCCGCTGAGCCTGCGCGTCCGGAGCCTGTGCTCTGCAATGGGAGAGGCCACAACAGTGAGAGGCCCGCGTACCGCAAAAAAAAAAAAAAAAAAAAAAAAAAAAAAATGTCTTTGGCACCATCTAGCACACAACCGGAGACAATATAGCATCCTGGAGCTTACTGTATTTTTCATTCAAACATTTATTAAGCATCTGTTATGTGCTGTTACCACAGGAGGCCCAAAATGGACAAGGCATATTCCTCATCTTCAAGGAAACTCACAATCTGGTGGAGGTAGAGGCACGACAAACAGATGATGCAAACAACTAAGTTCAGTGATAAAATAAGAACCTTGATTTATGGGAACATAGAAAATAAGAGCAAGATGCATAGGGATGAGAGCAAAAAAACCTAGGAGAGTTTCCAGAAGAAGGTTAATCCAGAGGTGAGCCTTAAGGTGCTATGTAAGAGCGCAAGGAAGGCATTCCATGAATGAGTATGGGTATGGTGGGTGCAAGAAACTCAAAACAGTTCAGTGTGGTTTGAAGCACTGAGTGGGAGAGAAGGAGGGGTAAGAAGTGAAGACAGAAATAAGCAGGGGCTGTCCCCAGGAAGGCTTGGTGTGACTTCCTTGATCCTGAGGATAACAGGGAGCCCCTGTGGGCTATGAACTGATTGCTCTGTAAGCTGGGGGGAGGGTGGATTTGCAGTTAGGCACTCAAGTGGTTCTTGAGTCTCTGAGATTCAGCAGACAGGCATTCTTCCTCAGTGTCTGGAGTAGATCATGCATCAGAAATGCTCTTCATCTGATTGACTGCAGAATTTATTTGCTCAATTACCTATTTAATTAACTTAATTTTAAAAAATCATACTCTTTTGCTATGTCTTCTTTGGCTTTTATTTTGACAGTCAGATTTTTATACAATTTGACAGTTTGCCTTCTCAGCACTGAGGAATATTTGCCAACAGAAGTGACACAAATGGTATTTCTTCCAAACCCATGGTATTGCTCATGTGACATATGTTTCTTTTAAGCAAAATAACTTCCAAACCCTTCAGCTGCCAGTGAGATTCTGATATTAAATGCCTCAAGTGTTTCAGGGCTTGTCTGGTGGCGCAGTGGTTAAGAATCCGCCTGCCAATGCAGGGGACACGGGTTCAATCCCTCGTCCGGGAAGATCTCACGTGACGCGAAGCAACTTAAGCCCGTGTGCCACAACTACTGAGCCTGCGCTCTAGAGCCCGAGAGCCACAACTACTGAAGCCCGCGTGCCTAGAGCCCGTGTTCCACAACAGAGTAGCCCTCACTCCCTGCAACTAGAGAAAGCCCGAGTGCAGCAGTGAAGACCCAATGCAGCCAAAAATAAATAAGTAAAATAAATAAATTTATTTAAAAAAAAATGTCTCAAGTGTTTCAGACCCTGTAAGCAACCTTGTAATACTGTGCTTGGTGGAGAGACAGCTGAGATAGAAGAAGCCCTGTCTCACCAGCCCCAAGAAGATCCAAGGGACACTTGCAATCAGATCCTAAGAAAATATTAAGACCTGAAATATTTGCTGAGATAATATCATTATCTGTCAGTAATGACAATAATGCTTATAGTTTTATAGTTTTTAAAATAGGATCACATATTTTTCCTCGCATTTCCCTAAATGCTTATCTAAATAGGTATGTGATGAATAGAGCTTTGTGGTCAAATACATTTGGAATAAAAAGGCTTCTTAACTGCAGGAACTGAAAGCCTTTAATACATTAATTTGAATGATTTCTTTGGAAAGAGTATGAAACCTCCCAAGCCACCAGAAATCAACGGAGCCACCCACAGAGCACATTTCGGAAAATTACACTCTTATCCAGAGTAGTGTGTCAAGTGGCATTTTTTTCTTTTTTTATTCAAATGAGGAACTGTGAGATCACTAGCAACTAAATCAATGTTATAGGTCCCAGATGTAATAACATAAAGGGAACAGATTGAGCTATCATAACAAATATCTGAGTATATCACCCAGAGTAGTGTATATGCAATGTGCCCGCATGTGTGTACACAGGGTCATAAAGTAAAAATGCATCTTCTGTGGGTTGCAGTCCATTGGGTTCAGGGAATTATCTGAGATCTCTTGGCCAGTGAGGCAGGACCACTATCTGGTTGTTATCTCTTCTTTATTAATTTGTTGGATAGATTTTTGTTTTTCCTGTGCAGCTTCCTGTTGATACTCTATAAAAATGAATGTCCAGACCTTTCAAACTCCAGGTAGGTTATGCCAAGGAAGCACCTTCAGAGGTACCTGTGAAGGGTGCTATTTTTGAGCAGCCCCCTGCCTCTTCACCACACTCTGCTGGCGCTGAACTTATGAAAGTTATTTGACCTTTCTGAACTCAGTTTCCTCATCTACAAAATAGGTATAGAAACTATGCTTTTGGGTTGTTGTGGGGATTTAAAAAGATGATGTAGGTGAAGAGCCTTTTTTTCCCTCACTTGTACCCATCTACTTCCAAAGTAATTCGATTCAGCTGGCTAAGACTTTGATTTTTATTCTCTAAACCAGAATTTTCTTAAATAATATATTGGAATCTACCATCATACAATTACTCAGGTTTTAATAAATATATCAGGATCTATAAAACCAGACACTTCTTCCTCCATTATTGCTAATGTACTGCCATTCTCATGGTGATAAAACTTCAAGTCCTCTTTGATGCTTTATTAACTCCAAATCCCCTGCATTGTTCCTGAATATCTTCCTGGATTTCCTCTCCTTATATCCCCCGTTTAGAATGACCACATCATAAACCTAGCTCACCGTGGCAGTCTCTTAATAGATTCTCCCAGGCTTGTTTCTCTTCATGTACTCCATGCCTCAAAGAATATTTCCTAGGAAATATTTTGATCTTATAATGATCCTATAAGTAGCTTGGAACTACTGAGTTTTAGGCAGATTAAAAGCAACTTGCATAATATTTGCAGAGTATTTTACCACTGACAATGATTTTAATATACATTATCTCTCAACCTTAACAATAATCCCCATTTCATAGATGAAGAAACCGATGCTCAGAGAAATAACTTGTTCATGTTTTCTATGCTTACAAGTATTTGACTGAAGATTCAAACGTACCTCCTCAACCAATATTTTGAAGCTCCATGATTAGACTTTCAAGGGCCTTCAAAAAATTTCCCAACCTAAATTCTTGCCTTATTCTTCAAGTATGCTAGTATTGCAGCCAAACTGCTTTACTCCTCACCCATATGCTTTTATTGTTTTCTATCTATAGTTCATTAATTCTCCCCAAGAAACTAGAGTGTCTTGCCATATCAACTCTCCTCCACCCACCTCTTATTCCTTATCTCACTGGCATTTTCCCAGCCTACTGTCTTTCAAGATTTGGTTCACTTTCAAATATATTTTCTATCTATAGGTTTAAACTCTTCTTATATTTTTAATTGCTTTGTTTATTTATAGAATGAATATTTCCAAAACAAACCAGTGCTTCTGAAGGCGAATAGAATCAGCTACTTAGAATCGTATACTAAACACCATTAACCATAACCAAGAAATGGAAGGATTATTTTAGGAATTCAAAAGTCCAGCAGAAGAGGGTAAATTAATTCTTGTTGTATATACACTGCAGTTCAGGGGGCGTTCTTACGATTTCCCAGGAATTCTTATGGTTTACAGTTTACAAAACATCTTCAGAAATTTCTAATTCCCCTGGTAACTGGGAGTTAGGCCAGGGAGATACCATCTAAGCATCAGATAAGAAAGCACCATGACTAAAAGTTAAGCAGCTGGCTTAACACCCGAGAGCCAGAAAGTAGAAGAGCCAGGACTTAAACTCAAACATGCAGACATTTCTAAGATGTATTTTCAGATTCTTACTATGTGCAAAACATAGCCTTGGGCTAGAGAAGCTAGGAGACAAAAAAGTATAAGGTGTGGTTTCTACCCTTAAAAAAAAAGTCTTTTTTAAAAAAATTCAGTTTTATTGAAGTATAACCAACAAATAAAATGGTAAGACTTTTAAAGTGTACATTGTGGTGATCTGATATACATTTACATTGTGAAAGGATTCTCCCACCTAGTTAATTAACACCTCTATCACCAGACATATTTATAGTTTCTGCCCTTAAGGCTTAAATTTAGGAGGGGATAGATTCATTTATTCATTCAGGAGGTAAGCCCTTAACTGATAATTCAGGGGACTAGATAGATAAACGAGACAAATGTCCTGCCCCAGGGTGACATACTTACGCAAATATCACAGATGCTACACAGAATTAGGTCCCTTACAAGGTACGATAGAGCACAAAATTAAGATTAGTCAATTCTGTCCCAATAGGGATACAGTAGAAAAGGGTTTATTGAGAAATTGACTCTGAAGTGGAGACTTTAAAGAGGAATGGGTGTTCTCCAGGCAAGCAGGATGGTGAATGGAATTTGTGGCTGAAGGAATAACTGTAGAAGGGCAGAAGGGTTTTGAGGAAATGCTTACCAGGTAGAGATAGGACAGACTGCTCCAGCTTTTAAACTGAGTGAAGTTTATCCTGCCTGATGAAAGTATTTTTGAACAGAAAAGTGATGGTATTGTATATGCATTTTTAATACAAGGCAGAGAAAATAAGTACAATAATTAGAGGTACAAATAATGTCTAAAGGAGCTTGGTGAAAGCCCTTTGAAATAAGAGTCTTCCTTCTATATGAATTTTTTAATTAAAAAATAGGTAGCAGGGGGACTTCCCTGGTGGCACAGTGGTTAAGAATCCGCCTGCCAATGCAGGGGACACAGGTTCGAGCCCTGGTCCGGGAAGATCCCACATGCCGCGGAGCAACTAAGCCCGTGTGCCACAGCTACTGAGCCTGCGCTCTAGAGCCCACAAGCCACAACTACTGAGCCCGCGTACCACAACTACTGAAGCCTGTATGCCTAGAGCCTGTGCTCTGCAACAAGAGAAGCCAGCACAATGAGAAGCCCGTGCACCGCAACGAAGAGTAGCCCCTGCTTGCCACAACTAGAGAAAGCCTGCGCGCAGCAACGAAGACCCAACGCAGCCATAAATAAATAAATAAATAGATAGATAGATAGATAAAATTTAAGAAAAAAAGGTAGCAGGTATAAATACAGGTAAACAATGAAAGGTCTCCTACTTGTCACCTACCTACACCCCCACCACTCATTACTAGCCCCAGTAAATTACTAGTTTTAGTTTCATTTGAATCCTTTCACAGTTTCTTTGTATCGAGACAATCATATAGAAAATATATTTTAAATGTATCTGCCTTTTTCAGTAAAGAGTATCCGTATGCTACACAGTTCTTCCCCTTGCTTTCCTCACTTAATACATCTCAGCTATCTTTCCATATAGGTCCTCTTAGAGTGTGTGTGTGTGTCCTCATGCTTTTTTCTTTTCTTTCTTTCTTTTTTCCTTTTCTTTCTTTCTTTTTGTAGCCGCAGAATATCCCATTACGTGACTGTTCCATAATTTATCTAACCAGTTCCCTGCCAATGGACATTTGATTTGTGTTTCATTTTCTGCTATTCCCAACAATGCTACATGAAGTACCAGGTCAAGTGTACATGCATTTGGAATTTTGAGGCCCAACTGCTATCATTAAGGGGTTCTTATTTTTTCAATATTTTTATTCTCTAGAGTTGGAGCCCTTTTAGGGCAGGGACTAGTTCTTTACCATCTTTACTTCCTCGGCTCTAAAGAGAAAGTGCTTAATATATGAATTAATTCCCATGTGAAGGCACAGTTGGAAAGTAATGAAGGTCATGTCCCTTGAAAAGGAAGTAATTGTTCATGAGCTATAATCATCTCTCATCCCCTTTCCAAAAATGATGGCAAAGAGGATGAGGTAAAGGCTGGGTCCAGAGTACTCTTACCACACCCTGAGAGCCAGAGATCACTCTCACCATATATTTTAGAAAAGGCTATTTCTTACTAAATTCTAAAGCTCTGAAGTATTCATTTTACCACTTTGTCCTTTTCTGAAGAGGAAAGAATACTTACAAAAGTCTTGTTTGTAATTACAAAAAAAAAAATCTGATGAAAATAGCAGTGTTGCCATGAAAAGACATGGAGGGACTTCAAATGTATGTCACTAAGTGAAAGAAGCCAGTCTGGAAAGGCTACATACTTACTGTATGATTCCAATTATGTGACATTCTGGAAAAGGCCAAACTAGGGAAGCAGTAAAGTGATCAGTGGTTGCCAGGCTGGGGGTCAGGGAGGGGGAGAATAGTCAGAGTATAGAGGAATTTTAGGGCAGTGAAAATACTCTGTATAATACAATAGCGGTGGATACACGTTATACATTTGTCCAAACCCATAGAATGCACAACACCAAGAGTGACTGAAATGTCAACTCTGGACTCTGGGTGATTACCATGTATCAGTGTAGGTTCACTGATTATAAACAAATGCACCACTCTGGTGCGGGATGTTGATAAGGGGGAGGCTATGCATGTGTGGGAGTAGGGGTTATATAGGAAATCTCCGTCTTTTCGCCTTAATTTTGTTGTGAACCTACAACTGCTCTAAAAAAAGTTTTAATTAAAAAAATTAGCAGTGGGCTTCCCTGGTGGCGCAGTGGTTGAGAGTCCCCCTGCTGATGCTGGGGACACGGGTTCGTGCCCCGGTCCGGGAAGATCCCACATGCCGCGGAGCGGTTGGGTCCGTGAGCCATGGCCGCTGAGCCTGCGCGTCCGGAGCCTGTGCTCTGCAACCGGAGAGGCCACAGCAGTGAGAGAGGCTTGCGTACCGTTAAAAAAAAAAAAAAAAATTAGCAGTGTTAATTCTTCTAAAGACTATTTTATGTCCCTTTAACATTATTATTTTGGTTCAAGTTAATTTTAAAGAACTTGTCTTAAAAGTTACTTTTTAAGAATTTTCTATGTGAATATAGCCTCCAAGCAGTACCATCGACACAGGCCATGTGAACTGGCTTCCTCTCCTGTCCCCCGGAAGGACTGAGTCACAGAGGGTCCTAGTGACTGGTTCAGGTCACTGTTAGTCAGGGTCAGGCCTTGGAGTGGATGAGTATTTCTGACCACACTCACACAATCATAAATACTAGGATTTTTCAAAGCTTTTCTGTACAATTTTCATATTTCTCTCTTCCAAATTTACCTGAAACCTTATATGTTCCTGGTAAGTGGTTCTAAAACAACTTGTTGGTATCAGGACACTTTTCTTTTAAAGACTAGAGGACTTCAAAAGACTAAAGGCAAATATAAGCTTTGCCAAGTTAGCTTTCCTTTACAGAAAATGCCTGCTTCAACACATAGTACTATCCTGACATTGTTTTACCTACTCTTCTTTACCCATAATTTGTATGGTGCATATTATGTGAGAAAGTAAACAAATCCTAAAATCCTTAACTTCTGCCCCAGTGAGTGTCCTTGAGTTCTTCTCTTCATGTCTTAAGCCAGCTCGGAAGGTGGCTGGGTTTCTCTCAGTACATTCACAGATGCAACAGTTGCACTGCTTTTCACAAGTCATTTATTTCCCAACATCTTATAAAATAAACAGGCAGGGCAGACATTATTTTCTATATCAAAATGGAGCTGAGAGCAACATGGACCTATTCATGTATCTTCCATTCATGCTCAGGAGGCAGACATTTTAGTAAAAAGCAGACGCAGGTGTCTGCATATCCCACCCCTGACAAGGTGGTTAAATTAGTGACAGCCACTCTAAGCCTCAGAGTCCTCAACAGTTAACTGAGGACATGAAACCCTTACTTTATTTAGATTGATTTTCTCATGCATCATTATAACCTATAGTTTGATGGCTCATATTTGATATTCCTAAGAGTCTCCAAGCAGATTGGCAACAGATTCAAACACAGTTGTAAAACGAATGGTTGAAAAAATATATATATTAATGGGAGGAAAGAAAGGTAGAAACCATGAGATACAATGACAATAAAGCAATGGTGTATATAAGAGGGTTTCTTACTCGGGGTGCAGGATGACTTCAGGTGGTCCATGACCACCTGATGTTATATGGAAAATTCTATATGTATGCACCTGTGTGTATTTTTCTAAGAAGTTCATTCTTCGGGTCTTCAAAAGGGTCTGAAACCTTTCCTTCTCCCCCAAACTGAAGCTGAGGGTGGTTTCTCTCTGAATTCTTTAGTGAGCTGGCTTAACCTTGCTTTGTATCATGAAGACATTTCATGTATTGTTTATGTTTAAATTTTGCATTCCTCAGCCCATTTAAAAGCTAGACTGAAAACTATTGAGAATTCATTCAAATGGCTGCTCTCAGAAGCATTCATTATGCTCTGTGTTCACTAATTTTTTCCGCCTGAATTTATGCTGATTTTATATATATGATTAACATTCTCCAGACATCAAACTCCTAATTAAATATGCTGAAGTGATTTAGGATTTGGGATTATATTGTAATTATTTGTAGCCAACAGAATTAGTTATCATCTACAAGATTTGTCTAGCTGTTTCCATTGCTAATGAAAGGAGAGGGTCTCCCTCAACTTGGGCAGTTCTGCCTTAACTCTGGCTCTAACTGGTCAGAACCATAAAGTGACCTCAGGACCATCAGCCCTACTTGAGAAGCCTGCAAAGTCACCTCCGAGTTTTTGTTTTATTTTGCCTTCTAATACTCTTCCTGGCAGTCTTGATCCTTATTGCTTTCTTGTTTTTTCTAGAATAATCTAGAAGTTTTAAAGCACCCTATTATTGACATTATTATATTAATTTTATAAGCACGTTTCAAAGTAAACAAATGTAGTGTTTTTAATAATAAAAATACTATATATTTAAATGTGAAATCTTTGGTAAGCCTTTGAAAATACTGTAGCTTAAAGATAATTTCCAGGGACTTCCCTGGTATTCCAGTGGTTGAGAATCCATCTTGCAATGCAGGGGACGCTTGTTCAATCCCTGGTTGGGGAACTAAGGTCCCACATGCAGCGGGGCAACTAACCCTTTGTGCTGCAGCTACTGAGCCCATGTGCTCGGGAGTCTGTCTGCCACAACTAGAGAGAAGCACACGTACCGCAACTAAGACCCCACGCAGCCAAAAAAATAATAAATAAATAAATATTTTAAATAAATAAATTTTTTTTTAAGAAAAAGATAATTTCCAGAATGGGGGGGATATGGGGAGAAGGGTATGAAGTGTTGATTATACAAGATGAATAAGTCCTAGAAATCTACTGTAGAGCATAGAGCCTATAGTTTACACACACACACACACACACACACACACACATATAGTAATAACAGAGGGCAGGAGGAAATCTTTGGAGGTGATGGATGGGTTTATGGCATAGATTGTGGTGATTTCCCAGGTGTATACCTATCTCTAAACTCATCAAGTTGTATACATTAAATAAGCACAGCTTTTTACATGTCAATCATACCTCATAAAGTGGTTAAGAAAAAGAGATAATTTCCATTTGTAGAGTGCTTCACAGTTCTTAACACATTCTCTCATGTACTGCCTTATTTATTTCTCCAAACAACTCAGCAAAGCAGGCGTTACCATCAAGTTTTACAAATAAGGAATCAGGCTCAGAGGCTTTCAGCCGCAAGTCACCTACCTATTCCTGGCAGAGGTCAAAGTCAGGACTTTTGAATCTAGGATGGCCTCATCACATACCATGTCTCTTGATTTTTTTCTTAAGCTCCATTAAAGACAAACCTCAAATATACATACTCTCGTGTTAATACATACTGGTAAGTAGGATAGAATAAAATTCTCTAGACCAAGGTTTAGGGTATTTTTTTGGTCGGGGGAGGGCCATGGATCCCTGGACAGTTTGGTGATATCCTTCTCCAGATAATATTTATAAATATGTAGAACGAGGGACTTCCCTGGTGGCACAGTGGCTGGGAATCCGCCTGCCCATGTAGGTGACACGGGTTTGAGCCCTGGTCCGGGAAGATCCCACATGCCGCAGAGCAACTAAGCCCGTGAGCCACAACTACTGAGCCCATGTGCCACAACTACTGAAGCCCACGCGCCTAGAGCCAGGGCTCCGCAACAAGAGAAGCCACCGCAATAAGAAGCCCGCTCACAGCAACGAAGACCCAAGGCAGCCAAAAATAAATAAATAAATATGTAGAACGGAATTACATAGTATTACAAAGGAAACCAAATATTTTAAAATATAGGTATTAAGATATGTTAAAATGTGTAATAACGTGATTCTTTATTAAGACATTAAATATCAAGGATGAGTGCAATATCTAGTATAATTTTGAAATAGTGAAAACATAAATGATATCTCAATGTATCTGCAAGAACTGTATTAGGATATGAAACCACTGAATTTCTGTTGGTGACAAAGTACTAACCGCCGTGATTTGTTGCCTACATTCATAATGAAAGGAAATGCTACATTTTACTTAGAGAATACTGAAAATAGAGGTGTAATTTTTTTTCCTCGTCCAAGTGTCTGGACCCCTGAAGTCTGGACCCTGGGCCTAAGAACCCGCCCTGGACTCCCAGGCCCCTGGTCCATGCTTCCAGTGGGCACCATCAATCCCTTTTTTCCTTTTTAAACGGCGAGAAGAGAGGCGCTTACCTTCCAGAGTCTCACACTGGACCAGGTTGCTGTAGTCCCGCTGGGTCAGGAGGCCGGCTTTGCATCCTCGCACCAGGCCCTCCAGGTAGCCATGGTCCGCGTTGAAGTACAGCTCGGCGCCCTCAAGCATGGGGGAAGCGGTCGCGGCCAGGAGAGGCTGAAACAGCTCTGCGTCCCGGGCAGACCCCGAGGACGTGCACCAGTCTGGAAAGAGTGCTAGCAGTTCTCCGGGGTTACCGGGAAGCGATCTCTCAGCTGATAGTCGGGGTTTCGTGACTAGTTTCCTCCGCTTTCAGTGGCTTTCAACATAGCCTGACCAGCCCTGTTTTTACATCAACAGTGAATCAGCTAGATAACCCGGGTGCACCCGGGAGCAAACCCTTGCTGGGAGAGGAGGGTCGTGAGAAGGGGGGGGTCAGGGCTCTTTCCCTGCGAGAGCAAATGACCCCTTCCCTGCTCTGCTATTGGAACCCTTGCTACAGCAGAATGTTGTGTAAACATTCCTTCCCCATCTGAGCTTCTGAGCTTTCAATTGTAAATTACGTTTGTCCTAAGTGTCCTGAGGACTATCAATAAGAAGAAAGAGAGGGCTTTTTTTAAAATTAACTTATATGTAAATAGAGCAAACGTGATCAGGCAGTTTGGAGAACCCTGAGAAGCTAATTCAGCAGCGCCGTGTTTGTAAAACCAATGACTAGTAATGCCTTAACTTGGTCAAAGGTTCGCAGCTGCTTCCCTCCCCGCGCCCAGTCTTTAGGCAGAGACCAGAAAACAATCCTGGAAGCTGATAAACAGTGTTGTGATTCTTAATAATAAGCCACTACCTTTGCAAAATCTGACCCTTTACAAGGCGCTCTTCATTTTCTTTTTCCCATTTGGATCTCAGGATATTCAGACGAGTATATGAAGTGATAGTATTATTACTCAAATCACAAATAAGGAACCAGCTCTCAGAAGTGGGGAGGCAGCTCAAAATGCACAGCTTAATTAAGCCAGGACGTAATTGTTGTTTCATGCTCCCAAAAGGAATGCTGGTTTTCCCTTACACTTAGCTCTAAAATTGTATCAAATATCCTGAACACTATTTTACATATGTAGTATTTCACTTTCATATATATTGTGTCAAATTCTTTTTTTTTTTTTTTTTTTGCTGTACGCGGGCCTCTCACTGTTGTGGCCTCTCCCGTTGCGGAGCACAGGCTCCGGACGCGCAGGCTCAGCGGCCATGGCACACGG
>NC_041228.1:51400215-51434913 GCF_002837175.3 Physeter macrocephalus
TTTTTTTGCGGTACGCGGGCCTCTCACTGTTGTGGCCTCTCCCGTTGCGGAGCACAGGCTCCGGACGCGCAGGCTCAGCGGCCATGGCACACGGGCCTAGCCGCTCCGCGGCATGTGGGTTCCTCCCAGACCGGGGCACGAATCCGTGTCCCCCGCATCGGCAGGCGGACCCTCAACCACTGCGCCACCAGGGAAGCCCGTGTCAAATTCTTAATTGAAGTTAAGGTGGCAGAAATTCTCCAGTCTTTTCTCATCCTTTGTCAGTACGTGTGTCTCCTCGGACAATCCATTTCCGAGTATTAGACAAGAGCTCACTTTCTGGCCCTGGAAGGGGCCCGTCCCCCTTCCTGTTACAGTTACATTGTGAATTGCAAAAAATTTGAAGAAATAGTCTTTCAGTATTCAAAAAACTGTTTTATTCAGCAAAGAAGTCACACACATTTCATATGAATTCATTGTTTCATTTTTGTCCTACTCATTAATGTAAATAAAAATATCAACCGTCATTGGAACTACACTTGTTTGTCAATTGCAACCATAGGTTGGCTACAGATTCTAGAGTTGAACAAAGATAAATGAAAGCATACTGTGAAAATCAATGGAATATATGGCATTTGTAAGAAAGAGTATTATTTTATTGTTATTTGTAAATTGGGTAATATGCATCCTGTATATCATAAAATTTATGATAAACATATATACATATTTTGGGGAGAGAGCCAGTTGTTAAATATTTAGAGCACAACACAAAGTCTTCATAGTTTTGCTGAGAACTAGCCCTGAATGTCAACATGCACAAAAAAGAATGGATTTTGTGTGAGTGTGTGCGAAAAACTTCAGTTTGCCATATTTTATATTTATAAGCAGACAAGTTCCAATGTTTCTTTAAAATGATAGACATCTACTTTCTCCACTATTATGAAATTAGTGGATGAAGCAGGCAAAATATTTCCTTTTCTTCACATTACTCTTCTAAGCTAGCAAAAGCAAAAATGTCTCATTCCTGCTAAAGGTACTTATCAAAAATGAGATCAAACTCATGGGATATGAGAGGAAACCCAGCACAGTGACAATAATCTGGAGCTTCTTTGTAAATGGGTCCTTCTGGTGAAAATGTAATAAAAATGTTCATTTCAGTGTTTAAACTACCAATGATGCTTAGGAGAGTGGGTTTTGGAGTGTGACAGAGTATGAGTTTAAATGACTTCCTCTCTCTGAGTGCCAGTGTTTTCATGTGTAAAATGAAGATAATAACACTCACCTCAGTTTGTTGTAAATAATAAATGAGATACAATACCTATATGCTTAGCAGGTGTGGGCTTGTGTGCTAAGAAGCTACTGCAATGGCTTCTCTTCTTCCTCCTGTTACTACAAACTGTAATCCTAATTCTTTAACTACACTGAGTTCCTGAAAGCCAGGAAGAGTATCTTATCATCTTTCTGTCTCTCAAGTGCCTAGTAGCATGCCTGGAGGGGGAGCAGAGACTCAAATAGCTGTTTGCTGGATAAAATTGCTCTTACAGAGTCTTTAGTTCCACGTTTCTCTGGGAAACACTATATTTGGTAATTGTATTCGAAGAATGAAGGTATTGCGGTTTTGTAGCATGCTATACAAATGTATGTATATGTGTATGTATGCTTATCTATATAGAATATATAGGACTTATTACAAATTTCTGTCAATTTTAAGAGCTCCCAAGAGTCATTAGCTTCGTAGCCATTCCGAGCCAAACAGTCCCTCGGAGTGTCTTTAGAGGCAGTGTTGTGTAGGATACACCTTGGAGTGGGCCCAGGATGCCATCCTGAGTGACAAAGTCAAAGGCCAAGTCAAAGTCCTTTCCTAAAGCTATCAGCACTTCAAACAAACAAACAAACAAACAAACTTTAAACCTTTTTATTATGGGACATTTCAAACATATATAAATGGAAACAATACTTTATAATTAACCCCCATGTATCCATCACCCTGCTTCAATAATTATTTACTCATGGCCAGTCTTAGTTCAGCTTTACCAAGGATCAGGAAGGTTTTTCCCCATAGGGCCAAATAGTAAATATTTTAGCCTTTGTGGGCCATACAGTCTCTGTTGCGACTACTCAACTCTGCCTTTGTAGCAAGAAAGCAGTCATAGATCACATAAACAAATGAGCCTGTGTTCCAATAAAACGTTATTTACCAAAAACATGGGATTTCACTAGTAGTCCAGTGGTTAGGATTCCGCCTTCCAATGCAGGGGACATGGGTTCGATCCCTGGTTGGGGAACTAAGGTCCCACATGCTGCAGGGCAACTTAAGACCACACACTCTGGAGCCCTCCTGCCACAACTAGAGAGAAGCCCACACACTGCAACTAAGACCGGATCAGCCAAATAAATAAATAAATATTTAAACAAACAAACAAACAAAAACAACAGGTGGTGGGCCAGATTTGGTCTGGGTCATTGTTTTTGGCCCTGCTCTATAACATTGCCCACTTCCTCCCTACCCTTAATTATTTTCAAGTAAATCCAAGATATTTTTTATCTATAAATATTTCAGTTATCTCTAAAAGATAAAAATCCTTTAACAATAATATAATATTGTTATATATACTGTATTATATATTATAATATAATCATGACTCCATTGTACCTGAAATTATTCCTTAATATTAAATATCCAGTTAATGTTCAAACTTTCTCAGCATACTTTTTTTACACTTGGCTTGTTGGAATGAGGAGACATTATAATTGGGTTACATGCCTCTTAACTTTTTTTAGGTATGCCTTCCCTCCCACTAGCCCTGCTTTTTGTTTAAGACACTTGGTCTCAGGTTCTGGAGAGTTTTTCACAGTTTGGAATTCGCTGTTTACGTCCTGAGGTGTCATTGAACTTGTTGATCTATCTCCTGTTATTCCTATAAGTTGGTAGTTAAATCTGGCCACTAGATCACTTTCATGTTAGATTTTTTTAAAAAATTTTTATTTATTTATTTATTTATTTTTGGCTGTGCTGGGTCTTCGTTTCTGTGCGACGGCTTTCTCTAGTTGCTGCGCGCGGGGGCCACTCTTCATCGCGGTGCGCGGGCCTCTTACTGTCGTGATTTCTCTTGTTGCGGAGCACAAGCTCCAGACGCGCAGGCTCAGTAGTTCTGGCTCACGGGCCTAGTTGCTCCATCGCGGTGCGCGGGCCTCTTACTGTCGTGATTTCTCTTGTTGCGGAGCACAAGCTCCAGACGCGCAGGCTCAGTAGTTCTCGCTCACGGGCCTAGTTGCTCCGCAGCATGTGGGATCTTCCCAGATCAGGGCTCGAACCGGTGTTCCCTGCATTGGCAGGCGGATTCTCAACCACTGCGCCACCAGGGAAGCCCCATGTTCGATTTTTTGCAAGAAATTTCACAGCAGTATTGAATGCTTCCATCAGGATGCATGTAACATATCTCTTTTTTTTTTTTTAATGTCAGATGCCATTTATGATTACCGCTTAGGTCCACTGTTTCATTTAGTCACAAAATGATTATATTTTAGTTTATCATTCCTTCTTCATTTATTAGCTGGAGAACTATATAAAAAGAGACTTTTCAACAACAACTGTTGGTTACCCTAGTTTACATTTCATATAAGAAAGCAGGATAAATGCTTAACTCGTTCCATTTACTTACCAGTTTTCCAAATAACAAGTTGGCTCTTAGCATCCTCCAAAAGTGACCAATAAGGGTTTTTTTTTCAAAATAAAAAATATTATTATTAACATATGGATTTAAGCATAGTCATCCTGTTTTCTGATATAACCCCAGTAGTCTTTGACAAATTCCTTGCTTTCTGTAGACAGGCTGTTCCATGCTCATTTTGTTCAATTTTTACCCTGACCTGGAATCGGCTATTTCTCCAAGGAGCTCTGGTTTGACATTGTAGTTCTTAATGAGTTTTGGCAGAAAGGCAAAGTCTCCGCAGTGGAGTGGGCAGTTCAATAAGTGGTGTGATAGCCCCGCACTGCTCACTGGACGCTAAGGTCAGTACGTGCAGGTGGCTGATTTCTAAGAGCACATGTGCCCAGTAGATGGGTTTGTGGTTACCTCTCCTTAACTGTTTTCTCCAGTACTTAAGTTTTCTGATTAGAACATATCAAAACAGAACAAACCTCCCATATCAGTCCAATAAAACACATCATGCTGAAAAATTGAGTTTTAAAGCCACATGAACTTAAATTCCGTGTACGTTCTTCAAGAATCCCAACTTGATTAAAGTGGGCTACAGTGAGAAAACCCAGAAAGCATGTAACTGAATTCAGGACAAGAACACTGCAGGCGAAGCAAGACTGCTTCCTTGACATTGATTCAAAACAGCTATCACATTGCTCAGCCAGAGGTGTACTCCTGGTTAACTCCTTTCTTACAAGCCAGAGTATTTGCCAACTGTCATCAGCATCACTGACCTTCTGGGCCACTTCAGCATGAAGGATCTCTCGTTTGAGGTTAAAAGTGGGACCACTTATGCTTTGTTGGTTTTGGATAATTTAAAGTTTTAAGGGTGTTTTAATATTTTCTTCTTGCTAAAGAGAATACTAAAAGTACTTCACATGTTGGCTGGTGAAGAAATCTGTTTTGTCAGTGATTTGTAATGTGCTGTTTGCCTTAATGATTCAGCTTTTATACTTTATCAAAATTATATTTTTGCTTTTATATGTTAATTAAGCCTGGACCTGATATAGTCTGTGTCTTCCTTCCTAATAGCTTATTGTTCTTCAGTGACCCTATTTAATTTCTTATCACAAAATCTGTTCTAGGGCAAAAATTTTAATCTCATTAGAAAAGTACAAAAACCAATCATCACTCATAATACTTAGATAAAATATTTATGTAAGTATAACTCTAAAGCAAAGGTTAAAAGTTTAAAATCCTGTTTATTTAAAAAGATTAAGGGCATTAATTTACTTTAAATTCTATATTCTGGCTTGCAGAGAAACGAATATCTACCTGAGAAAGATGATTATTTTCCCTTATATTTTGTTTGGTCTTTATCGTTTTCTGCTCTGCTTACCAGGGCAATGCATACTTTTTGCTAAAATTTTAACTATTACAGGAATATATGAGATGAAAGTCCCTCTAAAACCACTCTGAAGAGATAACCACTGACAATAGTTTGGGGAACATTGAAAGAATGTTATTTAGACTCCAAGATATTTGCTGCTCAAGGTGCCAGGATTAATTTTTCAAAGGGTCATTTTGGTTTTGAACCACAAGGGGCCGTCATAACATTACAGCAAACACCTTTTCACTTAATTTACCTGTCAAAGAACAATTCAGCAGAGTAAATCTGAAGGTATAATTGGCTTTATTCAACAATTCATGAACCAGGAAGCATCCCATCTGGTAACTACAAGAGCGCTCCCAGGAGTGGTACAGGCAGAAGGCTTTTATAGAAAGAAGGGTGGGGAGAGGAAGTCATTAGTAAAAGAAAAGAAAGGATTATTTTGGGCCAGGACAACTTATTTTTGGAGGGAAGAGACCCAGAGGGTTTTATCATGCAGACTGCGTCTTCTTCTTTTGGGATGCGGGGTGGGGGTGGGGTGGGGAGAAGGCCAACATGCTGACTAGAAAATTCCAGCTGCGTGATTAAGATTACATTTCTGAGGCAGGTTGAAACTGCAGTTAGGTTAGCTATGAAATCTAGGTGGCATCATAGGCTTTAGCAAAAGTGATGCCATTTGGGGCCTGTGGTTTTTCTCTTTAACATACGTTACCTATAAATTTTTCATTAAAAAAGGCGCACTGCAGCTTACACAAGTGACTTCCTGTTGTATATGTTAGATGTTTTTGGACATCTCATTAAGTGTCAAGGTGTTCTCCTACTCCCTATCTCTTGATGGCTCACCAAACCATCGCTGGTCTTCACCATAATGCAAGCCCTTCTTTTCTTCCTCCTAAATAGCAATTTTTAAAAAATGTTTTCATCTGTTATTTCAGTCTGGTTCCATTTACCCTACATGTTCACTGCAACTTATCTTGTTTTAAGGGTCCGTAAACAAAAAGAACAGAGTGTCTGTTGTTCATCATCCAGTTACACAAAGGGATAAGTTGCAATCCACTGCAGTCACCCACCGACTGTACGCCCTGAATTCAGGGAATTCAGGATGGCAAAAACAGGATGAAGCATTCCGTGTTTAGGATTACCGTCCCTAGATAGTTAAGATGCATATCTAAGGAAGAATTTCAGTGACCCCAGATTCTTGCACCTTCCCATACATAGAAAAGCGCTAAACTCATTGACGTGAGATATCTGCTTTTGTGATTAGCAATAATTTCTTAACAACATGAACGCATGACTACATGTATTCCCCAAACCCAAATTCCTATTTATACTGGCTCTTCCCCTACCTCTTCAGAGCAGTACCTCAGAGCTATCTGAGAGGCTGTCTCCAGGCTATGGTCCTCAATAAGGTTCCCAAATAAAATAAAACTGAGCTTTCTCCCCTGCTGCCTTTCGCACAGCTTCCCGCTGGACTCGGCAGTTCGTTGAACTGCACACGAACTTGCCCGCCGGCCGCGGGGCCGCGGGTCTGGAGAAGCGGCTGTGCGCGGCCACTGCCGCCACCCTGGGCTCTGTCCCCGCCCCGGCTCCCCCACCGACCCTTCCGCGCCCGCCGGCCCCACCGCCCGCCGAGTCTGACCTCCAGCTGTCTGTGACCCCGCGGCCCCGTCCTCCACATCCGCTCCGTGTCGCCTTGCCCAGTCAGGCCCCCGACGTGACCCCCGGCCGGTGCCCCCAGCTCTAATCCCTTGGGGCCCGCGCATCTCCACCCCGCGCTCCCGCACTCTGCGCGCCCCGGTCCTCAGCACCATCCCGGCCTACACCGGCTTCAGGTTAAGCTTTCGTGTCCCCGCAGCGCGTGAACGTGACGGTGCAGTCCGGCCTGGCCACAGCGGTGAACGACTTGGCGGATCCCGGCGCATAGCTACTGGTCTCCTCCATCGGTGTGATGGGCACACCGCCTCTTCGAGTTCCTCACCAACTGCGCGGCTGGGAGCAGGGATCCCACCTCAGGCCTCTCCTAAGTTTGGGGAAAAAATAAATTTCTCACCCTGTGCAAGAAGGATCTGGTGCCCCAGGGCCCATTGACCCCTTGCCCCGCCCTGCCCCCCACCCGTGGTGGAGCCACCTTGAGAGTGGTGGTGGAATTGAATGAATTCCTGGCTCTGCAGTGGTTCCTGTGACACCTGGGTAAGGTGTGGCCTCTTGGACCTCAGTGTTTCCATCTGTGAAGTGGGAAGGCTGTCCTTTAACCACTCCCTGGGGGCACTGCATGGGATGGCACTATACCGTACCTGCCCTGGCACCTGGCAGGGAGAGATGTTGTTACCCTGACAAAACCAAAGCCACTTATCATCTGCCTTCAGACTTCTCCACATCTTAGGAAAACAGGAGTAATTTTATAGAACTTCTCCAAACAGGTCAGGAGGAATTCTGGGTATGTTCTGAAGCTGGGACCTTTGGGTCCCAGGTAACGTTCCCAGGAGGGCCATGGAGTAGTGGAAAGAGCATTGGACTGAATGTCTGGAGACCTGGGTTCTGGGTCCTGAGCAGCTGGGGGATCCAGACAAACCTGGAAATGAACCCTCTCTGGTTTGTAGCCTTCTTTTCTGTGAATAGAGAGGCATGGATGAAATGATTCCCAAGAAGCCCCTACAGCTCCCAAACCTGGGATTCTGTGGCAAGGTTAAAATTTCTTCCCGGGTGAAAAATATTCCTGAGCCAAGTCCATGCCTACAAAGTACTAAGTGCATGAGAAGCTTGAAAGAACCTTCCAGAATGGAGCCTTCGTTGGCCCAGAAAGGCTCGTGAAGAATGGTCACTTCTGGGGGGTGCTCAGACCTGGTCCTCAAGCTGGGGAGCGATAATAATTCTAACAATGATAAGTAATGCGTAATTTACCATGTGCCAGATACTCAAGAGGTAACTCACATGCATGATTCCATTTGATCCTTAGAAGTTTTGTCCCCGTGTCCACACCCCTCATACGGACATGCCATCCCCATGAGGTAGATACCTCCATTATGCCTATTTACAGATGGGAAAACTGAGGTTGTCACATATACCTCCTTGGCCCCAGGCTATCCCAAGTATCCTGTTTCTTCACAAAGAACTTCCTGTCACTTCTGTGAGAGAGACACACTCACTCCACAGACATTACGGGGGTGGGGGTGGGAGTGGGAGTCACCCTGTGCTTGGCCTTCTTAAGCCAGGCTTTGCGAAAACAGGCGGCTGGAGCACTGCACATGTCCCCAGGGGGCCTGCAGTTTGGAAGAGAGAGGGTTCCCCTGTGAACCCACAGACAGCATACAGTGACCACGGAGGCTGCAGTGTTGAGAGTCTGTCCTGGGAGGGCGATAAAGATGGGCAGTCACCATCCCATCCCTGACATGCCCACTGCCCTGTTGGGGGTTGGGGGGAGAGCATTAATGGGGTGAGGCAGGCTTGCAAAATGCCTGGGGGCTAAGGCAGGCTGGCCTGGGAAGCCATGGTGGGTGTGCCTGTCTCGGGGTCTTGGAATGTGAGGCATTAGCCCAGGAGCTGACGACATCTTTTTCTCTGTCCCCTGAAGGATCATTATCTGCTTTCTGCCCGTGGATCCCAGGCAGATTGGCAAGAATGGGACAGTCGTGACTTTTTTTGTGATTGGCATGGAGGGTGTCCAAGGCATCTGTGAGCTGGCAGCCCCTTCCAGAGAGGCCTCCTGGCAGTGAGGGCCTGGTGGATACCAGCTTCTGGCACCCCCTTGTGCAGACATGCCTGTGACCTCTCAGTCCTCTTCCCCATCCTCATGACAAATAAACGAAGAGAGCTTTGTCTCTCAAACATGAAAAAACTAAAAAATAAAATAAAATAAACCTGAAACTTACTGCTCTTAAGCTGTGTGTGTGTGTGTGTGTGTGTGTGTGTGTGTGTGTGTGTTTTCTTTTCAGTCGACAGTTTCATAAGAGATGTTCTGTGGGGGTAAAGAAAAGCTCTGTGAAAAAACAGGTTAGATAGTACATCCACCCTGGACAAAGTGCATGTTAACATACTGAAGTCTCTGAGCAGTCCTTTGGTGATTAGAACCACTTAACTTTAAAACAGCATTTTCCAAATAATTGATTGGACAATGACTCCCTTCGTTTGGGTAATTAATGTCTTTAACAACCTGAAGAAGTAGTATTCTTTGGAATAGTATTTGAGAAATTCTGATTTATAACATTAATTTTAAAAAGTTATAAAACTCCTATATCATACTATTGTGTAAATATTCATGTTTCACTTGAAGAAATTATCTATTTTTGAATTCACATGTATTTTAAAATGTAATAACCTTACAATGTTTTCTTCTGCCCTCCAAATGTTTCTCATTTTTATTTTTTTCTGTGTATTTATTTATTTATTTTCGGCTGCGTTGGGTCTTCGTTCCTGCATGCAGGCTTTCTCTAGTTGCGGCAAGTGGGGGCTACTCTTCATTGCAGTGCGCGGGCTTCTCATTGTGGTGGCTTCTCTTGGAGCACGGGCTTTAGGCGTGCAGGCTTCAGAGGTTGTGGCACCCGGGCTCAGTAGTTGTGGCTCATGGGCTCTAGAGCACAGGCTCAGTAGTTGTGGTGCATGGGCTTAGTTGCTCAGCGGCATGTGGGATCTTCCTGGACCTGGGCTCGAACCCTCATCCCCTACATTGGCAGGTGGATTCTTAACCACTGCACCACCAGGGAAGCCGTATTTTTTTCTATCTTGATGGCAGAGATCCCAGGACCTGTCCTGCTATAGCAGTAAGCTTGTATGGTAATTACATGAACTAATGATGGAAAATTCACCTGTGGGAATAATAAATGGCATTGTTATGCTGAGAACACTGTTTCTATTAGAAAATATGAACTAAGAAAAATGAATTATTAGGTAGAAAGGTTATTTTCCATTATTATAGAGGTCATTATTATACATTACATTATTAAAGATGTCACAGAAGAAAGATTTGTAATCAGAGAGAGTTTTATACAAACAAACCTTATAATCTTAGAATAAGAAGGGATATTATCAGAGATAATTTGATAGAATATCATACCAACTGAAAAAATAAGGAGGAATTCATGGCTTTTTGTGTCTAATCATTAAAGAATCTGAAAAAGAAATTTCTTGATTTAAGAGTTCTCCAAATGCTACATATAATAGAATTGTAAAACGTATTGAAAATTATAAAGAACTTAGGAACATCAAAAACAGCGTTCTTACCTCAAAGAAAGGGAGACCCAACTTCAAAAAATTAAGTAATTTTTTTTTAAAACAGACGTTACAAATCAGTAATTGCAGATCTGGAGATAAAACATAGATATTCTGACTCTAGGTTTATGATTAATTCTACTATTTTAAAAGTGATTTATAAACTATTCATAGTTTTATACAAATATGAGGTTATTACTGGAGTGACCTTAGAGCTGTATTCTGAAATGGGATTATTCTTTAGGGGGGGAAATACCTGTACTTCTCCATTTCAACCACTAGATAGCAGGCTGCTGAATAAAACACAATATGGGATTTCATAGGTCTAGAATGGTAAATAGGGTCAATGAGAAGAATGGCAAATTGCAAAGTCACAAAAGACAGGAAGTTATAAAGATTTGGATGAGTTGGGATTTACTTGAGGAGAATGAGGCCGTAACTTTCCCCTACTTCTAACGCAGTGAGAGCCAGGTCTAAGAGCCAGACTCTTGAACCCTGAGATATAATTTGCTTTGGCGATCTCAAATCAGTGCGGTGGGTAGAAAATGAGAAACTGTTCAATCAAAAGTACAGAGGCTGATTACACAGTACATTTCAACATCACAGTGTATCCAGTGTATGAGTCCTTTCGGAGTTCAATGCAAAAGGCAGAAACAATAAAGGAAAAAATTAAAAGACTTCTCTCAAATATTTAAAATATCTGTGTGTTGAAGGGGATGGTGGTGGCACATCCCATGTCCACCACACAGTGGGACTGAATATTCAATAACAAAAGAATATTTAATTAAATTGTGGAATATCTACACGATGGAATGATGGTTAGCCACTTAAAATCATCTTTTAGATATTTTTTTTGACATGGGAAATAAAGATACTGATCGGTGGAAAAAAATTACATTGCATTATATATACCATGATATTTTTAGGAAATAACAATATACAAATATGAAAAATAAAGATATTTATATACACCCATAAATTAAAGTGATTATTAACAGTCAGCTTTCTTTTTGTGTTTTCAAAAAGGTTGCGCTAATCATGTATTACCTCTGAAATTGGAAAACAACAAAACTAAACATTAACAGAAGGGTTGGTAAAGCAACTCCTTTGACGTAATCAGTACCCGATGCTCCCCTGCTGTCCACTGTCCAAGGCATTCAGAGCTTGCCCAGCGCTCTTACTCTCTCTCTCTCTCTCTCTGTCCCCTTCTCCTGGTGGTGGCTACTCATATCTGTTTTCCCTGGAGGTGATGGCATTTGGGTGCGGTCTATGAATTTACTGTTTAGGTGCCCAGTTTTGCCATTTATGAGTAATAGCACTGAATATGGTTATGATTCTTTGATTTAAATTTCAATGACTTTTAGATTTGAATGTCTAAAACAATATTTTCAAATTGTGGTTTATAGACCACTTTACACTGGTTTGTTAAAAATGCAACTTCTTGGTCTTTTTTTCCCAGGCTCAATGAATCTAAAATTTTGGGAATAGTGTTCTGGAATTTACATTTTTAACTAGCTCCCTGAGTTTGCTTTTTTGTGTTTTCAATTAACATTTATTTATTTATTTTTGGTTGTGTTGGGTCTTTGTTGCTGTGCGTGGGCTTTCTCTAGTTGCGGCGAGCAGGGTCTACTCCTCATCGCGGTGCGCGGGCTTCTCATTGCGGTGGCTTCTCTCGCTGCGGAGCATGGGCTCTAGGCGCACGGGCTTCAGTAGTCGTGGCTCGCGGGCTCTAGAGCTCAGGCTCAGTAGTTACGGAGCACGGGCCCAGTTGCTCCGCGGCATGTGGGATCTTCCCGGACCGGGGCTCGAACCCGTGTCCCCTGCATTGGCAGGCAGATTCTTAACCACTGCACCACCAGGGAAGTCCCCTGAGTTATTTTTATGCACATTAAAGTTTGAGAACCTTTGGTAATGGCTGAGATCAAGCGTCAGAAAAATGAGAGTAAAAATATCAAACTAGTGAACACTTTTAAAGTCTGAATATTTATCAAACTCCTCATCTGAACTATTTTTCCAGCAGATGCTTATATATTCAATATTTTTAAAGGCACAAAAACATATAGGGACAAACTAATAATAATAATTTTAATAATCTAAGCACTCCCCCACCAAAAATTTACTACTTCATGAAAGCACCCAGTATGTATGTGGCAATTGAAGTGAATAAACCGAGAAGCAATGTCTTAAAAAATAAAATGAAACAAAACAGCATTTCAGAAATAAAGCTTCACATAATGGAGGAATAAATCTGGATTTAAACATTCTCTGCTATTCCTGATGCCAAATGCCACCTGACAAATTTGGACACCAGAGGAGTTGATGACAGGGTGAAGAGATTAAGTCTTGAAAGCTTTCACAGCTGTCTTTCCAGCTTGACCATGGGCTCCTCTTGGGCGCAGGGCTGTGTCCCACATTCTGAGACTAACATTTGGAAGGGAAATGTGACCTCCAATTTCAATCCATAGCAGGTTTCTCCAAAATGTTGGAGAGAGAAAATTGGTCACAGACTAACAGTCAGAGAGAAAAAGCATTGCCAAGGATGCAGTTGATAGTGTCCTAGGAAGAGAAAGCTATTTCCCTGGAGAGAAAGGCTTGTATGGGAACAACGGATATAAGTGAAGTATCAGGTTGTGGAAATGCCCCGAAACCACAAGTCAATAAAAAACTAAGGTTCTTTTCTCTGTTAACTTTTTTTAGAGTCTTGTTTGAATTAAACATGGCAGCAGGGAAATCCAGGGCATGTTTCAGTAAATTGTAAAACATGTTGATTTATTTAGGTTAGAAATCAGTCTCTAAGCCACTGGTTTTTGAAATGTTTATGAAAACTGCAAATATTTTTGGAATAAAAGTTTTGATTTTTGTTTGCTAAAATGCTCATTTAAAAGTAGTTCATCTAGCTGTTCAAATATGGTTTTTCTTTTCATAACAATTGTCTTGATACTTGATTATCTATGGCAGCCATGAGAATTGCACCTTGAGAACCTCCTACTAGAGGAAGTTGACTGACTGAGGGCCCAGCCAACTGTGCATTTTCGCAGAGGTAACCTTTCTGATGCCCTAGTGTGGTGGGCATACTCAGACCTATTATTGAGAGACAGGGGATGCTTCTCAGCTCACTTGGTTAAAGTTTGAAAGCTACTAAATTCAGGGGAGATTTGTTATAAAACAAGAGATAACTAATACAACCCCTTAAAGCCATTTACTTATGTTAGTTTTTAGTGTACTATGTAGTTATTATATATAATATATTACAATAATAATATTTACTGGGCATTTATAATGTTCCAAGTACTGTTCTAATTGCTTTACATGAATGGAGTTATTCACAGCAACCCTATAACATTTGTGTTATTATTATTTCAAATTCATAGATAAGAAAGCTGGAGTGATGGAGAGGCTAGGTAACTTTCCTAAGGTCACAGCACTGGTAAGTGGTGCTAACGGGACTTGAACTTGGAAGTCTACTTTCAGAGCCAAGCTCTCCTGAGGTGGTAGTCAACCTGTCATCTGGGGTTGTAGTCATCTCAAGGCTCAGCTAGTGTTGGAGAATCTGTTCCCAAGTTCAGTCACATAATTGTCAGCAAGTCTCTGTTCCTTGCTGTTTGATTTTTGGCCGGAGGCTTCCTTCCACACCACGGGAACTTATCTCATTAGTGAGATTACAAATGAGATCATACTATATAGAGTTTGTTTTTTTTACCCCACCCGGAAATATATTGTAAATATTTTTCCATGTAACGAAATATATTTCTAATCATCATTTTTTTTAAGGTTTGGATGCAAATTGTCAACTTGAAAAGGCAGAATTGTTTTAGGCAAATCAGCTAAAATATCATGGAAAAACTCTCACTTTATCTTCTTTGATTTATGCACAATATCAGGGAAACTTCACTCATCAGTTGGCTGTCGACTTCTTTGAGTCATTATTATTAAAAAAAGCAAAATTTGTGTTTTTACTTGACGGCAGAGATCTTACCTGCAATTTATTATTATATACTAACATTTATCTTCTTTTTTTGCAATTATAAGATAACTTATAAAACTTGAAATTCTTCAAGAGCTAAATACTCTTTTTTTCAGTGCTAAATGTAGAGCTATGCAAATTAACAGGAATGATTCACTACTATAGTGGAGACAAAATATTTTCAGTAATTGAAAATTTCGTACTGACTTGTCTGAATTATTATGATTTTTTTTGGTGTTATGATAATGAAAAACAGTCTGCCAAGGGTAGCAGGAACGTTTCTCTCATCTCTGAATTTCACACAAAGATGTCCTACTTAGAGCTTCTTTATTATTGGTTTATGAGAAGAAAGCTCAGAGAGGAGCTTTGCACTGTTGGTTCCACACTTCACTCTGTATGTGAAATTGGCTTAAAAGAGCCCCATGCTAGTTGTCATTACAAACACAAACCTGCACCTTGGGGAAAAGGAAGTCAATAAGATGAACACCTACATCTTCAAACTGATGTTTCAGGCATGAGATCACTCTAGAGAAAATTAATCCCAGTAGGTGGGATCTAAAGAAAAGGAAAACTTGAAAAACAACAACAAAATTGCAGCTATTCCAAGAAGAACTCATTCTAGATGAAGCAAATTCTTCATTTTTATCTGTTAAATATGGCTTTTGGTTATACTTTTTTCTTCTTAATCTAAAGAAGAGAGTATAGAATTGTAGGGCTTCCCAGTGTATCACTCCTTGTGACCTCCCTAATTTCTTATGTTGCTCTCTTTCTTTCACTGAAATGTACTAAATACTTACAATAGAATAGAATACAAAAATTCATAATATTTTTCTGTTTTCCACCAATATTATTCATGTAAGAGAGAAATGAGTTTTCCCTAAATGATAGTGTAAGTCTTTACTGAGTTTTAGATTTGGCATAATTCTGTTAATCCTTTCAGTGCAATATTCTTTAGGGACTGGATTATAATTTGTTGAGTATATCTTTCACACACCAAGTTACTTAGTTGACTCAGTTTATAACATATAAGCCAGAGTGTTATTCTAGGAAGTTCCTATGGGTTCAGAATCTCTATTGCCTAGGACTCAATGTGCCCTTCTAACTCTGCTTTTTATTTTTTTTTTAATTTTTTAATTTTATTTTTTTTTTTGCGGTATGCGGGCCTCTCACTGCTGTGGCCTCTCCCGTTGCGGAGCACAGGCTCCAGACGCGCAGGCCCAGCGGCCACGGCTCACGGGCCCAGCCGCTCCGCGGCACGTGGGATCTTCCCAGACCGTGGCACGAACCCGCATCCCCTGCATCGGCAGGCGGACTCTCAACCACTGCGCCACCAGGGAAGCCCCTAACTCTGCTTTTTAAAAACTGGGTATAGGAGGGAACCCAGCACTGAGTGATTGGAGCTATGCGTTACATATTGTTTTGAACATTATGGCTGACTATTTAATGAGAATTTTTGACTTTGGGGTAATAAGTGGGAGTTGAGGCTGAGGTAAGTTCTTTTTCTTTAGAAACTGGAGGTTCAATTTATTTAATAATCTTCAGAAAACACCACTAGAGTAAAGTTTAGCACAGAGTCAGATGTTGAACACCATTTTCATTTCTTCAACTGGTGTGAGTGTTACAGGAAGCCGTTTATAAGCACTAAACACAAGGACGTAAAAATAAAAGTTCATTTAAAATGGGCCTTAAGTCTAAAACTTACTTGAACAATTTTATTACTTCAATTAGGATAAAATATATAATTTAAATAACTATACATAATTAATGTGTAAATAGCATGTGGTCCCAAACAATGTTTGCATGGTCTCCAAAACAATGAGGCAATTATGCACAATAAAGAGAAATACACACAGGAGACCCTGCAGTAGGATGCTATTCTACACATTACCGATCCTTTTGGAGGGGTTAGTTGGGCTAAAGGAACACACTGAAGATGTGTGGTTAACATTTTAAAGCTTGGTGAAAACCCTTAAAAGTTTTGAATGCGTAAGTAAATTTTGTCTCCTGGAACAGAATTTATACTGTCAACAACATTTCCATTTAAGAGTTGGTGCTTTCCAAAAGAGAACTAATCAGTGGTTTCTATTTACTGTTTTCATTTCTAAAGAGCTTAAAAACCAGTGATTGTATTAGCCAAGTTTCAAGGAAAATTCAGGCTTAGCAGGAGGCTCTTGACAAAGCTCTCCCTGCTGGACGGCCAGCTGCATAGAGGGACTGCCTCGCGGGACTGAGGCAGGCCGTCACCGCTGCCCAGGGCCAGGATTCACGGTGGACGCTTCTGATCTGCTGGGCCGCATGTATCCTCAGAGCCCTGTGCTCCCTGAGCAGGAGAGCTTGCTCTTTGAGCAGCACCCGAACGTTTTACTTCTCTCCATCTCCTCCCCTTTCTTCTCTTTTCCATTCTGCTTATTTTGCCTATTCTGAAAATTAGTTAAAAACTTGAGACACAAAAGCACGAATTCTTCACCTGCTTACAACCAACTTTCTCTCTTTGTTTCCCAGTACCTGGCGAATCTTGAGATTCATGAAAAGTCTATTATTTGGCACTTAAGCTCCCTTTGCAGGACGGGCTCATTTTCTCTAAGCTAAACCCAAGTCATATTTTAAATTTTCCTTCAAAATACAGTTCTTCTGGGCAAATCCATGACTAATTGATTCATCACAGATGGTCTCTGTTAAGCCAAACTAAACATTAAACAAAATTAGAAAGGATATGACCATTGAAAGAGCACTAGACTGGGAGACTTGGCCCTCACTTCTGGCTCCACAACCTCTGAGGGGTAACTGATCTTGACGTGCCTGGCTGGTTTTGACTGAATTTCACTCCCCACGCATCAATTATATAAAATTTATCAATGTAAATTATACATAATCAATATATTGATATCTGACAAATACATAAAATATCATTTACTAAAACGATATGTATACCATATAATATATACTCATGTGTAAATAATTATGAATACAAGGATGAAATAGATAAAATAGATTATATATTATATAATAATTACAATTAATAATTAATATTATACATAATTAATACTATTTTTTTCCCCCACAGATTTTACCCTTGTATTTGCAAAGTGTATTGGGCTGGGTTCTAGACAGAGTTTTTCTGTCTCAGATGCATCACTCAGAGGGTGAGGCTCATGTCTCTTACAGATGTAGGAGTTAGCAGAGTGCCAGACACAGACTGGTGTGCTCAATTAATGCAATAGACGACAGTGATATTTTATACTTTAAATATTATAAGCTCTTAGAGCTTCAAAAATATTATATTTAGTGTTCATATCATCTGGATATGAGGGCGCTCTGCCTTGGAGACATAAAAGTCCTTTAGAGGGCTTCCCTGGTGGCGCAGTGGTTGAGAGTCGGCCTGCCGATGCAGGGCACACGGGTTCCCTGAATTAATCATTTAAATGGTCAGACACTAAACAATAAAAATAAAAGGAGGATGAATCAAAAATGTACTATCAGGGCTTCCCTGGTGGCGCAGTGGTTGAGAGTCGGCCTGCCGATGCAGGGCACACGGGTTCGTGCCCAGGTCCGGGAAGCTCCCACATGCTGCGGAGCGACTGGGCCCGTGAGCCATGGCCGCTGAGCCTGTGCGTCCGGAGCCTGTGCTCCACAACGGGAGAGGCCACAACAGTGAGAGGCTGAGAGGCCCGCATACCAAAAAAAAAAAAAAAAAAAAAAAAAAAAAAAGTCCTTTAGAAGGAAGATCTCCTTTATAAGCTATATAACTTTATATGTTCACGTCCTCATTTCACAGATGAGAAAACTGAGCCCTTGAGAATTAAGCCCAGGCTCCTGACTTCTCGCCCACTTTGCTTTTACCACGTCAAGCTCTACTGTGGATAAGTGGTCAGTGCGGATCAAGGCGGCCGGACTGTAGGCCGGGCCTTCTTCCTAACGAGGGTCCCTGGGCGGGGGGCTCAGTTCTGCCCCCTCTGCTAGCCGCGGATAAGTGGGCGCCCGCACCGGGAGCCTTGGGCCCCGCTCCCCGCCCTGGCCATGGGTTGTGGGGCCAGCCGCCCGCGCCAGCCCTGGTAGAGCGGGAGAGTCAAGGCCAAGGCCGCCCCGGAGTCTCAAAGGATGCAGGTGGTCCGCCTCCGCGCCAAGTTCGACCCCCGGGTCCTCGCCCGGTAAAGCTCGGCGTGAACCACAGGCGGAGGGGCTGGGCTGAGCAAGGTGAACCGCTGACCGAGGCGACCTTAAAGTTCCCCTCGACTTGACCGGACCTTAGGCTTCTTTCTGATCAAAGGCCCCAGACCTCCCAAAATCGTCTCTGTCCCTTTGAGATGTAAATCTTTTACAACCCAGGAATGTCTTTCTCAAGGACCTGGGCGCCAACCTTTTGAAATGTAATCAAAGAAAGATGGAGGCTCTGTCTACCAGTCTCTGTGGGAGGGCAGGAATCTCACTTCCATGACACCGCTTCCTCCCCTAGTGCCCTTTAGTAGTTTCCTACAAGCTCACTCCAGCCTTACAACTCTCTTGCCTTGTGTTTCAACAGTTGAGTTCAGTCTCTCCCATCGCAGTAGTTTTGACCCCTCTTGCAATAGTCTGGAATAAAGTCTTCCTTGATATTTTTAGCAAGTGTCCAGTGCAATTTCTCTTTGAAAGAGCGGGGGAAGGGCTGAAGATAGGGAAAGTTCAAGACTGAAGAAGTAGGGACTTCCCTGGTGAAGCAGTTGTTAAGAATCCGCCTGCCAATGCAGGGGACACGGGTTCAAGCCCTCGTCTGGGAAGATCCCACATGCCGTGGAGCAACTAAGCCCGTTCGCCACAACTACTGAGCCTGCGCTCTAGAGCTCGCGAGCCACAACTACTGAAGCCCGTGCACCCAGAGCCCATGCTCTGCAACAACAGATGAGAAGCCCACGCACCGCAACAAAGAGTAGCCCCCACTTGCTGAAACTAGAGAAAGCCCGCACACAGCAATGAAGACCCAATGCAGCCAAAAATAAAAATGCAGCCAAAAAAATATAAATTAATAAATTTAAAAAAAAAGACTGAAGAAGTAGAAGGAGCCGCAGGGAGGAGAGGGAGAGAATCTCTGACCTCAGAGCCCTGGGAAGGAGGAAGGCCTCCCACCCGCACAGCCCCTGGCGGGGTGGAGTGGGGGGGTTTGCCATAGATACACTGGGGCTGGGTTGTGTGAAGGATCTTCTGTTACATTCTAGAAAAGGAGATCATAATTAGTGGAATAGAAACAGGGCTTTGAATCAACCAGACTTGAGATCCACTCCTGTCTTTTCTATTGTGTGTCATTGGGAATGTTCCTTAGCATTTTTCCTTCCTCAATTTCCGCCTCTGTAAAATGGGAATAATCATAATAGCTGCCTCGTAAGAATGCTGTGAGGATGATTAAATAATATATGTAAATGATGCTGCACAGTGCATGTTGCAGGTCCTCATGTAGATACTGTTATTGTCTTCATAAGATGACCATGTAAGAAATGAGCAAGGAAGGCTGGCCGGTTGGTTGGCCTGAGAAAGAATTTCCTCAGAGTGCCCCACGTTGGCCAGGTGGAGGAAGGACATCATGGAATCCCCTCCACTCTGCAGCGTTTGGTTGGACACAGTGGTAGATGGCTTGACTGGATTCTCAGGGACACTTCTAGTCCTAGGATTATACGCTCACCTCATCACAGTGTTCTGACCAGAGTCTATGCAGAGCCATGTCCTGGCATCCTTGGGAAATTCTGGTACAAGGATGACTTGAGGATTAGTCTAGTATCTGCTAAGCTTAGAGAATAACAAATTTGGCTGATGCAACTGAACTTGAATCAGAGGGGATATAGGGTCTTGTCAAGACTGAATTGACTGGGTGGCATCTCTGGTCATCTGTGGCCAGGGGGTCTGTTCTAATCTTTATCCTCCCTCATAACCTCCACCTCCAGGTTAGTCCCAGACCCTTAGATTATGACAAAGTCATAGAAGTAGAGGATCTCAATACTGGAAAGCTTTAGAGACTAACTAAAGGCTCTTCTTTAACCAATGAGGAATTGAGCCCCCAAAGATTAAGTGACTTATCCAAGTTGGTGACAGAACTGGGTCTAGAACACAGTTGTCTTTCCTCTCCATTGTGAGCCCAAATGATAGATGATAGAATTTAAGTCTGACTATATTCACTTTCTTCTTGGGAGTTCATTACAATTGCTTCTGTCAAACTGGTTGCAATATTATTATTGTTTCCATGTTTCATTTTTTTAAAATCATGTTCAGTTTGTGGCAGCTGAGGTCAAAGTAATAATTTTGTTTCTTATAATCTCTGGGATGATGTAAAATTGCATGACCTATAAACCTGACTTTGAAGCTGCTTTGTGAGAGGGTGGGAGTGGAGGGTGGAAGTGGAGGAGGTGGATTGGCCTTGTAGATGCATCCTCCCATGCCTGATTCCATTCTTAATGTTTTCAAAATAAGGTGATAATTTGGAAATAATGTTCATTCAGTGAATTCAACATTTATTGCTGTCCCCTCTGTGCCAGGCACTACACAAGATATAGCCACCCAAGTCGTAAAAATAGTCACCATTGTCATAAAAATTGTCACATCCTCATAAAAATAGTCACCATCCATGGCCATCAAGGGCTCACAAGCAAGGCCACAGCTTCAGGCTTTTGTTGTGGGACGTTTGTTATCTGAAAGCATTTATTTGCACTATAAATTTTGGCTTAAAGCTTACTGTTTCTTCCAATGCTAAATTACTGGCATTTTTTTAAACATTTGGTTTATGAAGGCCTGTAACAGTGTTGAATAACACTCCTTTTATTTGAGTGAGAGTGTAGTTCCTCAGAAATGGTAATTCATCTGATAGCTGATGATTAGTCCCATGAGCAAATGAATTTTCCTGCAGTTTTGAGGGCATAGTGATAAATTAGTATTTGCAAAGTGCTTTCATCCACATTAGAGGCAATGTGTGGGTCTGCAAAGCAACAGAATTTGAAATGCCTGTGATTATCTTCAAAATCACACTGGGAGTGCATGTGAATAAAAAAAGCAGAGTTGGAAAGAGAATAGGGGACAGAATCCATTTAAGATTACTAAATTGCTATCTGTTTTGATAAGGTAATTGGCCAGAAAATTAAATGCACCGTATAGAACAAAGCTATTTTCTGTAAGCTGGTACAGCCAAATGCCATTTTTATTCAGTAAGCACAGGAATATAAGGAATAAGTAACTAGACAAATGAAAAAAACTACAGGAAGAATAAACTCAGCAAAAAGAAGTAAGGCTGTTTAAAGTACAGATTGATATTTGCATTTGAATCTTTGGTATTCAGTATGTGACTTAAAGAATTACCTTCTCCCTGTGTCCTCCTTGAGTACATGCTATTCGCTGGCATTCTTACCTGGGAGAAGTTTTAGTAAAGTGGGAAAAGCACCAAATTATGATGCAAGTAAGGAGACCTGGGTTCTAATCCTCACTCACAAATTAAACAACCAATCAGCTAACCTGATTGGTTTTACGAATGTCTTCATTTGTAAAATGAGGGGTTGGATTAAATCATTCTCTAATATTCTTTCCAGCTTAAAATCATGATTCTAAGTCAAGCACTTTCTCAACATTTCTTAAATAAAGATAGAAGGTTAAATTTTGATAGGATTCTTAAATTCACATAGACATTAACACAGGTAACTAAAGTTTAAGATCCCTAGCCTTTGAAATCCTAGCTGACTTCCTGGTCTTTCTGAGAGATGATTACTTTAAACATTACTGACGTACATCCCAGGTTAAAATTTTGTTGGCTGTGTAAAATTGCAAGTGTAGTGGCGTCAGGTAGGGGGAACTATGAGAGCTGCTGGCTGCAAGGGCGTCCTGACACCACCACCACCCGTCTTCTGAAAGCTGCACTTATAATAGCGCAACCATGCTGACTTTCACAATGGTACATCTACTGAGGAGCGACTTGGGGCGATACCTTGGGCGAGATACGAGTTATGCCTGGGACTGAGAGCTCACAGTCTAGTAACATGAGGAAGCCTACTCTTTGTACTCTGTCTCCTGATATGGTTTCCTCCATCTTTGGAGAAGTTTTAAATAGGACTAAGCTTCTTTTTTATTCTCTCCACCTGGTTTGGTGGTTGCTGTTGTAGAATGATAAAAACAAGAGTTGGAGGGAGGAAAGAAAATGGTAGATGGAGGTCCCAAAATTCTTCAAGGAAATTTTGGAGAAATGCATTTGAAGGAATTGGATTTAAATCCCATCTATTGCAACTATCAATACAATCTGTGTGGCCTTGGGAAATCACTTAACTTTTTAATATCACCCAGCAGGAATTTTATAGGATAGGATTAAAAAAAATAAAATTCCTGGCACATAATAAATGTGTAATAAATGGTAGCTATTGTTATTAAGATTATTTGTCTTTCCACCAACTAATTACTTTTATATCGCTTGCCTCCATTTCAAAAGAGGATTTGGGGTAACTTTCAAAAATAATGAACACAGTTATGCAAGGAAATTGGATGGGGGGAATATAAAGCTAGAAAAGATGATATAAAGCATCTAATTAAATAATTTTGAAAATCATCACTTCAGAGGGTAAAAGATTTATTTGGTTTTTCTTCCAACAGATATGCTATCAAGGCTCTTATCAGGACAGGCAGTTTCAGCAAGTTTGTCAGAGTGGAGCAGAAGACCACCAAGAAACCTTTTGCAATAAAAGTGATGGAAACCAGAATGAGAGAAGGCAGAGAGGCGTGTGAGTCTGAGTTCTCCATCCTGTGGTGGGTTAGCTATCATTACATCGTCCAGCTCCTGGAGATCTTTGAGACCCAAGATCAAGTTTACATGGTGATGGAGTTGGCTACAGGAGGGGAATTCTTTGATGGACTCATCTCTCAGGGATACTTTACGGAGCAGGACGCTGTCAGAATCCTCCACATGGTTGCTGATGGCATGAGGTATTTGCAATGCATTGAAAATAACTCACAGTGACCTAAAGCCCGAAAATCTCTTATGTTATCACCCAGGTGCAGAGGCAAAATTTTTTATCACAGATTTTGGTTTGGCACACTCTGGGAACAAAAGTGGTGACGGGACAGTGAGGATGCTCTGTGGGACCCCATATTAAATAGCCTCCGAGATTTTGCTAAGGAAACCTTACACCAGTGCAGTTGACATGTGGGCTTTTAAGGCCTAATCACGTATGTTTTACTTCGTAGACTCCTGCCTTTTGATGGTGAAAGCCATATGAGACTTTACAGGAAGATTCTGAAAGGCAAATATAATTATACAGGAGATGTAAACGCTCACTTTCTTTCTATTGACTTGGTCTTGAATAGAGTTTCTCAACCTTAGTGCTATTGCCATTTAGGGTGGGATGATTCTTTATCGGGGGTGGGGTGCGAAGAGGTGATGGGGAGGGACTGTCCTGTGCATTGTAGGGTGTTTAGCAGCATCCGTGGCCTCTACCAACTAGGTACCAGTAGGTACACTACTAGCAGATACTGGTAGATACTGATTTCTAGTAGCTACACTAGATACACACCTTCCCCCAGTTGTGACAATCAAAATTGTCTCCAGACACTGTTTTTTTTTTTTTTAAAGAACTATTTTAATTTTATTTTTTTGGCTGCGTTGAGTCTTTGTTGCTGTGCGCGGGCTTTTCTCTGGTTGCAGCGAGCGGGGGTTACTCTTCGTTGTGGTGCGCGGGTTTCTCATCGCAGTGGCTTCTCTTGTTGCCGAGCATGGGCTCTGCTCCAGACACTGTTTTTTTTTTTTTTTAAAGAACTATTTTAATTTTATTTTTTTGGCTGGGTTGAGTCTTTGTTGCTGTGCGCGGGCTTTTCTCTGGTTGCAGCGAGCGGGGGTTACTCTTCGTTGTGGTGCGCGGGTTTCTCATCGCAGTGGCTTCTCTTGTTGCCGAGCATGGGCTCTAGGCCTGCGGGCTTCAGTAGTTGTGGCTCATGGGCTCTAGAGCGCAGGGTCAGTAGTTGTGGAGCACAGGCTTATTTGCTGGGATCTTCCTGGACCAGGGCTCGAACCCGTGTCCCCTGCATTGACAGGCGGATTCTTCACCACTGCTCCACCAGGGAAGCCCTGTCTCCAGACATTGTTAAATGTCCCCAAGGGGGCAAAATCACCCCTGGCTGAGAGCCACTGGTCTCAAAGTAGCAAGAGCCTCGATTACTGAGTTGTCTGTGGTTAGCACATGACATTGACAGTCAAGTAGATGAGTGAGTTTGCTGTTGTTTCTCGAATCATCATGCAGAGCCTGAGCCAGCTGAGTAGATTAATGTGTACTCAGAGGCTCAGCATGCTGCTTGGGTGTTTGATGAGAGATTTTCTGCCTTGATTCTAGATGATCCACACCCTTTTTGAGATGTAGTGTTTCCTCAGTGAAATGTTTAACTTCACAGTTTGCGTAAAATATTTATCCATTGTTTAAACTTGGAACTCCCAGTGTTTATGAATGTGTTAACTTTTTTGTTTTGTTTATGGAAGGAAAGTTACCAATACTTCTCTGTGGGAAGCCTGACAAAATAAGAAATTCACTTCATGTTGAGCAAATTTATTTTATGTTTAACTATAAAAGGGCTTTTTCTCCCTTATAAAGAAAAGTATGGATAGTTTGATTTTACCTACTTAAAGTGTAACATCTATATGTATAACATCTTAAGCAAAATTGCAAGCTAAATAACAAATTAAAAAATAATATTGTCTATACTCTGACAGATTTAATATCTTATAGTACATGTATATGTTTAAAAAAAACTGATACAAACTGACAATTGAGAACTGAGACTTACATAGGGAGATAGGAAAGGATGGGAAGAATTCACAGACAATGTAAACCACTGATTATTAAAAGCTTGAAAAAAATGTCTAGCTTCACTAATGACCAAAGAAGTGCAAATGAAGGCAACAATATCTTTTCTTTGTCTTTCAAACTGATAAAGATTTAAAAAAAAAACACTGAACTTAATTCTACTCATTGCTGCTAAGAGTACTAAGAGATTAGCCCTGTTATTCACTACTGGTAGAGGATGAATTGTTGTAGATTTCTTGGAAAGTAGTTTGAAAAGATACATCTAGAACTTTTAAAAGTTTATGTATTTTGATCTACTAATTCCACTTTTAAGAATCTAAGGAAATAATCTCAGATGCAGCAAAGATTTCAGTGTCAAGAGGCTCATCTGGGCTATACTACAAAAGTGGACAATTGAAAAGAACGCTAAGAGAATGCTTGAATAAATTATTGAACATTCATACGGTAGTCCCTAAATTATACATGTTTAAAAATTATAAGGGTACTGAAAAATATTTCCGATATACTGCCAAGTTTAAAAAAAAACAGAATACAAATTGTGTATACGGTATTAACACAAATCATGTGGGAAAATGTATGCAAAGGAAAAAGTCTTTGAGGAAATACAGTGTATTGCAGTATAATGTTAACAGAGCTTATCTCCCGGTTTACGGATTATGTACCATTTTGGTTTTCCTCTTTATAGTTTGAGTATATCTGTATTTCTGTTTTGGTTTTGTTTACAAAGAACATATATTTCTGTTTTGGTTATCTATTGCTGAATAACAAACCTTCCCTAAACCTAACGCCTTAAAATAACAACCACTTTATCATAACTCATGATTCTGTGGGTTGACAGGGCTCAGCTTGGTGACACTTCTGCTCCACATGATGTTGCAGTCATCTGGTTCTTGACTGGGATGGAATAGGCTTGATGACCCCTCAAATGGCTGACCTCTTGGTGGGAAAGCTGGATTAACTAGGTCACTGGGGCCACCCGGCCTTTTTCTCTCTCCTCTCTCTGTGCATCTCAGGGCCCTTTTCTCTTCATGGGGTTTCTCCACGTGGTCTCTTCAGCAGGGCAGTCAGACGTTTTACATGGCGGTTTAGGCTTTCCAAAAGGCAGTATTCCAAGAGGGAGACAAGAAGTCGCCAGTCCTCTTCAAGGCTGGGCTTGGAAATGGCACAGCATCCCTTTTGCCTCATTCTATTGGCTACTGTGAGTGCTAGGCCAACCCAGATACCACGTGCAAGGAGACCACATAAAGTGTGGCTCCAGGGGGCCTGGTCCATTAGGGCCACATTTGGACTAGATATCACAATGTTTTTTTTAATGTGCAAATATAATAATTATTCTATTAAGAGATCCTTTTGTCGGGTTTAATTCAGAGGGTTTCTAACGTCAGGTTCCTCAGAAGGCAGCCCTGAGAAGAGGGTTCATGTACAAGTAATTTATTAAGGATAGACTCCCATGGACACAGGTGAGGGAGTGAGGGAACCAGGATGGGTAGGGGAGGAGGCCAAGGCCATGGAAATGAGACTCATTCCACAGCATTGTTCCAGCCTGAGGCAGGTGAGCTATGTCTTCACTCCCACCCCTCTCTGCTGACCCGTGGGGTGGTGGTGATAAGAATGCTGTGGCCAATACTCACTGCTCTCTGGGATCAAGGCAGAATGACCCCCGAAGCCCAAGAGTGATGCTGAAAAAGATCGAGGTGCTGCATCTCAGAAGCAAAACACTCCAAAAGAGAAGAGTATACGCACATACCGAAAAGAAGGGCTCAGCGGCAGGATGGAGCACTGATATCTCCATGATGTCATGCTCTGTTTCTTGAGGAAATGCCTGTCTGTAGCCCCAGAGTACTGAAAGCACATACCACAGAGCAGAAGTGCAACTGCTTTTAATAACTTATTGGATTTATATCCCCTTGGCCTTCTTCCCCCTGCTTGTCAGCCACACATGTCTACATATTAACATTTTCTTTTAATATTACCAAGTGTCTTTGTTTCTCACAGGTCTAGAGTCTAGGAAGTCCATGATTGAGATGCCAGCAAGGTAGGTTTCATTCTGAGGCCTCTTCTCTTGGCTCACAGGCAGCTGCCATCTCACTGTGTGCTCATTTGACCTCTTCTTTGTGTGCATGCAGAGAAAGAGAGAATGAACTCTCTGGTGTTTTTTTCTTATGAGGACACTAATCCTATCAGATCAGGGCCCCACCATAATGACCTCATTTAACCATAATTACTTCCTTAGAAATTTCATCTCCAAATACAGCCACACTAGGGGTTAGGGCTTCTATATATGAATTTTGGAGGGACACAAACATTCATTCCATAACACCAAGGAAACATATGTCGATAGACTCAGATAAGGGTATCAGCATGTTTTCTCTGTCATAATATTGTTGTCTATACCTATCACGAAGCCTAGTAATTTCTAAATGAACCAATTTTATTTAAAAACCAGGGTGACCATCAAGTCTGGAAGCATAGGTGTGCCAGACAGAAAAATGCCCCCCACCCCCGCAAAGATGTCCACATCTTAATACCCAGAATCTGTGGCTATATTACTTTACAGGTTAAAAGGAAATTTGCAGACATGATTAAATTAAGGGTTTTGAGATGAGGAGATTATCTTGGATTATCTGGGTGGGCCCAATGTGATCACAAGCGTCTTTATATGTAACAGGGAGGAAGAAGGGTCAAAGTTAGAGGACATGTGAAGACAGAAAGATAGGTTGGATTAATGTGTTTTGAGGGTGGAGGAAGGGGTCACAACGAACCAAGAAATGTGGGTGGTCTCTAGAAGCAGGAAAAGGCAGGGAACAGATTCTCCCCTAGAACCTCTGAAAGGAACACGGCTTTGCTGACACCTTGCTTTTAGTCCATCTCTAAGAGGAACATGACTCTGCTGACACCTTGATTTTAGTCCCTAAGATCCATTTCAGACTTTTGACCTGCAAAACAGTAAGATGATAGATTTGCATTGTCTTTTTAAAAAGTCCTGTTGTCTATAACTGAAATTCCAGGTGTGACACATTGTGTGAATCACTTCTTTTCTCTAGAAGTCAGATGGAAGAGTGAAATAAATAGGATCAGAACATCCAAAGATCTCTTATGGTGAAGAAGAGAGACATGTTTAATATAAATAGCTGATATTTTACTAGACACCTGGCAGATCTGTACTCTAGTCTCGCCCATGTCTAGGCAAAAAATTAGCTATAATGTTAATGTTTAATTTTTCTTGATTTTGGTGTGAAATACATTCCTTTTCATGAAGCTTTTATGATCATTCCACTGTTGTTCTTTCCTTTTCTGAATACTGTTTAGGATTACCATAAATTTCTTTTGTTTTGACATTTAATCTATGTGTCATCTTTCTAAGATATTGTAGGCTCCTTGAAGGCTGGGATTCTGTCATATTTTTCGACCCGTCTCCAATATGATATCACAAAGAGGTAAGCATAGACAACACATTTCTTAAAACTAAATTGCTTTTAAAAATTGAGATTCTGATTTATACCTACATGAGTAAATGGATGTCAACCATCACTGCATTGAGCATAGAATACAAATTTTAATTTATGGTATGGTAGACTATTAGATAACTCATATTTTTAGTTGCTGAATTTATTAGATTCATTCTGGAATATTCGGGTGGTTTAAAGGCTGCATTTGTTTTACTGGGTTTTGCAGGATAGAGGTGGGGGTTCCCCATTCCAGGTGCTCCCGGCAATGCCTGAGGAGCAACCAGGGTAGCAAGACACAGCACATGGTGGAAAAGAGGTGGAAGAGAGCAAAGAGTTCCTCCCCACTGTGTGAGGGAGACCTTTGCTTATCTACTTGGTCACCAATGCCATCACGATGGCTTTCAGCATGGTGGCAGGGCTCGTGCTGGAGTCTCATCCATAATTCTCCTGGAGACCATTTGACGCATGCTTGTGTGTTTCCACCCCTTCCTTCTTCCTGGTTAGGCTTTCTTTCTGTCAGGAATCAAGCTCAGCTTGGGGAATACCCACATGAAAAATGCTCAGTGTCCCTGCTCTTAGGGATCTAGTGCTTTTGTCTGACAGTCCACATATTACTATGTATCTTTTCAAATATGAAGGCTGTGATACACATAGGAAAAAAGGCTCAAAGTCCATGGAGCAAGGGAAGAGAGCCTCTCACTGTGTAGGAAAGTTGGGTCAGATTTCCTGGAGAAGGGGACATTTGTGCTGTGACTTGGTGGAAGAGTAGGAGTTTCTGAATGGGAGATGAGCACATTCTAAGTAGACAGAACAACATATGAAAAAGCACAGGAAACGGAATAAGTTGACTAGTAAAAAATAAGAATTTTACAGCATTTGTGTGCATGTGAATGCATATTTATATGAGTCTTTTGTAAAGTAGTGTAGTGTAAATGTTGAGAGCACAGTCTGGAGCGATACTGGCTGCCCTTCACTCCCAGCTGTGCCATTTACTGTGTAACTCTAGGCTTGCTTCTTAATTTTTCTGTATCTCAGTTTCTTCATTTGTAGAACAGAAATAATGATAGTGTCTGCCTAACAGGGTTGTTGTGAAGATCAAATGAGCTAATAGATGTAAAGTGCTTAGAATAGATTTATATGTGAGTACATATGTAGTCAGTGCTATATATATATTTCTGTTATTATTACTATTAATATGGGAGATATTGGGACTGAAAGTTTGAATTTTGCTTAAGCAATATATATATATGTACATATATATGTATATATATATATATATATATATATATATATATGGAGGGAGAGAGAGAAAATATATAGTTATCAAGTGTACCTGTCTCACCTTTTAAATGGAATAGTGAGAAAAGTGTGGTGTTAGCTTTTTAATATTAATGGTAAGTCAATTACACATTCTTGCCAATGAGTTGAGAATCACATATTTTGCCTAATTATCTCCACTATATCGCAGTAATCTTTTTTTGGTGTGAAGTAAATTGATAATAAAGTGAGTCATAATCATATTAGCTAGCTGACAAGGATAAACACTGGTATTAAAAAGATATATATATATATTTTTTTAAATAAAATTATTTTATTTGTTTTTGGCTGCGTTGGATCATCGTTGCTGTGCGTGGGCTTTCTCTAGTTGTGGCGAGTGGGGGCTACTCTTCACTGTGGTGCGCGGGCTTCTCATTGCTGTGGCTTCTCTTGTTGCGGAGTACGGGCTCCAGGCTTCAGTAGTCGTGGCTCGTGGGCTCTAGAGCACAGGCTCAGTAGTTGTGGTGCATGGGCTTAGCTACTCCACATGTGGGATCTTCCCGGACCAGGGCTCGAAACTGTGTTCCCTGAATTGGCAGGCAGATTCTTAGCCACTGCACCACCAGGGAAGCCCTAAAAAGATATTTAAAAAATAACCCACATGGACATTAATAGAAAGTGGTGCCCATATGCTTAGATTCACCTATGATTGCTGTACTGTTAGGAAAAAATTTACTGATATGTTCCTTTGGAAGGAACAGATCTGATGGATTATGCTCACCAGCCATGACCCCAGTTTCTTACTATCTCCTTATCTCCACTAGTTTCTCACACTTTTTCTTTACTATATTTCTCCTCTACTCAGGTTATTAAGTAGGAAAAAAAGGAAAGGAGAGCAGAAGATTGGTCCTTTAACTACCGTTCATTCTCTTTCCATCCTGATTAGAATGCCAATAATGAACATTACACTGTATCTCAGGCCATAATTCTTGTAATTTGGTTCCTATTCCTGTGTTTTAGTTCCTAAGTACTTCTGCTCACAAAAAAAGTGGTGCTTAATATTTCTTTAATGATATTTTTACTTTAAAAGTTGTTTTACAGAAAATAATTTAAAGATTATAAATCTTTCAAATTGGACTTCATTTTCTGCTTGTCACTTTCTTCATCTCTTCTCTGACTTACCTTAAATTGAATGTATGTATATCTTCTTTTAAACTCAATCACAAATAGTGTTTGTAAGAATTGAAACAGAGGAGCTTCAAGATGGCAGAAGAGTAAGAACATCTCTTCTCTGACTTACCTTAAATTGAATGTATGTATATCTTCTTTTAAACTCAATCACAAATAGTGTTTGTAAGAATTGAAACAGAGGAGCTTCAAGATGGCGGAAGAGTAAGAAGCAGAGATCACCTTCCTCCCCACAAATACATCAGAAATACATCTACACGTGGGGAGCTCTGAAGGAGGAAAGGTTTCCACACACTAGAAGCCCCTTCGGGGCGGAGACTGCGGGTGGCGGAGGGGGGAAGCTTCAGAACCACGGAGGAGAGCGCGGCAACAGGGGTGCGGAGAGCAAAGAGGACAGATTCCCGCACAGAGGATCCGTGCCGACCGGCACTCACCAGCCCGAGAGGCTTGTCGGCTCACCCGCTGGAGCGGGCGGGGGCTGGGAGCTGAGGCTCGGGCTTCGGAGGTCGGATCCCAGGGAGAGGACGGGGGATGGCTGTGTGAACACGGCCTGAAGGGGGCTAGTGCGCCACAGCTAGCCAGGAGGGAGTCCGGGAAAAGTCTGGAGCTGCCGAAGAGACAAGAGACTTTTTCTTGCCTGTTTACTGGTACGCAAGGAGAGGGGATTAAGAGGGCTGCTTAAAGGAGCTCCAGAGACGGGCATGAGACGTGGCTATCAGCATGGATCCCGGAGACGGGCATGAGACGCTAACGCTGCTGCTGCCGCCACAAGAAGCCTGTGTGCAAGCACAGGTCACTATCCACACCTCCCCTCCGGGGAGCCTGTGCAGCCCGCCAGTGCCAGGGTCCCGTGATCCAGGGACAACTTCCCCGGGAGAACGCACGGCACGCCTCAGGCTGATGCAACGTCACGTGACCTCTGCTGCCGCAGGCTCGCCCTGCATCCGTACCCCTCCCTCCCCCCGGCCTGAGTGAGCCAGAGCCCGCAAATCAGCTGTTCCTTTAACCCCGTCCTGTCTGAGAGAAGAAGACACACTCTCGCGACCTACACGCAGAGGCGGGTCCAAATCCAAAGCTGAAACCCGGGAGCTATGCGAACAAAGAAGAGAAAGGGAAGTTTCTCCCAGCAGCCTCAGGAGCAGCGGATGAAATCTCCACAATCAACCTGATGTACCCTGCATCTGTGGAATACCTGAATAGACAACAAATCATCCCAAATAGAGGAGGTGGACTTTGGGAGCAATGATATATATATATTTTTTCCCTTTTTCTCTTTTTGTGAGTGTGTATGTGTATGCTTCTGTGTGTGATTTTGTCTGTATAGCTTTGCTTTTACCATTTGTCCTAGGTTTCCGTCTGTCCATTTTTTTTTACTTTATTTTATTTTATTTTATTTTATTTTATTTTACCTTCTTCTTTCTTTTTTTTCCTCACTTTTATTCTGACCATGTGGAGGACAGGGTCTTGGTGCTCCAGCCAGACGTCAAGGCTGTGCCACTGAGGTGGGAGAGGCAAGTTCAGGACACTGGTCCACCTCCCAGCTCCACATACTATCAAGTGGTGAGAATCTCCCAGAGTTCTCCATTTCAACGCCAAGACCGAGCTCCACTCAACGACCAGCAAGCTACAGTGCAGGACACGATATGCCAAATAACTAGCAAGACAGAAACACAACCCCATTCATTAGCACAGAGGCTGCCTAAAATCATAATAAGGCCACAGACAACCCAAAACATACCACCAGACGTAGACCTGCCCAGCAGAAAGACAAGATCCAGGTTCATCCACCAGAACACAGGCACTAGTCCCCTCCACTAGGAAGCCTACAGAACCCACTGAAACAACCTTAGCCACTGGGGACAGACACCAAAAACAACGGAAACTACAAACCTGCAGCCTAGGAAAAGGAGACCCCAAACACAGTAAGTTAAGCAAAATGAGAAGCAAAATGAGAAGACAGAGAAACACACAGCAGATGAAGGAGCAAGGCAAAGACCCACCAGACCTAACAAATGAAGCAGAGCAGAAAAAAGAAAAAAGAATGAAAAGAATTGAGGACAGTCTCAGAGACTTCTGGGACAACATTAAATGCACCAACATTCGAATTATAGGGGTCCCAGAAGAAGAAGAGAAAAAGAAAGTAACTGAGAAAATATTTGAAGAGATTATAGTTGAAAACCTCCCTAATATGGGAAAGGAAATCAAGTCCAGGAAGACAGAGAGTCCCATACAGGCTAAATCCAAGCAGAAACACACCAAGACACATATTAATCAAACTATCAAAAATTAAATACAAAGAACAAATATTAAAAGCAGAAAGGGAAAGACAACAAGTAACACATAAGGGAATCCCCATAAGGTTAACAGCTGATCTTTCAGCAGAAACTCTGCAAGCCAGAAGGGAGTGGCAGGACATATTTAAACTGATGAAAGAGAAAAACCTACCACCAAGATTACTCTACCCAGCACGGATCTCATTCAGATTTGACAGAGAAATTAAAAGCTTTACAGACAAGCAAAAGCCAAGAGAATTCAGCACCACCAAAGCAGCTTTAAAACAAATGCTAAAGGAACTTCTCTAGGCAAGAAACACAAGAGAAGGAAAAGACCTACAAGAACAACCCGAAACAATTCAGTAAATGGTAATAGGACCATACATATCGATAATTACCTTAAATGTAAATGAATTAAATGCTCCCACCCAAAGATACAGACTGGCTGAATGGATACAAAAACAAGACCCATATATATGCTGTCTACAAGAGACCCACTTCAGACCTAGGGACACATACAGACTGAAAGTGAGGGGATGGAAAAAGATATTCCATGCAAATGGAAATCAGAAGAAAGCTGGAGTAGCAATTCTCATATCAGACAAAATAGACTTTAAAGTAAAAACTATAACAAGAGACAAAGAAGGACACTATATAATGATCAAGGGATCGATCCATGAAGAAGATATAACAATTGTAAATATTTATGCACCCAACATAGGAGCACCTCAATACATAAGGCAAATACTAACAGCCATAAAAGGGGAAATCGACAGTAACACAATCATAGTAGGGGACTTTAACACCCCACTTTCACCAATGGACAGATCATCCAAAATGAAAATAAATAAGGAAACACAAGCTTTAAATGATACATTACACAAGATGGACTTAATTGATATTTATAGGACATTCCATCCAAAAACAACAGAATACACATTCTTCTCAAGTGCTCATGGAACATTCTCCAGGATAGATCATATCTTGGGTCATAAATCAACCCTAGGTAAATTTAAGAAAATTGAAGTTGTATCAAGTATCTCTTCCGACCACAACACTATGAGACTAGGTATCAATTACAGGCAAAAATCTGCAAGAAATACAAACACATGGAGGCTAAACAACACACTACTTAATAACCAAGAGATCATTGAAGAAATCAAAGGGAAATCAAAAAATACCTAGAAACAAATGACAATGAAAGCACAATGACCCAAAACCTATGGGATGCAGCAAAAGCAGTACTAAGAGGGAAGTTTATAGCTATACAAGCCTACCTTAAGAAACACGAAACATCGCAAATAAACAACCTAACCTTACACCTAAAGTAATTAGAGAAAGAAGAACAAAAAAACCCCAAGGTTAGCAGAAGGAAAGAAATCATAAAGATCACATCAGAAGTAAAGGAAAAAGAAATGAAAGAAATGATAACAAAGATCAATAAAATTAAAGCTGGTTCTTTGAGAAGATAAATAAAATTGATAAACCATTAGCCAGACTTACCAAGAAAAAAAGGGAGAAGACTCATCAATAGAATTAGAAATGAAAAAAGAGAAGTAAAAACTGAC
>NC_041228.1:51435454-51436074 GCF_002837175.3 Physeter macrocephalus
TCATTCTATGAGACCACCATCACCCTGACACCAAAACCAGACAAAGATGTCACAAAGAAAGAAAACTACAGGCCAATATCACTGATGAATATAGATGCAAAAATCCTCAACAAAATACTAGCAAACAGAATCCAACAGCACATTAAAAGCATCATACACCATGATCAAGTGGGGTTTATCACAGGAATGCAAGGATTCTTCAATATACACAAATCAATCAATGTGATACACCATACTAACCAATTGAAGGAGAAAAACCATATGATCATCTCAGTAGATGCAGAGAAAGCTTTTGACAAAATTCAACAGCCATTTGATAAAAACCCTGCAGAAAGTAGGCATAGAGGGAACTTTCCTCAACATAATAAAGGACATATATGACAAACCCACAGCCAACATCGTCCTCAATGGTGAAAAACTGAAACCATTTCCACTAGGATCAGGAGCAAGACACGTTTGCCCACTCTCACCACTATTGTTCAACATAGTTTTGGAAGTTTTAGCACAGAAATCAGAGAAGAAAAAGAAATAAAAGGAATTCAAATTGGAAAAGAAGTAAAGCTGCCACTTTTTGCAGATGACATGATACTATACATAGAGAATCCTAAAGATGCTACCAG
>NC_041228.1:51436425-51450552 GCF_002837175.3 Physeter macrocephalus
TGCAATCCCTATCAAACTACCACTGGCATTTTTCACAGAACTAGAACAAAAAAATTTCACAATTTGTATGGAAACACAAAAGACCCCGAATAGCCAAAGTAATCTTGAGAACGAAAAATGGAATTGGAGGAATCAGGCTCCCTGACTTCAGACTATACTACAAAGCTACAGTAATCAAGACAGTATGGTCCTGGCACAATAAGAGAAATATAGATCAATGGAACAAGATAGAAAGCCCAGAGATGAACCCACACACATATGGTCACTTATCTTTGCCGGGTCATATGGTAGTTCTACTTTTAGTTCTTTAAGGAGCCTCCATACTGTTCTCCATAGTGACTGTATCAGTTTACATTCCCACCAACTGTGCAAGAGTGTGCCGTTTTCTCCACACGACCCAGCAATCCCACTACTGGGCATATACCCTGAGAAAACCATAATTCAAAAAGAGTCATGTACCAAAATGTTCATTGCAGCTCTATTTACATTAGCCAGGACATGGTAGCAACCCTATTGTCCATCAACAGATGAATGGATAAAGAAGATGTGGCACATGTATACAATGGAATATTACTCAGCCATAAAAAGTAATGAAACTGAGTTATTTGTAGTGAGGTGGATGGACCTAGAGACTGTCATACAGAGTGAAGTAAGTCAGAAAGAGAAAAACAAATACTGTATGCTAACACATATATATGGAATTTAAAAAAAAAAGAACGAAAGAAAAATGGTCAGAAGAACCTAGGGGAAAGATGGGAATAAAGATGCAGACCTACTAGTGAATGGACTTGAGGATAAGGGGAGGAGGAAGGGTAAGCTGGGACAAAGTGAGAGAGTGACATGGGCATATATACACTACCAAACGTAAAATAGATAGCTAGTGGGAAGAAGCCACATAGCACAGGGAGATCAGCTCGGTGCTTTGTGACCACCTTGAGGGGTGGGATAGGGAGGGTGGGAGGGAGATGCAAGCGGGAACAGATATGGGGACATATGTATATGTATAACTGATTCACTTTGTTATAAAGCAGAAACTAACACACCATTGTAAAGCAATTATACTCCAATAAAAATGTTAAAAAAAAAAAAGAATTGAAACAGTGGTTCATCTCACATTGTGTGGATGTTACCCTTGGCATAAGGGATAGTGATTAGAGTGGAAAATAGCTATTGCCTTCCTTGATTATGTTACACTTGTTGACGTTGATCATATCAGTGGAATTCATGGAGTTGAGGGGGAAAGAACTATTTGCATCAAGTTTTCATAAACTTAGAAATATCTGGATTTAATATTATATTTATATTATTTATATTATGGTTTATGAGGCTTGTAATATAGGAACTAGTTCTAAATGTATTTTGTGTATGGAAGAATGGGGCAACTGATGATTTAGCATTCAAAGACCAATTCAATTTTTTGTTATTTTTCTTATCATCTTTTTTTTTGAGGATAATCTCTGCCCAATCCTTTTAAACTTTCAGCACTTTCTTTATGAGTGAAGAACTAAAACCATCCCTCCCCTCATGTCAAGAGCCTCAAAATTATCCTCTTAACTTACAAAAATATCTTCTTTATGAGCCTCATGTAGGATTAATTGGCTCTTTCTCCATTTTTTATTAGATGTCACTTATAATAACTTGTGGATGTCTATTCACTTTTTCAGGGTTTACAAATGTCCCAACAGATAGAGCATTGTGACATAATTAGTCAAATCTTGACTTTGAGCAGTTTCAGCTTTGGCAAATATAAGACGTAATTTGAAGTCTGCTTTGAATATTGGGAAGAAGAAAACCTTAAATATCTATGACATAAAGATGATGTACAGAATCTCTTGCTTTTTGAAATGAGGAACAATGATTTTGCCCAGTCTACTGCTAACAAAGTTATGGAGAGTTGTCAGTACTTTGGGGCACATTTACATAAAATTTAATTGCAAAGCTTAAGTGAAATCTTACCAAGGCCATAAGACTTAAAGTTCAAAGAAGGAAGGGAAATGCTTGTCAGAAGGTTATCACCAAGAGAAATTTTAATAAAAACTACAATTTTTGTGGGGATTAATGTTACTTTGAGTGCTCCTAGTCCAAGGATTTGAATGATAGCTTAACCATCTACCTAGAAAAATAGATGTTTGTAGTTTTATGAAAACTTATGATTAAATCCACCAGTAATTACACTTTACTTCTATAAGCTCTATATTTATCAAGTTTCAACATTAATTATAATCCTTAAATTTTTTTCTTCCAGTTTTATTGAGATATCATTGACATACCACACTGTATAAGTTTAAGGTATACAGCATAATGATTTGACTTATATACATCATGAAATGATTTTCACAATAAATTTAGTGAACATCCATCATCTAATAGAGATACAAAATAAAAGAAAAAGAAAAAAAATATTTTTCCTTGTGATGAGAACTCTTAGTATTTACTCTCTTAACAGCTTTCATGTATAACATGCAGCAGTGCTAATTATTAAATCTTGTTGTATATTACAACCCCAATACTTATTTATCTTGTAACTGGAAGTTTCTACTTTTTAACCATCTTCATTCAATTCCTCTTCCCCCTTCCCACCTGCCTCTGGTAGCCAAAAATCTGATCTCTTTTTCTATGAGTTTTGTTTGTTTTTGAAGTACAATTGTCCTACAACACTGTGTTAATTCCTAGTGCACAACATAGTGATTCAATATTTCTGTACCTTAAAAAATGATCACCATTACAATGTTTAAAATTTAAGACATTGCATCCAGAATTTTAGGGACTACATCTATATTGCATGTGCTTGTGGTGTCTAGCTTTTAATAATGATTTTTAATAATGATTCTCTGTGGGAATGCCTCAAAGGAACCAAGAAATATGAAAGCTTTGACTAGTCATATGAATATTATTCATTTTTTAAACTAGTTACATAGGCAGTTTTTGTATATTTGGTAACCTTCTGCACAAGCTATTACATTAACTTTATTAATCAGTGTTCATTAAAAGAAAAGAATTATCATGGGAATCTGGAATGTAGGACTCTGTTGTCTCTTGCAGGGGGAGCTGGGAATCTCTATGGGCACTCCTGGGGCTCCCGGGGAGGAAAGTGAAGGAGACTATAGGATACAAAGCTGTGGGCAACCCCTAGGTAAGAGAATCCTGAACAAATAATTTAATTTGGGAGCTGATGCATAAAATTAGAGATGAAAGTAGGGCCTGGTTGTCAGAACGAGGAAGAAGGGCAGGAAAGGATGGGGTGGAGGACAGAGCCAGTGAATGGAATACTGCAGAGAAGGCCAGGGAGCACCAGGTGAAGGGCAAGCTGGAAGACTCTGCTGAACAATAAGCCAGCAAGAGCCTCACTGGGGCAGGATCCAGAGAGCCAGACTCTTTCAAAGGCCCTGCACTTGGGTCACATTAAGAGAAAAGTATTCATCAACAAACTGGAAAGCAATAAACTACTATCATCCCCTACTTCTCTGTTTAGAGGCAAAGAAGTCAAGACCTCAATAGAATATGATACCATCCTTCTAAAATTCTTTAATTCCTCCAAAGCTAATAGTGCAATTGCTAGTATTGAATTTTACTTTTATACCTTTTTTTGTTGTTGTTTTGTACAGTTTAGCTAGTTTCTATTAGAGAGGACAGAGAAATAGGCAGAGATGAACAAAGGAAGAGTGAAGAAAGTGGAAAAAGGCCCATATTGTCCACAAATATTACAATGTACTTGTAACTAATTGGATGAGCTTGGCATAAAAGAAAGTGCTGTCTTTCTTTTTACATGGTTCATTACCGCTTCACACAGAACAATTTTTTTTTTAAGGACACACATTTATCATGGTAATAATAAGTGGAATTAGTCTGAGAAGTTTTGGATAATTTGCATCTTCTGGTCCTCTAAATATTGTTAGTGAGGTGTCTATAGAAGTACTGAGGAGGAAGTTACATTGTGATTTAATAGTAACCACGACAAAAGCAACATCAATCTACCTAATATTTTATACTTTGAAAACCATTTTTCACATACTTTATTAATTTGGTCCCAATAGGAGATATGATGATCCCCATTTTTCTGATCAGGAAACCAAGACCTTGAGGTTTAGAGCTCAGTGTGGCCAGTCAGCCTGTCTGGTCCAGACCCCCTTAACTCAATCCCCGGCTCTTTCCACATTAAGATGGGTTAACTGGCTGGCTGACAGCAGTGTCTCCCTGAGACTGTGGAAAAAAGCCAAATGGGAATTTTCAAGTCAAAGAGTGGGAGTGGCCATGTCTAAGAAGACAAATGGTGAGGAAAGCCTCATTGGACATAACGCGGATGTGAAAGCTGCTGACAGAACTGAATGATGTCATCAGGTGACTGTTGGTCCAGAGTAGGAATTTGATTCAACCTGTGGTGCCATAACCTGATTGTTTAGTGTCATATAACACTATTAGTTCAAAAATTTTGAGCATGCACCCTCAATTTTTATGCATTTCTAGAATATATACATGTATGTATATTAATCTGTTTTATACTTTATAAAACATAGACAAAAATAAATTTTGGATTAAGAAGATAAAAATACAGTAGAAGTCCTAACATTTTTTTCCTTGTGCTTGTTTTCTTCTAATATATAACATGAAATTGTCTTCTACATACTCTCTAGTTGTTCTTTGTGGCTCAGGGATTCTGTCATTTATAACCTGTGTTTGAATAATGAGCTTTGTCTGAAGAGTTTTTTTCCAGGACACTAGTTACCTTATTTTCTGCAACTGCATTTTCAATGTATATTCATTTGGTCATCTTAATGAGCTCTCCATAAATGTCATTGCACATATTTTATATTCTTTCCAGAAAGATTCCGTTGCTTGTCTTATAATGCTCCACTGGAGACATCTAATTTAAACTTCATTTAACTAAACATGAGCCCAGATAAATATGTCTGGATCCAGGGCCAAATAAATGTCTAGCCAGAATCAGAGGACATGCCATCATGAGTGTCAGCTACTGACATGTTTTGTCTAGACTTGCAAGGTTTATGTTTTATTTTCCCTGTGTTTGGCAAGTGTGTTCATTTATTTCAGGAATTTTATTTTTGGGATAAACATTTCTCGTATCTCATTTATCTAAATAAACTGAAGGAAAAAAGAAGAGTAATTCCTTTACTGATTTCTTTGATCCAGATTCTCAGAGTGCTGAGATTGGAGGCTGTGATGTTTATGTATGGAGTTTGGTTTTTCCTTCCACAAGGACAAAGCAATAGCTTGCAAGGATTCCCTTATTTTTCTTGAGATACACATATCAACCAGAAATTGCTGTTTGCGATATAGCAAATATATGGTCAGTTTTCTCAATCTCTCTCCTTTCTAGATAAGGAGGGATACAAAATCATAGTATTTTCCAGGTACGTGCTACATGTTGATAGGTAACACAGAAAACAAGTTTGAGGAAAAGCAACAGCCCTCTTGTCCCCATCCTCACAATGAATTTCTGTCATTGTACTTAAATTATGTGCAAAAGCTGTAGATTTTGCCAGAATACATCCTCGAAACATCAAATAGCTGGTTGAACATGTCATATCTCTGCTACGGGCTGAATCCCGCTTGTAGGCAAGTGACTGGGAGTCATGAGGGCCCTGTGTGCTCAGAGGAAAGGCGCTATGAGGGATTCTTCCCCGAAGTCCTCTTTTCTCTCCAGGCTGTGGAGATGTAGGCATTGTAAGTTCAGAGTACGTTTTCAAAGGGAGAGAAAAGTTGATGATTTCCCAGTCCATTCCACTTTCCATTCTAACTCATTCTTGGAGTCACAGGGGCTCTCTGACTTGACCACAATGGGGTAGATACTCACCTGATACTGGTGGAGTTCACCAACAACAGCTGCTTCACCTTGTCCTGCTCACATGAACAGGATGTGGAAACTTGCATCGCTGCTGGCAGCACACTGGACAGATTTCTGGAAAAGAATTCTTATTCGTTGGACAGAGAGTTTGGAAGAGAATTTTTGTGTTTGTTTTTTTTCTTTTGCTAAAGAGAGATTTTTTTTTTTGTCTTTTCAAAAGTGGAATTTTAGGTTCACTACATGTTTAATGACATAATCTCCGAATGGCTTATTTGAAGAAGTCATTTGGATTTAATAAGCATTGACCTTTATAATTAAGAACATGATTCTGTATGTGTGTTTGTGTGTGTGTTTATTTTATTTATTTTATTCTATTTTATTTATTTACTTTTCTTCTTAGCCTTGGCCAACTATTTCCCACTGGGCGAAGGACTTAACAAACTACTGATTTTGGAGGCTAAACATCAAGTGTCAGCTGGGCAGGCCCTGGACCATCCCTGGGTCATCATGACTTCAGGGTCTTCCATGAAGAATCTTTAGAGGGTCAGAACTTCATGCATAGGGCATCTCCCCAACCACAGAGTCCCAGATTTGCACAATCTTCTAAGTGATGTTCTTATCATAAATCAAGGCATATGTGGAGCAAGAGAAACTTAAAGGTAGAAGAATCACCCCTATCTGCACTTTAGTGAGCAGATGAACTTTAAAATCACTTTATCCAATTTCAAGCCAGATACATTAACTTCATTAATAGCATTACATCAGTAGGGACCATTTCATCATGATTAAGGCCCCTAAAGCTCCAAGGATCTGGGAGTATGTGGTTATTGTTGGATAATGGTGACTTTCACTTTGAACATTTTTTGATTTATAATTTGTCCCATATTTATATAGGAAATATATAAATTCTCCAAAATTACTGCTATAAATGATGACTAATATAGTAAATACTTAGTGCATTTATGTAATAGGAAAGAGTAGATGAAGAAAATCTCTTAATAATTGATGGATTAAATAAAATATGAGATTATAGGAATAAGAGATGAATATGTGAGGGAATGATGAATCAGAGACATAGCAGGCATTGTTAGATATGGGGAATAAATGTACTTATCCTGAAATTACTGATTTGCAGTTAAGACCAGTATATGGTGTTAATCACCACTGGGTAACACTCAGCATAGTTACAAGTGTCTGTTAATTTCATATTTAGTCTGCAAGTATTCATGGAAATTGTTAATTATGGGGCATATAAAAAAGCTTAGCAGGTAACAAAATAAAAATAAACCAGTGGGACTACCTCAAACTGAAAAGTTTCTGTATAGCAAAGGGAACAACAAAACCAAAAGGCAAACTACAGAATGGGAAAGAATATTTGCAAAGAGGTTAATCTCCAATATATAAGGAACTTGTATAACTCAATAGTAAAAAACAAACAAACAAACAAAAAAACAAACTAATAAACGCAATTTTTAAAATGGGCTAAGGGCTTGAATAGACATTTCTCTGAAGAAGACATAGAGATGGCCATCAGGTACATCATCAGGGAAATGCAAATCAAAACCACAATGAGATATCACTTCACACCTGTCATTAACAAAACAAAAGACAACAAGTGTTGGCAAGGATGTGGAGAAAAGGGAATCCTTGTACACTGTTGAAGAGAATGTAAATTAGTACAGCCACTGTGGAAAACAGTATGGTGGCTTCTCAAAAAATTAAAAATAGAACTACTGTATGATCCAGCAATCTAACTTCTGGGTATTTATCCAAAAGAACTGAAATCAGGATCTGGAAGAGAGATAAACACTCCTATGTTCATTGTGCATTTTTACAAAAGCCAAGATGTGGAAACAACCTAAATGTCCATCTGCAGATAAATGCATAAGAAAATGTGGTGTATACATACAATGGAATACTATTCAGCCTTAAAAAAGAAGGAAATTCTGCAGTATGTGACAACATGGATGAACATTGAGGGCATTATGCTTAACTGAATAATGCAGTCACAGAAAAATAGATACCGCATGATTCCACTTATGTGAGGTATCTAAAATATTCAAATTCATAGAATCGAAGAGTGGAATGGTTAGTTGTCAGGGCCTGAGGGGAGGAGGAAATGGGGAGTTAGTAATTAACCAGTGTAAAGTTTTAGTCAAGCAAGTTTCTAGAGATCAGCTGTACAACCTTGTATCTATAGTCAACAATACGTAATATACTGTACACTTAACATTTGTTAAGAGGATAGATCTCATCTTACCACAATAAAATTAAGAATCAAAAATGAATTTTAAGATGCTGTAGCTATCCATCAGAAGCTTACAATCTAATTGGACCATTATTCACTGGAAAATGGGATTTTACAGAATCAGACAATAGTCATATTTTTCTACTCTTAGCATCCATCACCCACCAGAGTTTACAAAGGAATATGTATGTGATCATCTTGCTTCATTCTTCTACTGTCAACTCTTTTTTGGTTAGCCCGGGTTTCTTCTAGAATCATTTAATCAAATACCTTGACGGCTCTAAATACCCAGCATGGAATAATTTTAAGTGGTGTATTAAAAGAAGTAAACTCCAAAACTCAGTTCTCCAGGCAAGGCACATATGGTCTGATCCCTTGTACAGTAAATTTTTGCAAAGTTATACAAAGACTGAAATACTATTAAGTATATCACTTAATATCACTCTTATGATGGATAAATATAGTAAATAGTGATTCATCAGTTGACATCACTTTATTTTAAGTACAATAATAAAATACTAGAGTGACATTTAGTATAACCATAAAAATCAGTCTTAATTTTCTATTTTATTTTTCTCTTTTAGGTTACATATATGGAACAATTATATGTGGTATATAAATGTGAATGTTAATTAGTGACAGAAATATTTCCAGTATAAATTGTAATGCTGTATCATATACGGCAAACAGTGGTTAATTCCTTTACTATAGAAAAAATACAAATTCATTAAAAAATAGAAAAAAATGGGCAAATATCTTGACAGGTAGTTCATAAAAATACAAATGGCTAATAAGCATGTGAAAATGCTCAACTTCACTCATAATTTAAAAATGAAAATTAAAACAACAAAGAGTTAGGAATTTTTCACCTATCAGATGAATGCAGTTTGACACTTGGATAAAATGTCTAGTGGAGGTTGCAGGAAAGCAGACATTGTCATGCACCCTTGAGACAGAGGAGTGCAAGCTGTTTCCAGCAATTGGCAGCAATTTCCAGCTGTTGGCAGCAATATCTATTCAAATAAAAAATGCAGTGGCCCTTTGACCTAATAGTGGCATTTCTAGAAATTTGCCCTATCCATATTCTTGCTAAAGTGTGAAAAGATAATATGTGCAAAAGTGTATAAAGCATTGTTATTTATATAAACAAGAATCCCAAGAGAATGCCCATCAGTACAGGAACTCTTTAAATAAAGCATGGTACATCTAAGCATAGGGCAACCCCACATTAAAAATGACGTGGTAGATCTCTATGTTATGTTATGTGATATGTTATTGTGTAAAATGAAAAGGCAAGGTGCAGAGAACTATTACAGTATGGTCTCATTTGTGTGAAAAATGCATTTAGAAGCCTGAAAGTTGTAAGAATTTGATGAAGATAGTGATTATATCTGGTGAAAAAAAAAGTAGGAGGTCTGGGGTGGAAGGGAAAGGTTTATTTTCATTTTATACCTATTTCTACCCTAAATTTTTTTAAACTGATGTATTTACTTTGTCAATAGTGAAAGAAAATCCAGTTGAAAATGCAAGTGGCAGAAGTGAAAAAATCAAAAAGGGAGAAGCTTGAATAAGCAGTCCTAAAAGAATCGGGGACTGACTGACTAAGCTGTGAAAACTAGTTCTTTATATAATTGGATGTTTTATGTCTTTTCCAATTGAAATTTTTCAATTGAAAAAGTACAAGCAATAAAAGTACAAGCAATAAAAATTCTAATGCTAGACATAGAAAACAAACTTATGGTTACCAAAGGGGAAAGTGGGGGAGGGAAAAATTAAGAGTTTGGGATTAACATACACACACACACACACACACACACACACACATATATATACATATATAGCATATATATATATAGCATATATACATATATAGCATATATATATAGCATATATACATATATACATATATAGCACATATATATACATATATAGCACATATATGTATACATATATACATACATGTATATATACATATATAGCACACATATATACACATATATACATATATAGCACATATATGTATACATATATACATACATGTATATATACATATATAGCACACATATATACACATATATACATATATAGCACATATATGTATACATATATACATACATGTATATATACATCCCACTTACGGACGGAGAAAGCCAGGTACTGAGTATCTTACCCAAGATCCGTGTTATGCGTTGGTGGAGCCAGGACGGAATTCCCCATAGCTGCATGCACACACACACACACACACACACACACACATATATATACATATATAGCATATATATATATAGCATATATACATATATATAGCATATATATATAGCATATATACATATATATACATATATAGCACACATATATACACATATATACATATATAGCACATATATGTATACATATATACATACATGTATATATACATATATAGCACACATATATATACATATATACATATATAGCACATATATATACATATATAGCATATATACATATATATACATATATAGCACATATAGAGTTTGGGATTAACATACACACACACATATATACATATATAGCACACATATATATACATATATAGCACATATATAGCACACACACACATATATACATATATACATGTGTATATATATATACACATATATAACATATATATGTTACAAGATATTCAATATCTTGTAATAACCTATGATGGAAAAGAATCTGAAAAAGATTATATATATATATCTGAATCACTTTGCTGTATACCTGAAACTAACACAACTTTGTGAATCAGCTATACTCCAATACAAAATTTTAATGCTAATACTTTCAGATTTCTTAAATGATTAGAAATAGCTTCAACATGCAGCCATGTTATTTTAACATTTATTGAACACAGTATTACTCTGTGCCAAGAACTATGCCCAACACCTTTAATATATATTTTCTTGTTTACTCTTCACAACAAATTTATGATGCATGTATTATTCCTAATTTGATTTTACACATAGCTCAGAGATGTGCAGTAACTTATTCATGATCACACAGCAGGTAAATAGCTCTGGAATTAGAAACTCAGAACTCCGCCCACAGTCTCTATGTTGGATTACTTCTAGGAGATTAGAATGCAAGAAGAAGGCTCTGAGGTCTTAGATTTTGTCCATATTGACACAAAGAAATAGTGGAATACAGTATTACCTGAAGTTATGGCATAAATATTTGTAATATCCATAGATAATTTACTTTCATGTCCTTTGCTTATGCAGGTTACCCAGATTTAAAGAGCCCACCTGCAGGCATCCTCTAATCCAGGGGTCCCCAACCCCTGGCTGCGGACCGGTACCGGTCAGAGACCTGTTATGAACCGGGCTGCACAGCAGGAGGTGAGAGGTGGGCTAGCGAGCGAAGCTTCACCTGCTGCTCCCCATCGCTCGCATTACCGCCTGAACCATCTCCCCTGCCCAGTCTGTGGAAAAATTGTCTTCCACGAAACCGGTCCCTGAAGCCAAAAAGATTGGGGACCGCTGCTCTAGTCCAGAGTCAGCACTGGGTTATTGTGGGGCCAACAGAGGGTGTTGAATGCAGGGCACGGAGAAAGGTTTAGGAGAGGTAGGACTGGCTAGGAAGATGGGTCGAGCCTCAGAGATGAACAAGGGCAGGGAACTTGGAATCCTGGGAGGCAGTCTTGGGCAGCAGGGACGAGACAAGAAGGATCAGGAACCCAGGCACAGGGAGACAATAAGAACTCAGTGCCCCAGGAGAGGAGCCTGACACTGAGTCCAGGGTTCCTCAGGGTCAGAGCACTTGTTTACATGGTAACTAGATACCATTAGTGAGAGAACCTATAAGATGGAAGGACCGAGAGGCAGACAGTTGCTCATGACGCCTACATTTTTAACTTCTCAAGGGCAGGGACCAGACCTTATTTTTTTTTGAAACCCCAGAGCCTGGTAATGTGCACTTAGCAGGCACTCACTGTTTGAAAATGAAATGTGGACAGTTCACCCCCTGTCCTTGCCCCAAGCGTTCCCTGATTAGCAGCCAAAGTTCCCATTGATCTAAATCTCTTAATCATTTGTAGAAGTTGGGTGGATGAGATGGGAAAGGCTCGAGATGGGAAAGGCTCAAGGTGTCTAGCGGATGTACACTATGAATTTTCATGAGCAGAAAAAACACCCTTCTTTTTCCTGCTAGCTATTTGTGGACCCTCACTAACAGTCCGGAACCCTTTAAAGGATTTTGAATGGAGGGTTGTGGATTAGGTAATGTCCCCTTCGCTCCAACTTTTGTAAAGTTCCTACAAATCAACTCACTTTGTTTTTAGTTGTCTCTCTGAAAAATTCATAGTTCTTTCACAGGCTCACTTTCTTGTTATGTTGATTTGATGTGACAAGGAACTTGTAGGTCATATTTAACATCCCAGGATGGAGTTCTTCCCGCCCTCCTCTCTCCACCACAAAGAAACAGACTAAGGAACAAATCAACCACATTCCCGGCCGTATCATTTTCTGAAATTTTATTTTTGAATAAAAAGATTTTGACAGTTCTACAAATCACGGAACTTTTTAGTCAACTACTGAGAGAAAAATATAAATTCGCAATTTTTTCATATGTGTTGACCCTCTTCTACCATCCTCTGGTGAAATTAGGTATTGCAAACCAATTTTAAAATATTTGGATATTCTTTACTTGAATATTGCTAATATGAACTGAGTGAAAAGAACACAGATTATTTTATAAAAGATAATTAAATCTCACATTTCCTTTTATATTTCTTTACTTTAATGAAATCACTTCTCTCTTTCTCTAATAGAGAAAACAGGTTTATCCTGAATAATAATATCAACTTCCTCTTTCATCACTGTCTAATATCCATTTAGATTTTGTCTTTTATTATTATTTGTTCTGAATTTGCTTATCTTAGTATATTCTGTCTTACCCTTTCTCCCTGTCTCCTGGTGGTTATGTGATTGTTTACTATTATCTTTGTTTTCATATTTTAAAAATGTTTGTCAAAAAGATCTACTTTCTGTGATATAAGGTTGATAACTATATTTTGAGGAGTTCTATGTTTGATTGACATAATCTGAATAATAGAAATCATGTGGGTTATGGTTCAAGATGGCAGAGTAAAAGGACATGCTCTCACTCCCTCCTGTGAGAACACCGGAATCACAATTAACTGCTGAACAATCATCGAAAGGAAGACACTGGAACTGACCAAAAAAGATACCCCACATCCAAAGACAAAGGAGAAGCCACAATGAGATGGTAGGAAGGATGCAATCACAATAAAATCAAATCCTATAATTGCTGGGTGGGTGACTCACAAACTGGAGAACACTTATACCACAGAAGTCCACCCACTGGAGTGAAGGTTCTGAGCTGCACGTCAGGCTTCCCAATCTGGGGGTGTGGCAACGGGAGTCGGAATTCCTAGAGAATCAGACTTTGAAGGCTAGCGGAATTTCATTGCAGAACTTCAACAGGACTGGAGGAAACAGACTCCACTCTTGGAGAGCACACACAAAGTAGTGTGCACATCGGGACCCAGGGGAAGGAGCAGTGACCCCATAGGAGACTGAACCAGACCTACCTGCTAGTGTTGGAGTGTCTCCTGAAGAGGCAGGGGTGGCTCTGTCTCACCATGAGGACAAGGACACTGGCAGCAGAAATTCTGGGAAGTACTCCTTAGCGTGAGCCCTCCCAGAGTCTGCCATTAGCCCCACCAAAGAGCCCAGGTAGGCTCCAGTGTTGGGTCGCCTCATGGCAAACAACCAACAGGGAGGGAAACCAGCCCCACCCATCAGCAGTCAAGTAGATTAGAGTTTTACTGAGCTCCGCCCATCAGAACAACAGCCAGCTCTACCCACCACCAGTCCCTCCCATCAGGAAACTTGCACAAGCCTCTTAGATAACCTCATCCACCAGAGGGCAGACAGCAGAAGCAAGAAGAACTACAATCTTGCAGCCTGTGGAACAAAAACCACATTCACAGAAAGACAAGATGAAAAGGCAGAGGGCTATATACCAGATGAAGAAACAAGATAAAACCCCAGAAAAACAACTAAATGAAGTGGAGATAGGCAATCTTCCA
>NC_041228.1:51452464-51485832 GCF_002837175.3 Physeter macrocephalus
AACCAGACAAAGATACTACAAAAAAAGAAAATTACAGGCCAATATCACTGATGAATATAGATGCAAAAATCCTCAACAAAATACTAGGAAACAGAATCCAACAACATATTAAAAGGATCATACACCTTGATCAAGTGGGATTTATCCCAGGGATGCAAGGATTCTTCAATATACGCAAATCAATCAATGTGATACACCATATTAACAAACTGAAGAAGAAAAAGTATATGATCATCTAGATGCAGAAAAAGCTTTTGACAAAATTCAACACCCATTTATGATAAAAACTCTCCAGAAAGTTGGCATAGAGGGAACCTATCTCAATATAATAAAGGCTTTATACAGCAAACCCACAGCAAACATCATTCTCAGTGGTGAAAAACTGAAGGCATTTCCTCTAAGATCAGGAACAAGACAAGGATGTCCACTGTCACCACTATTATTCTGCATAGTTTTGGAAGTCCTAGCCATGGCAATCAGAGAAGAAAAAGAAATAAAAGGAATACAAATGGGAAAAGAAGAAGTAAAAGTGTCACCGTTTGCAGATGACATGATACTATACATAGAGTATCCTAAAGATGCCACCAGAAATCTACTAGACCTAATCAATGAATTTGGTAAAGTTGCAGGATACAAAATTAATGCTCAGAAATCTCTTGCAGTCCTATATAATAATGATGAAATATCTGAAAGCAAAATTAAGGAAACTCTCCCATTTACCACTGCAACAAAAAAATAAAATACCTAGGAATAAACCTACATAGGGAGACAAAAGATCTGTATGCAGAAAACTATAAGACACTGATGAAAGAAATTAAAGGTGATACCATAGAAAGCCCAGAGATAAACCCACGCACCTATGGTCAACTAGTCTATGACAAAGGAGGCAAGGATATACACTGGAGAAAAGACAGTCTCTTCAATACATGGTGTTGGGAAAACTGGACAGCTACATGTAAAATAATGAAATTAGAATACTCCCTAACACCATACACAAAAATAAACTCAAAACGGATTAGAGACCTAAAAGTAAGACCGGACACTATCAAACTCTTAGAGGGAAACATAGTAAGAACACTCTTTGACATAAATCACAGCAAGATCTTTTTTGATCCACCTCCTAGGGTAATGGAAATAAAAACAAAAATAAACAAATGAGACCTAATGAAACTTAAAAGCTTTTGCACAGCAAAGTATCAAACTCTTAGAGGGAAACATAGTAAGAACACTCTTTGACATAAATCACAGCAAGATCTTTTTTGATCCACCTCCTAGGGTAATGGAAATAAAAACAAAAATAAACAAATGAGACCAAATGAAACTTTAAAGCTTTTGCACAGCAAAGGAAACCATAAACAAGACAAAAAGACAACCTTCAGAATGATAGAAAATATTTGCAGATGAATCATTGGACAAAGGATTAATCTCCAAAATATATAAACAGCTCATGCAGCTCAACATTAAAAAGCAAACAATCCAATCCAAAAATGGGCAGAAGACCTAAATAGGCATTCCTCCAAAGAAGACATATAGATGACCAAGAAGCACATGAAAAGCTGCTCAACATCACTAATTATTAGAAAAATGCAAATCAAAACTACAATGAGGTATCACCTCACACCAGTTAGAATGGGCATCATCAGAAAATCTACAAACAACAAATGCTGGAGAGGGTGAGAAAAGGGAATTCTCTTGCACTGTTGATGGGAATGTAAATTGATACAACCACTATGGAGAACAGTATGGAGTTTCCTTAAAAAACTAAAAATAGAACTACCATACAACCCAGCAATCCCACTAGTGGGCAGATGCCCAGAGAAAACCGTAATTCCAAAAGACACATGCACCCCAATGTTCATTGCAGCACTATTTACAATAGCCAGGTCATGGAAGCATCCTAAATGTCCATTGACAGACGACTGGATAAAGAAGATGTGGTACATATATACAATGGAATATTACTTAGCCATAAAAAGGAACGAAATTGGGTCATTTGTTGAGACGTGGATGTATCTAGAGACTGTCATACAGAATGAAGTAAGTCAGAAAGAGAAAAACAAATATCGTATATTAACGCATATATGTGGAACCTAGAAAAGTGGTACAGAGGAACCGGTTTGCAGGGCAGAAATTGAGACACAGATGTAGAGAACAAACGTATGGACACCAAGGTGGGGAAATGGTGGTGGGGGAGGGGTGGTGGTGTGCTGAATTGGGCGATTGAGATTGACATGTATACACTGATGTGTATAAAATGGATGACTAATAAGAACCTGGTGTATAAAAAAAAAACAAAATTTTAAAAAAAGGTTAAAAATAAAAAAGAAATAGAAATCATGCACATAAGAGCTGTACTTTTTCATTCTATTGACTATCATACCATCGTTTATTAAAATGCATAATATAAAAATGTGATGGAGAATAGTCTTTAAGTGTACAAACTTCTGGAAGGTTAAAACATTTAGGCTACAGTATAAACATCTTCAACTTAATATATCTTAATAATTACTGATTTGTGTTTGAAATATTTTTTCAAAGTGAAGAAGCTTCACTTTCCAAAAAGTCACTTTAATCAAGAGTTAAATTCATAAAGAAAGGTTCTGAAACCTAAAACATGGATTGGTGTTAATTTGAATCTGGAGACCTAAGATGGTGCATTAGTTTCCCAGGGCTGCTGGAACAAATGATCGCAAACTGGGTGGCTTAAAACAACAGAAATGGGCTTCCCTGGTGGCGCAGTGGTTGGGAGTCCGCCTGCCGGTGCAGGGGACACGGGTTCGTGCCCCGGTCCGGGAGGATCCCACATGCCGCGGAGCGGCTGGGCCCGTGAGCCATGGCCGCTGAGCCTGTGCTCCGCGGCGGGAGAGGCCGCGGCAGTGAGAGGCCCGCGTACCACAAAAAAAAATAAAAACAGAAATGTGTTCTGGAGACCAGAGTCTGAAATCGAGGTACCTGTGGGTTTGATTCCTTATGGAGGCTCTGAGGGAGAATCTGCTCCATGCCTCTCTCCTGGCTTCCGGTGGTTGCTGACAATGCTTGGCACTCCTTGGCTTGTGGCTGCCCTCCAGTATCTGCATCAGTCTTCATATGGCTTTTCCCTGTGTGTCTGTGTCTCCTTCTCTGACTCTTATAAGGACACTTGTCATTGGATTTTCCACCTTAATTCAGGATGATCTCATCTCTAGATCCTTACCTTAATTATATTTTAAAAGACCCTTACTCCAAATGAAATTGCATTCTGAGGTTCTGCTTGGACATGTGTTTTAAGGTCAACATTCAACCCATTACAGATAGGAATTATCACCTATATTTGCAACTCTGAGGTCACACTTGGTGTCCTCCTTTAGACCTGGCCTCCTAAACCATTGTCTGTTGCCTGTGGCCCTGGCCTTGGGGCTCCACTTCCAATCTTTCATGAAATGGTACTCAGAGTATTAACTAGTGGATTTTTAAAAAACTATATTCCATAGAATTGTTCCAATTCTATAATTCTATTCTATTTCCTAGTATATCAGGAAAAGAGAACACTTTTATTTGCCTCTGATAAATAATTAAAGTACCAGATATTCCAGTCTTTATTTATTTATTTATTCATTTCCCTGTTTCAAAGGTTTTAAGGTATCTTACATAAATAGATAAAAATGAGGTAAAAATCAATTTGAATTAAATAGAAGAGGAAAGCAGGAAAAATGAAAATGAGAGTAGAAGGGATAGGAAGAAGCTAGAAGGCAAAATTATTACATAAAATTTATAAATAAAAATATTAAAACCTATAAATGGTAGAAGGTGATTTGCTAAAGGTAAACTTCAAATTTGACTCAGCTTTCTAGCAGTCCATTCAAAGGAGAAAGCAGGTATGTGCTTCAAAGTGTCCATAAAATTAAAGCAAATTAATTTTAATTAGTTGCTTGGAAGAAGTACATTCATTCCTGACTCTTAGAAAATGTCTTGTGGGATCTCCAGGTGAGGATGTGCCATGTAATTAGCAAGTGCCATGCAATTATCAGCATCTTTAAACACAGTGAGAAGTTTCAGCAGGTTTCTTGTTTGTAATGTCCCTCAATATAAACCTCTGGGTAATTTGGTGAAAATAGTTACAGGGAGCTCAAAAGCATTTGGTCCAGGTACAGAGCTCAGTGTTTGTCTGGATTGCTGGAGAGAGGGATTTTTAGAAAATCAAAAAGAAGGGATAGCTAACATGTCTTCCAAGTGATATTCCAAATATACTGTTTCTCATTACGATTTTGGCTTGCATTGCACAGCAGTTACATCAGGCTGTTCTAGTGAAAATAACCTGGAGGGTGGCTCTCTGCAGTGTCAGCTGTCATGTGCTCCAGCTGGCAGCCAGAGGGGCAGGCTGACAACCTATGTTTCACACATGCTGAAGAGAAGCTGCCCACCCTCCCCACGTGGAGGGAGGATGAGGGCACAGCCTTGGGGGGCCACCAGGATTTTCTCCAGGAATTGGGGCCTGCTGCAGCGCCCTGAGGAAAGGGCAACCAGGGCCACGAAAACTCCACAGCAAATGGTGTAGATGATTTTTATTGGAAAAATCTTTAAATGTCTATGGCAAAATATTTTCTTCATGGGTAAAAACATTTCAATAAAGTTTCACAGAACCTTTACTGTTAAATAGTGCTTCTTCTTGGTGTAACTTCTGAAATAAACTAGCATAAAAAACTATTTCTAGGGTAACAGTAAATTAACATGCCGTGTAGACTTAATAGCTTTATGCTAGTTAAAAGTTGGGAATCATCTGACAAAAATGATGACTTTGATTCTAAAAGATCACTAGCCCTTCTTTCCAACAGATATCAGATAGTCTCACTCATCTATTGAAAGCATACCTAGTTCGTGGCAACAGAGCCTCTTATCCTGCATTTTAAAAAGTGACTACCTATGATTTTATTTTATACAGGATTCCTTACAAATAATTAACACATTTTCTTAATAAAATAGGTGATCTAACTATGGATAGAAGATAATCTCCTCTCAGTGGCAAGGACCGGAGAAAAGGCAATTTGATTTGCTTCCCATCACTGCAGAGGTTTGGGATGGGTGAAAGGATTGTCACTTTTAGGCTGGGTCCTTGACCACACACACCTCCTGTCCCCTTAAACACCAGTACCTCCAGCAGTCAAAAAATGGGGCAGAGAGCCTGGAGCTGTAGGGCGCAGATGCTGCTCTGTGTCTGTGGGGCTGTCCAGGGGATTAACTTGCAGGGTGCAGTTGGATAGTTTTCCTCTGGATACAGAGGCAGAGTTCTGCTTGTTCTTACAAACCATCTAAAGTTAGATTCATGCCCCAGGCAGTTCTTCTGGTACTAACTTGGTGTGGCGGCGCTGGCTACGGTTTAGAGCAACTTCAGAAGAGCCCTGCTCACTCTGTTCCAGGGCTGGCTTCGGGTTGAAAGTGATTAGTGCAGCCCAGTGCTAGATGCCATGCATTAGCAGCACGTCAGTGCTAAGAACATTTATGCCACGATAACTGCCATCTACTCAGTGTGGGTTAGGGACAAGCAGAATAGTGAGAAGGGGGTGGATGGTGTGGGAGAGAGCATTTCATGGTCTTTTAGAAGAGATTTGTGCTCAGAGAGAAACAGAAAACAAAAGGGAAGGGAGTCAAGGACAAGGTCCCTTCTTAGCATACACTCCAATGTTGTTGAAAGCAACCAAGGGACTCTTCTTCCCCAGCCAGAGCGAATCTGAAGCAAAGCTGCCCTCTGGAGAGGAGAAGGCGACCCAGAAGGAGTCGTGAATCCCAGCTTGGGTTGAGGTTTTCACTAATCCAGGATCCTGCCAAGACAGAGGACCTGGACTGGCACCTTTCCAAGGGATGGCTGGTCTCCACTGGCATCCCTGACAAAGCAGGAGACACCAACAGCTGAGGGGGGCATGCTCACTGCTGTCTGGCAGGAAAGCCAGGGAGGAAGGTGGCACTTTGGAAATGTGACTGTGCACAGAAGTCACTGTGAAGTGCTCCATGAACAAAAGTCTTCTTAGTGGACAGTGCATTGCCCCCAGTGGGAATTATTCTCCATGAAAGACCAGTATTACAGGAGCAAGTGTTTTCCATGTTCATATATGGGTGTTTCTGAAAATAGGGCTTTCTTTAAAGTCTTGAAAGAAAAAACACCAAAACAAACAAACAAAACCCTTGTAGCTGCTGGATGGAAAAAGAGAAAAAAAAGGAGGCAAAAAGCAGCCCAGGATTGGGTCCTCAAAATTCCTACCCATTCAAGCCTTCAAGAAGGAAGGAAACCTATGAACACAATTTTATTAAAAGCCTGTATATAACTGGTAGATAGGTTGAAATATGTGTTGTAACTTAGAAAATGCAACATTTGATACATTGCTTCCATTGGAATGTACACATCTATGTGAGGACATTTCACAACTATGACAGCCATTCAAATCAAGCGGAGAAATACATCTCATTTAGAAACAAACATCTAATCACAATGTTGCAAAGCTTAGACAAAGTTTCCAACAATAATGAAGCATAATTAATTATATGATCTTATTAAATATATATTTTAATAAAAGTAAAATATATTTTATTAATAAATGACATTTTATCATTAATAAATAAAATTTAAATTTTTTAAAAATATTATTTTACCTTTAGTTTGCCATTTTGAAATCACTAGTTTCTGTATTTTCCCTAAAGTCTCTATTAATATAATAGTATTTGCAAATAATTTTAAATATAAATATATAAATACATTTACTGATAAAACCTAGATAAGAAAGTTTGGGGATCATTTATCTAAGCTATCAAAAGAGTATTTCTAATGATCAGCACACTCATATTTAAGTTATTGATATTATTGAATATTCTGAGCTCTGTTTTGATTTCAGGAAGGTAACCTCACTGAGTCAAATATAGAAGAAAGGTCAATAAAAGCCACAAATTATTTTGTTGTTCCTAACAGATTTTTTCCCCCCAAATGGTTAAGAGTATACAATTGTGGTCAATAGCCCAGTCTATAATTAATTTGTCAAGAAGAAAAATGGGAAATGGCGTTTCTTTGCAATGTCTAGTAAGTTAATAGTTTACAACTTAGGAAAAGAATTGCTCTTTTAAAAATGGGAAAGACCACCTCTAGTTGCAGAGAGAAGGGATAAACTTGTAGATACTATAATCAAAGAGGCCAGGGTTGAAGCTCAAGGTTCGTAACAATCCTTAATTAGTTTTGAGGGCAGAATATCACCTTGTTAGTCAATCAGCATCATTTTTTTCAGGCTTCTCTCTATATAAAGCACTATTATTTAACCTTTTTCATGAAAAGTTTTGTTCTGCTAAAACCAACTTTAATCTTTAAGAATAATATAACCATATATTTACCAGGTTCTAGTTTAAGTCTTCAATGGACTGTAGTAGCCCTTCCAAGTTAATGGTAAATATACTTTCAAAAGTATAATGCCAATTTTGAAATTTGTTCAGCCAATGAACATTACCAATGTAAGTAGATGAGAGGAATATGAGAAGTGAGATGCAGCCTATAGGGGTCAATGACCAGAAAATACACAGACGCTTTGCCTGGAGGATTTGTTGCACTTTCCACGGGGAGCCAGTGAGACAGACATATGACTCAAGTGTGGCTTCCCTGCTGGATGAGGAAAACCATCACCCTCACCCAACAGCCCCCTTCTGTCTGGCCCAACTTGAGCCCTGAACCTGAGAGGTGACACGAGGCTCAGGGAAAAGCTAAGGATGTTGCTTCACACGTCACTTAATAGTAAAATTGTAGCAGTAGGAGCAACAACAACAAAAACCCTATACCTGTAATGAATTTTTTTTTTTTTTTTTTTTTTTGGTGGGAGGGTTAGGTCAAAGTGTGCTTCTTTAATAAATATACCTACAGGGAACTCTGCTCAATATTATGTTAACAACTTAAATGGGAAAAGAATTTGAAAAAGGATAGATACATTTATATGCATAACTGAATCACTTTGCCGTACAGCTGAAACTATCACAACACCGTTAATCAACTATACTCCAAAATAAAATTAAAAGTTAAAAAAAAAAACCTATATTCTAAAACTAATATTTAAAAAATATCCAGTTTTAAGTTATACATATCATTGCTCTTCTGACCTTGTGCTTGACGCAGAGGTAGCCGTACATATAGTAATAAATTCCATTTATTGCTCCAAGGTTCGTAGGGGCTCTTTGTGGCTATAAGAAACTAAGAGTAGAGTGGCACATTGTCACGTGCTAAAGGGGACCAGATTTGTAGTTGTAGGATGTTTTCCACTCACATAAATTGTGATAATCAAAACTTCCAAAGTGTGTGCTGGTTCCACCATCACGGCTGAGCAGTCAGTCACCTTCTAAATGTTTCCTCAGTCACTTTCTGATTCCACTGGATCACCACGCCCTGTTCTCTCCACCTCCACGATGCCTCTTTAATCTGTTTCCTTCTCACCACCATTTCTGTTGTTCTAGTCCTATTTCAGGCCTCTTATTTTTATTTTTTGTTTACAGTTCCCTGTGCTATAAGTAGGTCCTTGCTGTTTATCTATTTTATATATAGTAGTCTGTATCTACCAAATTCCAAATTTATCCCTCCCCACCCCTTTCCCCTTGGTAACTATAAAGTTTGTTTTCTATGTATGTGAGTCTATTTCTGTTTTGTAAATAAATTCTTTTATATCGGTTATTAAGAGTCCACATATAAGTGATATCATGTGATATTTGTCTTTCTCTGACTTACTTCACTTAGTATGATATTCTCTAGGTCCATCCATGTTGCTGCAAATGGTATTTATTCTTTTTATATGACTGAGTAATATTTCATTATATATATACACCACATCTGCTTTATCCATTCATCTGTTGATGGACATTTAGTTGTTTCCATGTCTTGGCTATTGTAAATAGTGCTGCCATGAACATTGGGGTGTATATATCTTTTCAAATTAGAGTTTTCTCCAGATATATGCCCAGGAGAGGGATTGCTGGATCATCTGGCAACTCTATTTTTAAAAAATAATTAATTAATTAATTTTTTGGCTGTGTTGGGTCTTCGTTTCTGCACGCAGGCTTTCTCTAGTTGCGGTGAGCGGCGGCTACTCTTCGTTGTGGTGCGCGGGCTTCTCATTATGGTGGCTTCTCTTGTTGCGGAGCACGGGCTCTAGGTGCGCGGGCTTCAGTAGTTGTGGCGCACGGGCTTAGTTGCTCCGCGGCACGTGGGATCTTCCCAGACCAGGGAACGAACCCGTGTCCCCTGCATTGACAGGCGGATTCTCAACCACTGCGCCACCAGGGAGGTCTCTTGGCAACTCTATTTTTAATTTTTTGAGACCCTCCATACTGCTCTCCATAGTGGCTGCACCAATTTACAATTTACAAGTTTTGATTATCACATTTACAGCAGTGTAGGAGGGTTCCCTTTTCTCCATACCCTCTCCAGCATTTGTAGAATTTTTGATAATGGCCATTTATTTTTATTTTCTAAAATTTGCCCTACTGTAGTAGCTTCCAGACTGACAAATCTGCCTCTGGTTTCTTTTCTCTCAATTCAGCTTCCACATTACACACACATACACACACACGTTTCTAAAACACAGATGCTAATTGTGGCATCAGCGTGCTGAAAATGCTTGAAAAAAGTCCTGCCAGCGACCTACTGAATATGTCCAAACTCCAAGTAGAATTCTTTCACACCATCTTTCCAAGGCATTTAAAGTCATCTTTCCAGTTTTCTCCATGTTCCCTAATTGCACCATGAGCTGTGGTCACGCTGTAGCCTCCCGGTTACTGAAACACCGTGCACACTGCAGCTTCTCCCAACCAAGACTGTGCAGTCTTAGCACACTGTGTGAGCCCCATTCTCACCCTCTGACTCAGCGTGAACCTTACACAGGCACATTGCCTAGCCTAGTCCTGCTTCAGGATGTTAGTATAAGTTATTACGAAAATAAAAGCTGGAGGAATTTCATATAATCCCATCACCTAGGTCCTAAACAGCAATGACACTTGGCTGGCCCCTGTTATATTTGCTGAGTTGCAGTTACAGAGTCATGATTATTTTGGAAGAACAAGGGATGTTTCTGTTTCTTCATTCAGGCTCATGACTCTATCCAACACATGACACTTCTTCTTCTTAATTTTTTATAGACAACTTTTATTGTTTATTTTTCAGATTACAATGGGCATACATGCTCATTGTACAAATCCATAAACTGCAAAGAGAAAATCAAATTACCCATAATAACAACACCCAAAGATAGCTACTGCTCACATTGCCATACTTTATAAATATGCACACACTGTTTCATAGTATGTTTGTTCTCTATTTTTATATTGTGAAAATTTTCTCTTTATTCTTTCATACACTTTTTAAAATGACTACATGGTGCTTCATCATGTGGATAGATCATAACTTATTTAGACTTTATCCTACTTTTAAGTGTTTAGGTTGTTTCTAAAACTTTGTTATTGTAAATAAAAGGTATATGAAAATCCATGTAACATAATTCTTTCCACATTTGTTCTTGGGATAAATCTTCAGAATGGAATTAATGTGTCAAAGGGCATGCACTTTTTATTCTCTAGAAAGTTTATATAAGTTTATACCTCCTACATCCTTGCCAATATACTGGGTACTGGTAGTTTAAAAAGAATCTGGCTTACTCAAATAGGTAAAAAAATGATATCTTGATTAACTTGGATTTTTTACTTTTCAGTTGCAAATGATCCTAAAGATGAATTAGAGGGTAGAGAACAGAGCTAAACATACGTATGCAAGGATAGTGCGTTATGTTATTTTGGCAAGCTTTTAACATTCAAACCCCTCCTCCCTCCTTTGTTTTACTTATCAGGAATAAAACAAAAAAATCCAGAGCAGAAATATCTTATTCTATAATTTATTGACACATTATACAAAGCAGCTTATTTTAATGAGCTATTCTTGGTAACCCTCTTGCCCTGCCCTTTGCTGCCAACATCAGAGCCTAGAAAGGGCTGCCTGACTTCCCCGTCAGGGTTGAGACCTGTGTCAACCCGACCTGAATGATCATGACCTTCAGTTTGAGGCAGGAGCAGGGATAGACTTCATTTGCCCCTGCATTTCTGTGAGCTGAAATACTGATAAAAGAGAGGACACCGACCTTACTGTTACTTTGAGTGCCTGCTCTTCACTGAATTCTGTGGATCTATTTGTTTATGCTTTCAGGGAAGCTGCAGTCAAGTGGATTTGCTCAAACTTGGGAAGTTGTGTCGCACAGGTATTTCCTTATCCAATAAGGGCAAAACGTAAAAACACTTCTTACCAATAGCTAACAACTTGTCACAAGCAGTAAAAATACCAATTTTTTTTACTTTATTTTGTTGAAATATCTGAGACAATTCAATTTACAATTAAGAAACCAATTCCTACTTTTGAAAAACACACAAGCAAAAGCACAAGCAAACAAACAGGATGGGCTATTCTTCACTGAGGCTTTGTGTACCATCCCCAAGGACACAGATCAAGAGAGCTGAGGCTGACTGTGCTTCTGATCAGGCAGACGCTGTCATCACAAACCCCTAGCCTCAGCGCCTCTCTCTAGACTGCTACACACATGTGAGGTGTGCTCTGTGAGTAGGGCTATCAACACAGTCAGGCTATCAAAGCTCAAAATGCCAAAAGCCTCAACTAAAGCAACTTACAGAAGAAATGATTGTATATAATTTTACCACCAGAGATTTTTGTTAGTCTTTGTAAAGATACGCCTTTATATTGTAAGGAAATTATTTGGGCCATAATTTTTTTTTCCTCTTAAAACACAGTGTAATTCTACCACATTGTTTATGTTTCTATTCTCATCCATTGTTCCAGGTACTGCGAACAGCATGGTAGCCACAGAGACGAATGAGACTGGGTTCCTCCCTGTCCAGGACACGGGAAAAGGTCATGTGTGGGAAAAAAAATCACATGGATTCAACGGGTAATAAGTATAGAGTATAATGCTAACAAAGACAAAGGACTGGTCCCTTCCAAATAATGGCTCATGAAATCACTGTATAATAGGGATACTTTAGTCCTAGAAGAGCAGATTGTATTAATAACTCTTTGACACTAGATGGCGCCATAAGGCATTCATGTGTTAGTATTTTGGCGGTCTGGAGTGAGACTAGTTCAAACTAATGTTCGAGGTTGAAAAAATTTATTAAGGAAAAGGCACAGTTTCTAAAGTCTACACTTTTTCACTGTTATAAAATCTTCAAAATCTAATGGATTATAGACATACATTTTATATGGTTACGAAATAGATTTTTCATTTAAAAATGATATGTAGATATTATTACCAAATGGCAAAATGTTCCATTTTTCATATTTTTAGGCCTAATCTTTATTAAACACTTGCTGTCTTTTTTTTTTAGACTGAAGTATAATTGACATATTACATTATGTTGGTTTCAGGTGTACAACAAAATGATTCGACACAAACACTGCAAAATGATCATCATAATGTCTAGTTACTATCTGTCACTATTTTGAAAACTTTCTCTCTCCTCAAGGCTAAATTAGGAATGCTTATTAAGCATTTTTCTTGTGCTGAGAACTTTTAAGATTTATTCTCTTAGCAACTTTAAAATATTCAGTACAATATTACAGACTATAGTCACTATGCTGTATGTTACATCCTCATGGCTTATTTATTTATCTGGAACTTTTTACCTCTTGACTCTCTTCACCCATTTTGCCCCCCTCCCCTCTGGAAACCACTAATCTGTTCTCTGTATTATGAGTTTTGTTTTGTTTTGTTTGTTTGTTTTGTTTTTTTAGATTCCACGCATGAGTGAATTCATACAGTATTTGTCTTTGAAAGCACTCGCTGTCTTCTATATCAAGATAGTATAAAAGTCAAGTTAATAGTACTTGTAATAATGAAGATACATTCCATGAATCTCTTCATTTTCAGAAAACTTTGACAAAAGAAGAGATAACACTGGTAGGAAAATAGATCAGAAAAATAGAATTACAGTATAAAAATATTTGATTAAATAAATTTTGATTTAATAAATAAATAATTATTGAGTGCCCCTGTGTATTAGGACCTGGGCTAAGTGTTTTCCAAACATAAATAAAGAGAAACTTTGAAATAGTTTTCATGACTCCCATTTTATGGTAGGGAAAACTAAGACTCAGAGATGTTAAGTAATTTATAATAGATAGTGTTGTTAATAAATGCCAGGATGCCATTTTTTTTTTAAGTAAAAGTACTTTATTTTCCCCTTATATTGGCTTTATATCTTGCTTTACAAAGTTAGGAAGTTCGCAGCTTTATACCAAAATGTAAGAAGGCTAAGCTATTTGCTTATAAACATTTTTGCAGTCAAGTGTCATCTGATTTCATTCTTCTAACCCATATTCAATTTAAAAAAAAAATCAGACAACAAGGGTGCTAGCACAGCTCTAGGGCATATATTTCTCTTGAGTAGGAGAAAGATCTTCAACAGACTTTCCTCCTTGACTCCCTCCTCCCCCAGGTCAATTGGGCTACTAACCTTGAATCTAGAGGAAATCTGGGAAACGTTAGTCACCATGTGACCCAGCAAGGCCACATACTTGCGGGTTGGAGGTGAGGTTAGAGGTTATTGTCTGGTAAGTAGTAGGTTTGCTTTAACCAGAATTTCACATCCACTTGTATATGGAACTCAGTATAACCCAAATCATCTCTACCACAGCTTCTAATTCTAACCGTCAGGCAGCTTCTCTGAAATCCTGACGAATCTGATGGTTTGGGGCAGGGATAAAATCACTGTTTTAACAATGCGGCAGGCATGGCCTTCTTAACAGATTTAGGAGTTCTTTAGGTAACAGGAACAAGATTTATAAGACAGCGTATATAAATTGCAAACCAGAGGGTACATGCTGTTTAAATCCCACTTCACAATATAATTTTCCCTCCAATGAAGTCTCTTCCATAAAATATACCATACCACTCTGCTAAGTTTTGTACACTTACTCGCACCAAAAAAGAAAAAACCAAAACACCCTTGGTTAGGTAAATAATCACTTAAATAGCAGTAATGTTGCCTATAAGTTATAGGTAGGTCAGGAGCTAAACGCTCAACTGCTAACTCTTCTGAGGCAGAAAAAAATTCTCCACAAAAGCAGGAGTGTAGTAGCAATGACGTTTTCTCAAATAAATGCCAAAACAGTGTCAGATTGTCAAAGACCAAGTGTACTTTGATTGAATTTTAATATTTAATTCTGAAAAATTCTTCTTTTGCTCTCCCTGACCATCTAGATTCACTATTTCTGCTACTTCTAGTGAATAAACATTGGAACTCCTTCATTTATCTTCCAAATATTTTATTTTTTCTCTTTATCACTCCATATCATATTCTGGGTAATTTCCCCCAATTTAACTTCCAATTCTAGTTCTTTCAATTCTGTCCAGTCTACTCTTTAATCTTTTTTTAATCTTTTGTTCCAGTAATTATATTTCTTATTTTTAAAAATTTGTTTGCTCTTTTTCATTACCTCTTGCTGTAGAGAGCCTATTGGGGAAGACATTTAGTGCAGAGGTTAAATAAAGATGGAGGTTCTGGAGTCAGACTGCCTGGTTTGCATTCTGACATCTTTGGTTCCGAGCTGTGTGATCTCAGGCAGGTTACTTAACCTCTCTGTACCTCAGTCGCCTCATTTATAAAGCATGATAGTAATACCTACTCATAGGAAACGGAAGTCCATTTTTACCATTTGAAAAGGAACCCTGCCTTGAGAAAGATAAGTTAGAAGGAGGGAAAGCAAGTAATAGTTGTTCTCGTGTGATGTGAATTGGGTTCCCAGGGCCTCCCCTGCCTGACCCATCACAAACAGAAGGCTATCAGCTGTGAGGGGTGGCTCTGACAGCTACTTTGCTCTTTTCTTTTCTTCCAGGTGAAGCAATCTGGAAATCTCCCTGGAATTCTCACCCTGTCTTTGGATTCATGTTGGCAGAAAATGCAGGATTTGTGCCTCTCTCAGGCAGTCTCCTCCCATGATTCTGCCTCCCATCTCTGGTGATATGACCGCTCAGTTTGGGCAACACCCACTTTGTGAGCCCTGGAATGTGGCCCTTGCAGCTGCCAGGCTTGTAAGAGGCTGATACAGAAGGTGCTTCAGATGGTGCCAAAACATTCTCCATTACAATAGTCTCTCCTTTCCTCTGCCCCAGTCCCCATTTCCCACCTCCCCACGTCCTGACCTCCAAAAGTTATGAATCTAAGACAGAAATTGTTTTGGGGAAAAAAAAAAAGTGAGTGAGAGGGAGGAAACTTTTAGAGATCATGGTTATATTTTATGGTATTGTTTAATGGTGATGGTTTCACAGGTGTATATTATCTTCAAACTCATCAAGATGTCTACATTAAACATGGACAGCTTTTTTGCATGTTAATTATACCTCAGTAAAAAAAGAGTTGTATTCTTCGGGAATTTACTAGTAGGGAATCATTGTAATGAAGCTATCTTTCATCCAAGGACATTTTAAGATTAACCCTTAGAAACATTCCTCCCCCTCCCAGTTCATGTAGACAATCTACAGGAGGCTACAGGCCACATCAGGTTCACAAAGGCAATGAAGCCGCTGAGCCCAGGTACCGCCAGTGACTCTGGTGTAGAGTCATCCTGCTCATATGTGCTGGATCTGATTTTACATTAATCTTGCTCTTCTTCCTGCTTTTTTAACGGCGTCACAGTCCTCCCAGTTTTTAAAGCTAGAAACCTCAGAGCTACCTTCAGCATATTTTCTTCACTGTCCCCTATGTGTAAGTATTCACCGAAGCATGTCAAATCTAACTCCAAAATGCCTCTCAAATGTATCCCCCTGTTGTATTTTCTCTTCCTTACTTAAGGTCACGCTTTATCAGTCTCACCTGGATTGCTTAGCACCTTCTAACTAGTGTCCTTGGCTTCAGGCTTGTCCCTCTCAGATCGATTTTCACACCTATTGGAGGCAGCTTTCTAAAACACAGACCTGACCCCAGTCCTCCCCTGTGGTGATGGTGGCCCCAAACCCAAAGGCTCAAGGCAACTCCTTTACAGGCGATAAGGCCCTTCACAGTCATATAATGGGCCTGTCTGTGCACTTCCCTACTGGCCAGTCCTGTGGGTCCTATCAGGATGTTATTGCAGGGAATGCACAGTGCCCCAGCTCATTTCAGCTCAGAAGCAATGCGTGGAGCCCAGGGCCAGTTGTTAGGACCAGCATCCAAAGATGTGCCGGGGCAGAGCCCACGGACCAAAGTTGGATTCTCAGTCCAGGGGGACAAGAAGAAACAGGCAAGGTGTAGACCAGAAGAAATGGGCACTGATGGGAAGTGAGAAGCAAGGAATGTGGGTGGAGGGAGTACGAATAAGCCCCTCACAGGTCTGTGGGAAGCGAGCTGGATGGACCTCCTGGTGGTGTGCCTGGAGGGTTATTTTTATTTTGCGGGGGGGGGGGAGTTTTTAAAAGGCCTAAGAGGAGCCAATATCCTTTATGAACCTTCCTTCCACTCTGATTGCTGCTCCTCTAACACACTGGGCATCTTGGCTCTATATTAGCTTTCTGCATTCTGATTATTAAGTTATAAATGAACTGTTCAAACATAGGAGATTGGTAATGAACTTGAAGTTGAAAGGTCATCGATTGGTTGCACCCAAGGTAGGGAAAAAAGGCATCTGTTATCTTGTGGATATGAGACTTCATGTTTGCTCGAGCATAAAGAATAGAGAGACACATGCTGGCCGAGGGAAACTGACACACAGAGCGTAGCAACTGAGATCACCGTTCTCTGCTGCGAGACTTACAATAGCGTCAATACTGACAAGCTTTTGGGACAAGAGGCAACTGAACAGATAGTTATAAGAGAGCAAATAAGAGCAATACCTGTGATAGCAATAGAAATGCATGATAGTACAGAGGAGTGATTAATTCTGTTTTGGAGCATCTATAGGAAGCCTGTATGGAGGAGGAGACCACAAACGAGGTCCTGAAAGATGAGTAGAGGCTTGCAACCTGGCAAAAAGAAGGAAGGGAATTCCAGGAAGAAGAAATGTGCACATAACAGCACGAAGGTATCGGGGATCACAGCTAATCTGAAGATCAGAGTGACACTGAGTGGAAACGGGGTGGAGACAGGTGGTGTGTAGTGAGGAGACCTCAGCCAGGAGGCCAGGTTGTGGTTGGGTTGTGAGGAACCCTCTACACCATACTGAGAAATGTGTGAGTTACCTTTCGGGGATGGCAATGGGAAAACAGTTTACTTTGTCCATTTAAAAATAGCACGGCGATGAACAACTTCCTGGGAGATACACTTTTTGTCTGGCATGTCTCTGGCGGAATCTTCCTTTCTGAGGTTCTCACACTAGAAAATACAGTAAGAGGATTCTTCAGCATAAACGCGACTGCCTTTATTACTTTGGCAATTAAGAGGGTTTCAAATGCAAGTGTAGATTTTCTCACTCCTCAGTGGAGTTCTTCTAGAAGGAGACAGAAGGCAGTATAGTACAGTGGTTCAGAGCAAAAAGTTTGGCTTCAGATTGTCTGGGTTTGAATCCTGGCTCTACCTTGAGTAAACTAGTAACCCCTTAAAACCTCAGTCTCCTCAGCTGTGAAACGATATGAAAATAATGCTACTCACCTCATGGGGCTGCATAAGGATGGAGGTCATGCTTGTAAAGCATTTAGCTCAGTACCTCTGGCACAGGGAAACACTGCATAAATATTAGCTGACAAAAGGTCCAACTGTTATCCGAGATGTATTTAGTGCACATCAGAATCCAGTCTCCTGTCCATGGAGCCTGAATCAGTCATTGTTCAACTCGAGAGCTACCTCATTAGAAATTCACTGAAGTTAGAAATGAGTCTTGTTTTCTGGGACCTTATTAAGTATTCCTTCCCAGGCTCTATATGATGAAATCACAGCGACTGATGAACAACAGCTCTCTGCACATCTGTCACCCTGAGACCCTGAAGTCATTAAGGCCAAAATCTGAATACAAGTAGTTTTGCCTTAATTATTTTTGTGACAATTAAGAGCTTTGCAAATCACATTTTTGGTTACTAGGAGGCAGAAAGATTGGAGTAACTTTGGAGCAGTCATTACTCTTGTCATAGTGAAAGAATGAAATGGGCTAAAACATGCAGGTTAATGGAGAGTTATGTGTAAATTCTTATACAACGTGGCTTAGAAAATTCAAAGAAAAGTTGTAGTTAGGCAAGTGGAAGGCTGTGGATGAGAAAGGCCATAATAGAAGAGCTTTAAAAGAAATGGCTGGTAGGAGTAGATATTAATCTCTGTCTCTCCTCTTCTTGGCAGGAGTGGAGGGTGAGATGCAATGGGGAGGGACTGGCTGAGAGGCTGGGTTAGCACAGCCAAGACAACGATAACTTCCAAAGTCCAGTCCTAGACATTGTGAATGTTTAAAAAAGAAAACACAACAAAATATGCAGAAAAGATTTTCGGTAACAAAAATTTTGGTAATTTTTTTCTCCTTCACATTTTATCATGAAGGGAAAGATCTTTTTCATTTAACCCATATTTGCTCGCCACCAGGGTGACCACAGAAAATGGGAGGGAGGCAATTATGTGCAGAATCCACAAAGAATTGAGAAATTCCAAGAAAAGAAATGATGTTAACTTAGAAAATCACCTCAAACCAGAATGTTGATATGACTCTGGGGACTGGGCAACTGAATTCTTCTCATATGTGATGATTATATGGAGAACTAGCAGGTTTGTACTTAATATTTCTTACGTCTGCTGAGGATTTCATTGCCCCAATACATGTTCTTTCTGTCTCTCTTTTTCAGCCCCCCTCTCTCTTTCAATCCCTTTGTTGAATCACTTCAGTAATATTTTAAGTGGAAAAACATTAGAAACGAAACCAATGAATGACTAAATTAACATGCATGTATTTTAACTTTTATCTACTAGATTTTAAAGTCCTTAAGAGCAAGAAATGTCATGGTGTTCCGACAACAGCCTATATCTACTTGCAATGTGACTTTGGGTAAGCATCTAAGCTGTCTGTGTCATGCTTTTACTAGCTGTAAAATATGAATAATAGTAGTTCCTACCTCGTTTGGTTATTGTGATAATATAATGAAATGACACAAGTGAAGCGTGTATTGTGGTGCCTGACACGTGTCCTTTGTTTACTAATATAGTGCCCCATATTTGTAAATGCACCATGACACCTTGCACTCAGGGTGTGGTATCTTTCAAACATTTTATCATTTCACTTCTTTTTTTTTTTTTTTTTTTTCCTTTTTGCCTGTGCCGTGCCCCATGCGGGATCTTAGCTCCCCGAACAGGGATTGAACCCGTTCCCCTTGCGGTGGAAGCGCAGAGTGTTAAACACTGGATGGCCAAGGAAGTCCCTTATCTTATTTCTAAGTACCACAAATTGGGTGGCTTAAAACAGAAATTTATCTTCTCACAGTTCTAGAGGCTAAAAATCCAAGATCAAGATGTTGGCAGGGTCACACTCCCCTGGAAATCTGTAGGAGAGACTCCTCCCTTGCCTCTCTCTGGCTTCCGGTGGTTTCCTGTCAGTCCTTGCCTTGTTGCTGCAGCCTTCAGTCTCTGCCTCTATCGTCACATGCTGTTCTCCTTGTGAGTCTGTCTCTCCTTTTTCTATAAGTACACCAGTCATTGTGGGCTAAAGGCCCACTGTATTCCAGTATAACCTCAACCTTACACCTCCAGCTAATTACGTCCTATTTATAAGGTCACATTGTGAGATACTGGGAGTTAGGACTTCCACATATCTTTTGGGTGACACAACCTATAACATTACTTCATTTTATGTTCGTTAAAACTATGACTACATATGATCATCAAACATTAGTTCACAATCAAATAAACAGAGAAAAGGGAGGTTGTTTAAATTGCCCAGAATTATGGCAGACTAGAAATCAAATTCTCTGCTTCACAGCTCTTTCCCTACTACAAAATCCTACCTGCAGTTCTATGACTGTAGATTAATGAATAGCAAATGGAATATCAGCATTTGGTTTATATATATTTACACATATCATGTTGATTTTAATCTTGAATCAGTTATGATTGTGTTTTCTTTTTGTTTGTTTGTTTGTTTTTGGCCATGCTGTGTAGCTTATAGGATCTTAGTTCTCTGACCAGGGATTGAACCCAGGCCCTTGGTGATGAAAACACAGGGTCCTAACCACTGGACCATCAGGGAATTCCCATGATTGTGTTATCATTCCAGGCTCTGTTGTAGCATTACCGAATACAATCACAAAGCAAACAATCTCGGAACCGAGCAAATGGTAGTAGGAACACACCCTGCTACAGATGAGGGGACAAAGATGAAGTTGAAGGCCTTGGCTGTTTCATTTGTGTTTTTTTGTCTGTTTGTTCCATCAAAAAAGAAAGATATTTTTCCAAGAAAAAACTACAGAGGAGATCCAACAAGAAGAGAACTTTTTTTGTTTTTTTTTTTATGGCATAAATAGGGAAGTGCCCCTATTTATTTATTTTTAATTTTTTAAACATCTTTATTGGAGTATAACTGCTTTACAATGGTGTGTTAGTTTCTGCTTTACAGCAAAGTGAATCAGTTATACATATACATATGTTCCCATATCTAAGAAGAGAACTTTTTGAGAATTATTTTTGGATACAGATATAGATTTATTTTAAGAAGCTGGCTCATGCAATTGTGAGGGCTGGAAAGTTCTAAATCTGTAGGGCAAGCCATAGGTGAGAGGTGATTTGCAGTCTTTTCTTTATTTTTTTAAAAATAAATTTGTTTATTTTTTAAATTTTTATTTATTTTTGGCTGCGTTGGGTCTTTGTGGCTGCACGTGGGCTTTCTCTAGTTGTGGCGAGCAGGGGCTGCTCTTCGTTGTAGTGTGTGGGCTCTCACTGCGGTGGCTTCTCTTGCTGCGGAGCATGGCTCTAGGTGCACGGGCTTCAGTAGTTGTGGCTCATGGGCTCTAGAGCGCAGGCTCAGTAGTTGTGGCACATGGGCTTAGTTGCTCTGTGGCATGTGGGATCTTCCTGGACCAGGGCTCGAACACATGGCCCCTGCATTGGCAGGTGGATTCTTAACCACTGTGCCACCAGGGAAGCCCTGATTTGCAGTCTTGAGTGTGGGGTATGTAGGGCTGGCCAACAGGCTGGAAACTCAGGAAGGATTCCTCTGTTACAGTCTTGAGGCAGAATTCCTTCTCTGAGAAATTGCAGATTTTGCCCTAAAGCCTTCAGCTGATTGGATGAGGCCCACCCACCTTAGCAAGGTCAATCTCTCTCTTTTTCACTCTGTCAGATCTCGATGAAGTCAGAACTAAGTTGTAATGTTGTCCAAACTTGAAGGAGCACATGTAGAGAAGAGCAGTATAAACGTTTGATTGGCAAATGACTGAGTAGTACAAACGACTAAAAAGATAGGGAGACAGAAGTGCAGGAATCGACTCTCCTGCAGTTACTGGATGGGGCACGGCTAGAAAGCTGGACTCCAGACCCCTTGCCCAATTCATTGTCTGGTAAGCTTCTAGTTCCGACCCCTGCAGCAGTCTCCTGCCTGCACCTCCTGCCTCTGTTCTCAACCTCACGAAGTGGCTCAGATCCAAGGCTACATGAGGACCTCTTTAATCCCACCTCCTCAGAGAGAATGTCATTGGTCAACAATAATTCTCACCACTTCACCCTTGTTTTATGTTTTCATTGTCTTTATTGAAGGGCATCTAATTTTGATAGGCTATATTTTCTAGGAATGAACCCAATTATTTGAAATTCAGTTCAAAAATCTGCATAACAGCAAGAAAAACTATGGAACATTGATTGAGCAACGTTTACATACCAGTCATTGACCTCACTCATCACTGCTCCTGAGAACTCCCAGAAAGAAAGGTGTTATTACTCCCTGTTCAGAGGTTAGAAAACAGAGGCAGTGAGGTTTGTGCTTTGTCCCCGGCCTCTCAGAAGGAAACAATTCAGTCTGAAGTGATCTTAGGATCATCTTCGTTCTTTTTTTTTTTTTTTTTTTTAATGGAGGTATAGTTGATTTAAAATATTATGTAAGTTTCAGGCGTACAAGGGATCATCTTGGTTCTTAAATGTCTCTATTCCCTTCTGGAAGCTGGCTAGGCCTAAGGCTCATGTTAATCATGCTTCTTGTAGGTTGAAGCCTATCACATGGCCATCACTCTGCAATGCATCTTAGCTAAAATAATCTAAAACATGTCTCAGGTGCAGTGAAAGTTCTGGTGGCTCTCAGAGTCACATCTCATAGGGCTGGGAAGCTCTTCCCGAGGAAGCTCACATTTGCAGACATCAGCTCCACTGTGCACCATGCTGGCTTTTCTACATCTCTGCATTCTAGAGCTGCTTACATACAGAAATGTGCCAAGAAAATGTACACAGAGTGCTTTGGAAAAGCAAACATTTGTGCAAAAATGATGCTTTTCAGTTTTTTCTGTGTGACTGGTTGCTTTCTTTGGAAGGTAATTTTTACACTGAGTATGGTTAGCACAGAACATCAAGGCTCTCACAATCTCAGTTAATCCCTCAGTCAGCATTTCTATTGAGTTATAAATATTTCATGCACATTCCCAAACCATTTTTGTCTTTCTGGCATTTTCCTGAAAGAGTAAGTTCCATTGCTCATTTCAATCATCTGTCTCTTTGACATATTATCATTCAGATCTTCCTTTATATGGAAAGACGAGCAGTCCCTCCTGTGCTGTAGGGATTAAGTGTGTGAGCTCGGGGGCCAGACGGAAGCTGAGAATCCCATCTCTGCTTCATATTGAAAACTGCTCAACCTCTCTAGTCTTAGTGTACCTATATCAGTTAAATAAGGATCATAGTAATTGTACCTAGTTCTTAGGGTTTTAGTGGAGATCAAAGGCGATCGTGTACTCACATTGCTTAGCACAATGCCTGGCACGTAGTAAATCTAGAATAAATATTAGCTAAAATTATTTTCCCAGTCGTTCCTATCAATTCAGAAACCAGAGTACTTGCATACATACAGACGTCTTGAGAAATCTTAAATCAGTTTTATGGATTAATGTCTAATTCAATTCAGTGAACACTTGGTGACCATTCCTAGGACACCAGGCACTCAGCTGGGTGCTGAGAGTATCATGAACCCTGTTTTCAGGAAGCTCACAGCCCATAGGCGAGGCAGTTATAGAAACACCTGATTACACAGTGCATGTACAATGACAGAGGGATGCAGTAGGTGCAGCAGGAGCACAGGTGCGGCACCAGGTAGCTCTGAGCGGGCCCCAAGGAGAGAACACACAGAGTAAGGGCACCCAGGCAGCATGCGGACTCTTCCTTCTACCCCTTGTTCAGGGCATCATCAGTTCCTACCCAGTTCACCTTTACATGTTTCTTGCCGCTCTGTACCACTGCAGTGTCCCAGTTCGGATGCCCATCAACTCTGGCCTGGCCTATTGCAATGGTCCCCATGTGGTCTCCAGCTTGTTCGTGTCCAATCTGTTGAAAAATAAAAAACAAGTCCTGACTTAGTAAGGAGAGACTTTGTTCCAAAGGATAATTGCTAAGTGAGGAGTGTGAAATGGACTATAGCAATAGGCAGAATGCTCTGACCGTGAGATCTTCAAGGGTTTTTCTTTTGCAGGGAGGAGTAAACAAGGCTGCAGAGAATCAGGTGTGGGCATGTGGGTTGAATAGGAGTGGACTATTGGACCGTGTGGCAGAGAATGTTCTGAGGATTCAGTCTGCTTTCAGGAGGGGTTTAAGGAGGGGCTGCTTGCTGGCTCAGGCTGATGGGGCCAAAGCTCACCTTATCCAAAATTTGATTAACAAACCCTTTGTTCTGATTGAGCAGTGGGGACAAAACTGTTCAGCTAATTATTTATGAGGCAAAAATGGGAATCTGGAGGGTCTGTGTCTGGCCTTGCCAGAGGTAAATGCAGGGTGTCCACGAGTCTTATCTAAGTCACATGGGGACTTCTTTGCAGTAAGTAAGTGTTTCCAGAACACAAAGGAATTTCTAAAGCTTCCCCATTTTCCAGGAACACAGGGCTCAGGTGAAGTTCAGCATTGTCACCATCCTCTATCAGCTACAAGAACTTTTTCTCTGAATGATGCGTGTGATCAGGTGACCCTTTGTGTAGCACAGCTCAGTGGCTTTCATCAGATGGCCCTTGCTTATCTCTCCTGCCAAATCTCTGGTTTCCGGCTCCAGCAATACCAAACTGCTCATGGTTTCAGGCCTACACCACGTGGATTCCAACCTCTGTGTCTTTGTTCATACTGTCCTTTGTGCCTGCAATGCCATCTCCCCCTTTACTTGATGACACCTCTACTCCTAATTATCCTCAAAGTCTCGGATGAGGCAACATCTTCAGGAGACCTCCCCCAGCCCTGCACTGGTTTGGGTACTTTTTGGTGTTCCTGTAGCATTCTGAACTTATAGCTTTTGGTGTAATGATTGCTTTTGTGTCTTTAGTGTCAGGGACTATATTATAAACCTTATGAGTGAACATTTGTTTAGTGTGTGCCTGGTTCTCTGCCCAGTGCTATAAACTCACTTATTTGTTAATCTGTCTTTCAGACAAGAATACTGAGATTAGGAGGATAAGCAACTTGCCAGCTATCATGCAGAGACTTTGAATTGAATAGAATGGATTTGCCAACATGAAGATTATTTTAGAATCCTCTCTCTAGAGTTCTCTTACAGTTTGCCTGGTAGTGACAGAACGTTTGAGCCCAGCGGGATTGTGGTGTTCATCAAGGTCACTGTCTCCAATGTACAGGTATTTAACCTTTGGGAGGTAGAAGACACAGAGCTCTTTGTGATTGAACAATATTGTTTTTTCTAGATCCCGTTGAGGTTTTGCAACAGTGAGCTTATCATCTTCAGTAGTGTAGCACTCAAGTTAACTAGTATGTGCGGTCAGCATGGCCCCAGAAAGCTGGTACCTTTATTCAGAATTCTGAGTAATATGTTAAGAAGCTACTTAGCTTTCACTCCCAGAGACAGTTTGCTGGTGTTTCAGAGGCTCCTCCCTTGTCTCATTCTTGATCCTCTAATAGTGGCAAAAGGAGGGCTCTTTGGCCTTAAGAATGGCAAAGACCTACTGAGAAATCCAGCAGTCGTTCATTTATCCAGTCATGCAATTAATTATTGACTCATTCATTTGGTACCTCAACCAATATTTATTAAACATTAATTTGTGCCAGGTACTGTCAGAGGCTCTGGGGATAAAGAGAAAAATAGGACACGATTCCTATTTTCAAGGAATTTATAAGCTTCTAGATGAATCAGTCAGGTAAACAAGGAAGCAATAAAATGATATTAGTGCTAAGTTAGAAATAATGCTGGGGCAAAAGAAAGGAAAAATGGACTGTAATTCCTCAAAACATTATTTACGGTAATTATCATCTCCCTGACTATTCCAGGTCTCATGTCACTCCGTAATTATAAGGCTGGAAGCCAATTCACCAACCAGATTCTACTGAGAGGCAATGTAATTCAATCAAAACACTCTTATAATTTTGCAGATTTAAGTCTGTCAACTGAAAAAAAAGCACAACCAAAGAGTTGAGGATTATGTCTTAATTAGCAAATTTACTGAGTACTGAAGCCCAGGATACAGCCTCTCAGATCGCTCTGAGGAACTGTTCCGAAGAGGTAAGGTAGGAGCCAGGATACAGAGGAGTTTTGCAAAAAACACCCTAAAACCACTATGTACTCAGAACATCAGAAGATTGCTGCTTATTAAAGAGAACCAGACATGTTAAATTAATGAATTTAACGCTTTTCTATGGGAAGATCCAAGTGTCTGGGCTTACTGAAATTATCCTTTGATATGCACCTTACCTATCTAGGGTCAGTATCCTGTTTTTTTCCATACTGAATTCCCCTCAGGATATACCATCAGGGGTCACTGCAATGGCTGATACTTGATGGCCTCAACATCCTTTGTTTACTGAAATGGCAGGTGACATTTTTTGTCCACAAGTCTGCATGTATAGATTGCACATACAGCAAAAAATTATAGGAGTATACTTTGAATCACTAATAAAACTTGAGACTCTGGGTTGAACAGAGAACATGAGTGCTGATTGCTGAGTCTGAAAAATAGTAAATGTCAGAGTATCAGCAATGAAATTGTCAGCCACAGAGTCTTGATAAAAATACCAACATAGAAATCAGAGGGCTTTGTTTTGCTTCCCTGTCTACTGCAGGTGGTTGACAGGATGTAACTCTGAAAGGCTTTCTTAGGAAATTTTTGTTTCTCTTGTTTGTTTGTTTTTCTCTTCCTGTGCCTCCACACAGGGTTCTGTGACCTGGTGCCACCTGCCTCATATCCAAGATCCCACAGAAAGGCTGCCCTTTTTTGGTAGAAGGCTTCTGGGGCATATTGACTTACAAAGGAAATAGCTTGTGAAAGAAAAGTGCTTGCAAGTCCAGGAAATGTCTCTTTCTCATCTAATTTTTATTCTAATGAGAACAAAATATGGTAACTTATTCCAACTGCCAGTGTTGTTTGTAAGATGGCCATATCTTTGCTGAGCTAGTGAATCTCTGCAGGACTCTACCAGAGACCTGGTGAGGTCCCAGCACCACTTATTGGAGCCTCTTTCTCTTCTCACCAAGTGAGGACAGTAGTAGTTTTCTTCCCCTGGGAAGATAAGTTTATATTTGCGAAGTTCAGCAAAACTATAAATGATCCAATTTGGGGAAAATGAAAAAAAATGATAATATAGTATACTATCTAATGTTATGTAATTAACTCACTAACCCCGTGAGTTAATTCTTTACTCTTCTTATCAGAAAGGCACCACAGTGGAGGTGGATGGTGTCTGGAAGCCAGATAGACCTGGCATTAATAGCTCTTATACTTACTAGCCAAGGGACTTGGATTAATTTCTTTTTATAATTAATTAATTAATTAATTTTGGCTGCATTGGGTCTTTGTTGCTGTGCGTGGGCTTTCTCTAGTTGAAGAGAGTGGTGGCTTCTCTTGTTGTGGAGCATGGACTCTAGGCATGAGGGCTTCAGTAGTTGTGGCACGTGGGCTCAGTAGTTGTGGTGCACGGGCTTAGTTGCTCTGCGGCATGTGGAGTCTTCCCAGACCAGGGCTTGAACTCGTGTCCCCTGCATTGGCAGGGGAATTGTTAACCACTGCACCACGAGAGAAGCCCTGGGTTAATTTCTTAACCTCATTTTCCTCCTACTTGAAATAACACCTTTAACAATTGTAGGATTAATTGTGGTTAGAGACAAAGGATGGTGCTAAACATCACTAGATGCCGGTAGCATACCTCCCTCCCTGATTATGACAATCAAAAATGTCCCCAGATGTTGCTGGGGGTTCAAAATCATCCTTGACTGAGAATCATGACTATAGAAAAAGATACCTTGGACTCAGAGGAGAAGGATGGCTACTTCTGGCTAGTCTACCTACTAATTCTAAATTTTGCTTTTCTCACCTTTAAAAAGTAGGGGTTAAGCAAGATTATCTTTAAGGTGCTTTCTAACTCTAGCAAGATGAGATTCTATGGAAGGAAGAAAAAAAGATGATGAAGATTTAGGAAGACATGCAGTGAAGGCCAGGGAAATTGGCTAAGATAGGAAGAGGTCAGGTAAATTCTGTACTTCTGAGCAAAGTTGAGAGTACACACCACCAATTAGACAAAATTGCTAACCTAAGCTAACTAACTAGTAATAAAGGGTCAGAAATCCAGACCAGGAATCGGGACTCCTACAGATGATGGAGATGACAATGATGATGATGATGGTGGTGGTGGTGATGGAAACGACACAGCAGCTAACATTTATTGAGCACTAACTATGGACTGTGCTCCCAGGCCAGAATGTGGGTGACAGAAGGTTGGCATATAGACTCGGGTGGGATATGATGGTAGGAGTCATAGAGAGAAGCTGCAAGAACCAGACTACTCTCAGATCTGGGGTAGGTCAGAGCCAAGGGAGATGTGCTCTGGAGATGTGCACACGTCTTACCTGGTCCTTTGTGAAGCCACTTCAGTTTCTCTTGGGTGTTTGGTGCTGAGCAAATGAATCCCATTCTTAACTTTTTCCATCATCAGATCCTCTTCATTTGGCTTTTAAGAAGATCCGTATGTTAGGCTGGAGTTGTGACCAAGGAGGAACTTTTAAGTCTCCAAATTCTCTGTATACCACAACTTGTGCTTTGGATAATGACTTGTTCTCTGCATCCCTAACCCAATAGTTTAAGTAGAATAGTAGACTAGTCTAAGTAAGTAATGGGGGGCTGGGAATAAAAATTCAACACAATGAGGTAAGAGTGATTTTCTTTTCTATAGTAAGAGAGGAATTGAAATATTTCCAATGGCAATGGAGAGTATATGCAGTAGCACAGTTGAAATACTAATATTGTCTGGATAGGTGGGGCACTGGGAATTAGTTTTGGAAAATAATTAAAGTGAGTCAATAACAATAATGTCTAAAGTAGTTTTTGGCCTTTTCCTGAGAAGGATATTAGTGATTTCTAGTATCACATTTCCCTCATATTCCCTTATTCTATATTATCAGATTAATAGAGAGGATACACAATTCTTAAGGGTGAGTGTGTCAGGGGTCATGGGAAAGATAGTAAGTTTCTAGACATACTGAGCTATATATAATCCAGAAAAAAAATCTGTGTTTGTATGTATGCACATATGTATGTATGCATCTATTTCTAAAATAACTACAGATTTTATTTCCACTTTTTAATAATGGTAATTTATTGTTACGAATTAAGAATTTTGAAAGCAATTTCATTCTCAGAATTAAGAATAATCTCTGGATAAAATTTTTCCATGAAGCGTCATTTACCCATAATCCCATCCAGGTTGGGAGCTCACCTGAGTTGAAACTCACCTGATGCATTTATAATTCTTCCAGTCAGTGTGCAGTAACCCATCCAGAAGAGTTTTACTATGAACCTTATGCTATATGTGCTTGTAAATATTAACCCATCAGAATTCCTTTCAGAAGGAAATAATAATGAATTAGTTTTGCAAGCAGCGAAGAAAAGAAACTATGATTGTGAAAGCTGTAATCCAAACACAAACAAATAGGAAATACGTACTTTCCTCCTACTCACTTTTAAAAAAATGTCTTAAAAACCAAGTATATTAATTAAAAGAACCTAAGTATGCATCTTGATTGGACAGTGTGATCAGAGGAGAAACACACGAAACACATAGATTTAGAACTAATATAGCTTTAAATACATTTCAATCAGCTCAACATTTCCCCTATAACTCACTAATCAGACTGAGAAGTAGATATGGAAATAGTTGGAACTCTAATAGGAATACTAAGTAACTGAGTGGTATGGTCTCTACTAGCTTTATACTATACTAGAAAATAATATTAAAGTTTTACTATTAATATTTATGAAGTGCCTCCTATCTTTAAGATAATTCACTATATGAATGCTTTCACTTGTCACCTACCAGCAACAAAAGTCATATCATATCAAAAGATGAACAGAATATTTGCTTGGGCCTGGTTGAATTCTGAGACCTGAAAATTAAGGTTTTCAGTGTCTTCTTACTGTATAACAATAAAGCCTGTCATTCACCACTTTCCATGCTTTGTTCCAGACCTATCTTTATGACCTGCTACTTCTCCAGAAATGGCCTCCAATTATATATTTTTGGTTCTATCTTCCATTCTCTCTTCATGCCCATCATATTCTAGCCAAGCTGAGAATTTTCTTCCTCTATCTCTTTGCCAGTATATCCTCTCTTGGTTAGAAGTTGCATTCCTTCATCTCCAACTGTGAAATCCTTTGCATACATGATGCCCTCATCCAACATTACATCTTTTTTGAGGTCGCTCATGATTCCTCCCACTGGGCGTGTTTTCTCCTCTTTTCTAAGCAAGTGAGGCTGGTATCATATCTTGCATCATGCCTAGCCCAGAGTGCCGTACAAGGTACGAGCGCATTAAACACTGATTGAATGGGCCGTACGTGGAATGATTGTAGAAGAGGCCAGCAGAGTTGTATTTGCATCTCTTGTGGGAGAATGTGGGAGGAGAAGGAATAAATCATTCTCGGCTCAGTCAAGGTTAAGGCTAAGCTGCTGAAGAAAAAGACCCAAATAAACAATATGCAGTGGCCTGCAACAGACTAGAGTTTGACAACAGTCTTCCTGAATGAGGCTGTGGGGTGGCTCTGTTCTATATAGTCATTCAGGGACATGGTTTGCTTCCATCATTTTCCTCCCTTTCCAAGGGCACTGGCTTATCTGGAAGGCTGAAGCTGCATCTCAGGCATCACTGTGTTCAATTAGCACAAAGGGGTAACACAGCAAGTCAAGGGAAAAATAGCCTCCTACTAACAAAGTGCAGCAGAGTTTGTATACATCACTTCTGCTTGCACTCCACTGGTGAGAAATTTAGTCATATGGCCACCCTCAGCTGCAAGTGTGTGTGGCTATAACCTTTAGTTTCTGCACTGTGCCCCGGAAAAAGAGGAGGATGCAGTTGGTGAGGAGGGTAGCTGTGAGGCTACTTCCTTCAGGAACTAGGTGTTGAGCCCAGGGAGGATCTGATTGCACTTAGGTAGGTCCATGCTCTCTCAGGGCCTGGACTCCCTGTGAATCAGACATCCTGGAGAGGAAAGAGAAAATGCCAAAATGTAATGTTTGCATTTAGCTTCGAAGGGAGCAAACATTAAAAAAAAATAACATCAAGGACTTCCCTGGTGGTGCTGCAGTTGGGACCCCGCTTCCACTGCAGGGGGCACGGGTTCAATCACTGGTCAGGGAACTAGGATCCTGCATGCCACGTGGTGTGACCAAAAACAACCCCAAACCGAAACAACAAACAAACAAACAAAAAATCAGAAATGTGTAATGACATAAAGTTAAACAACATAATGGGACATTCTTCACATTTGGGGGTGAGAATGGAGAAAGGCAGCAAAAGAGAAAGAGCAATGGGGACCAAATGCATTTCTTCTCCCACCCTGTGCTACGAGGAGCAACTTGGTGGAAGCAGAGGATTGATTTCAGTCCCTCTTTATTGTATTTCCGACCTCATTGATCAAAGCCTAACACTAATCCATGAAAACTGCTGAGAAGACTTGTTCATATTTTGCTGAGGAGCCATGAAAAATTTAAAAGCGTTAACATTCTGAAGATTTACACAGATCGTTGCAATAACAGAGATAAAGGAAAATTTTAAGCATTGTGAAGGAGCTAGAGAATCGAAAGTAACCAGTGACAACCCAATTGGAAGTGTCATTTCCACTGCGTGAGTTAGGATCTTCCATGAAGCCAACAGCAGTTTCCCGTGGACATTTCTGGCTTGTGGTGGAGGTGAGAGCATTTTCAGGGCGCCATTTAATAAACTTTTTATAAATTGCAGGAGCAATACTAGACAATGTTAAGAACTTTATTTCTACAGAATATAATAAAATCTGTAATATCTTTGCCTGAAATTGTGTCAGCTCAGAGAACAGAGCGAGCTTCTATTATTGTGTGTGCAGGAAACCAAGTGTGGAACAGGTGTCCACAGATGGAATTTGGAAGAAAAGCCATATTTTCAGAATAAAAAATGTTTTTATCTCTCTTGAAAGAGAGACTACATAACAAATAAAATACTTTAAAATCATAAATATTTCCTCATCCTAAAAATGACCTCAGACACAGAACAGAAATTCTAAGAGACGAGAAGGATCAGTAAAGTGCATATTTAAAAACAATAAAAACTCAAGGCTCAAGGAATTGAGATTTTATTTTTGATATGAAAGAGAAATTACTTTAATGGGAGACTGGAGAGGCTAAGAACAGAAAATGACATGGAAAAATGACAGTTTTCAGGAAATCAGTGTTCTCATTTCATTGACACATTTGTGCACATTTTCTGACCCGAACTCAAAGTGTAAGAGGCAGCAGGTTTATGAAGCAGAAACCTTGAAGGACATAGTGGTTTCTGGACTAACTATGTGCTTCCAGTTTCTGAATCTTCTCTACACTGTTTCTGTCTTCTGAAATGTCCCCTTCACATCCTTTCCATGTCTCATTCTATTCTTTCTTCCATCCTCTATACATTCATCACAACTTTGCCCACAGAGACTTTGAACACATAGCATTTACTAACCGTAACATCTACTCAGTGGTTATGATTTGCTTCACTGCATTGTTAGTTTTAGAAGTGCTTTTCCAATCTCCCCTCATTTATGGTACCTCACCTCCACCCTCATGAAGTCAGGAGCCAGACAAGAATCAGTTTCAATGACGCATGTGGGAAATCATGAGAGTTAGATAAAACAGTGAGTGTGAGGAAGGAGAAACATGATGGATTTAAGACACTGAGCCTGTCCACTAAGTATAGGTATCTATTTTATTGAACAAACACTGATATTGAGGTTACTATGTGCCAGGCTCTGTTCTAAACACTTGACAAACAATAACTCATTTAACACTCATGGTGAGCCAAGAAATAGACACAGTACTACTGAACAGACACTATCCTCTCCAAATCCTATTCCTGGAAACCATTTAGTGTTATTATTTCCCAGCTGGCACAAGAACTTGGGGGCGTCTTTCCTCCCATCTTCAACCTCCTAACTTTCTTGAGACAAAATTGTAAATACTCAGACAAAATTTTGTTTAACCAGGAAACTCTTGTGCCTCTTTATTGGCCCTGCCAAGCCAACATCTGTCTCCTAGGAGGAAAAGAACGAGAACTATTATTTTCTCTGCTGAAACTCCCCGGATATGGCTATATCACCAGTTCCCCTCAATGCTGAAGGAATGGGTAATGCGGGACTTAATTCTTATCATAATCAAGTTCTCTTGTGCTGGGCAGAGAATACTTTTCTTACTCATTGGATCTTCTTTTTCCAGATTCATGGGCTTTGGAAACAAACTGCTTGGGTTCAAATCCCAGCTTGGCCACTTAATTACTGTTTAACATTCACCTGTAAATTGTGAATTATTACTACCACTCCATTGGTTGTTATAAGTATTAAGTGAATACTTACACATTAAGAATTTAGGACAGAGCCTCATCCACCAGAGGGCGGAACAGGATAAAGAAAAAAGAATGAAAAGAAATGAAGACAGCCTAAGAGACCTCTGGGACAACATTAAATGCAACAACATTCACATTATAGGGGTCCCAGAAGGAGAAGAGAGAAAGAAAGGACCAGAGAAAATATTTGAAGGGATTATAGTCCAAAACTTCCCTAACATGGGAAATAGCCACCCAAGTCCAAGAAGTGCAACAAGTCCCATACAGGATAAACCCAAGGAGAAACATGCCATCACACATAGTAATCAAATTGGCAAAAATTAAACACAAAGAAAAATTATTGAAAGCAGCAAGGGAAAAACGAAAAATAACATACAAGGGAACTCCCATAAGGTTAACAGCTGATTTCTCAGCAGAAACTCTATGAGCC
>NC_041228.1:51486287-51487153 GCF_002837175.3 Physeter macrocephalus
GATCAAGGGATCAATCCAAGAAGAAGATATAACAATTATAAATATATATGCACCCAACATAGGAGCACCTCAATACATAAGGCAACTGCTAACAGCTATAAAAGAGGAAATTGACAGTAACACAATAATAGTGGGGGACTTTAACACCTCACTTACACCAAACAGAAAATTAACAAGGAAACAGGAGCTTTAAATGACACAATAGACCACAGATTTAATTGGTATTTATAGGACATTCCGTCCAAAAACAGCAGATTACACTTTCTTCTCAAGTGCACACGGAACATTCTCCGGGATAGATCACATCTTGGGTCACAAATCAAGCCTCCTTAAATTTAAGAAAATTAAAGTCATATCAAGCATCTTTTCTGACCACAATGCTATGAGATTAGAAATGAATTAAAGGGGAAAAAATTAAAAAACACAAACACATGGAGGTTAAACAATACGTTACTAAATAACCAAGAGATCACTAAAGAAATCCAAGAGGAAATAAAAAAATACCTAGAGGCAAGTGACAATGAAAACACGATGATCCAAAACCTATGGGATACAGCAAAAGCAGTTCTCGGAGGGAAGTTTATAGCTATACAAGCCTACCTCAAGAAACAAGAAAAATCTCAAATGAACAATCTAACCGTACACCTAAAGGAACTAGAGAAAGAAGAACAAACAAAACCCTAAGTTAGCAGAAGGAAAGAAATCATAAAGATTAGAGGAAAAATAAATGAAATAGAAACAAAGAAAACAGTAACAAAGATCAATAAAACTGAAAGCTGGTTCCTTGAGAAGATAAACAAAATTGATAAACCATTAGCCAGACTCATCAAGAAAAAAAGGGAGTAGACTCAAGTCAACAAAATTAG
>NC_041228.1:51487638-51488997 GCF_002837175.3 Physeter macrocephalus
AAAGGAATACAAATTGGAAAAGAAGAAGTAAAACTGTCACTGTTTGCAGATGACATGATACTATACATAGAGAATCCTAAAAATGCCACCAGAGAACTACTAGAGCTAATCAATGAATTTGATAAAGTTGCAGGATACAAAATTAATGCACAGAAATCTCTTGCATTCCTATACACTAATGATGAAAAATCTGAAAGAGATATTATGGAAACACTCCCATACCATTGCAACAAAAAGAATCAAATACCTAGGAATAAACTTACATAGGGAGACAAAAGACTTGTATGCAGAAAACTATAAGACACTGATGAAGGAAATTAAGGATGATACCAACAGATGGAGAGATATACCATGTTCTTTGATTGGAAGAATCAATATTGTGAAAATGATTATCCTACCCAAAGCATTCTACAGATTCAATGCAATCCCTATCAAATTACCAATGGCATTTTTTATGGAACTAGAACAAATCCTCTTAAAATTTTTATGGAGACAAAAAAGACGCTGAATAGCCAAAGCAGTTTTGAGGGAAAAAAGCAGAGCTGGCGGAATCAGACTCCCTGACTTCAGACTATACTACAAAGCTACAGTAATCAAGACAATATGGTACTGGTGCAAAAACAGAAACATAGATCAATGGAGCAGGATAGAAAGCCCAGAGATAAACCCATGCACCTATGGTCAACTAACCTACAACAAAGGAGGCAAAGATATATGATGGAGAAATGACAGTCTCTTCAATAAGTGGTGCTGGGAAAACTGGGCAGCTACATGTAAAAGAATGAAATTAGAATACTCCCTAACACCATACACAAAAATAAACTCAAAATGGATTTGAGACCTAAATGTAAGACTGGACACTGTAAAACTCATAGAGGAAAACATAGGAAGAACACTCTTTGACATAAATCACAGCAAGATCTTTTTGGATCCACCTCCTAGAATAATGGAAATAAAAGCAAAATTAAACAAATGGGACCAAATGAAACTTCAAAGCTTTTGCACAGCAAAGGAAACCATAAAGAAGACGAAAAGACAACCCTCAGAATGGGAGAAAATATTTGCAAATGAATCAACAGACCAAGGATTAATCTCCAAAATATATAAACAGCTCATGAAGCTCAACATTAAAAAACAAACAATCCAATCCAAAAATGGGCAGAAGACCTAAATAGACATTTCTCCAAAGAAGACATACAGATGGCCAAGAAGCACATGAAAAGCTGCTCAACATCACTAATTATTAGAGAAATGGAAATCAAAAATACAATGAGGTATCACCTCACACAATTTATAATGGGCATCATCAGAAAATCTACAAACAACAAATGCTGGAGAGGGTGTGGAGAAAAGGGAACC
>NC_041228.1:51489118-51492914 GCF_002837175.3 Physeter macrocephalus
AGCCATAAAAAGGAACGAAATTGAGTCATTTGTTGAGACGTGGATAGACCTAGAGACTGTCATACAGAGTGACGTAAGTCAGAAAGAGAAAAACAAATATCGTATATTAATGCATGTATGTGGAACCTAGAAAAATGGTACAGATGAACCAGTTTGCAGGGCAGAAGTTGAGACACAGATGTAGAGAACAAACGTATGGACACCCATGGAGGAAAACCATGGTGGGGTGGGCATCGTGGTGTGCTGAATTGGGAGATTGGGATTAACATGTATACACTGATGTTTATAAAATTGATGACTAATAAGAACCTGCAGTATAAACAAACAAACAAACAAAAAGGAGTTTAAGACAGTGCCTGACATAAAGCATCCAAAAGGTTTTAGATATTGTAATTCTTTATTATAGTTTCATAAGATTTATCTTGCTATCAAAACAAAGTTTAAAATTTGTTCAAGGTATTGAAAATTCTTTATCTTTCTTTTAAACCCTCCACAGACCCTAGAACATTGTCAAACTTATAACAAGCATAGTGAAAAGCACTGAAGGAAAATGGGAAGTCCAAATTTTGAAGCTAACCTAACCAGATTTGGGGCTCAGATCCACCATTTACTGCCTAAGTGTCAGTTTCTCTGACCAATAATCAGGATAATGCTTGATTCCTACACAATAGAGCTGTTGAGAAAATTAAATTATATGTATGTATACATATATTAATACATCTGTATATATCTATAAGTGTGTACATATATATATATATGTGTGGGTAAATATACATAGTATATATTTATACCTGTATGTATTTATATAGTATTCAACAAATAGCAGTTACTTCATGATACAGTGAGGTTACATTTATTTAACCACAGCCTGAGGTCAAGAGAGAGTCAATAGAAAAATGGCTACACATTGACATTTATGAATATAGTCTTTAGCCCGAAGAAGATGTCACTTAGTTCTGCTGGAGACCTCCAATAAGCAATTTGGACTATAGAAAAATTTTAGTTATAGTGTTGTGCAGGCAGATACTCCTGATTAACGTTCCAGGTTGGCAATATAACCAAGCTCTTTTATGCATTATAGATATGTTTTTAGATGAAGAACTTATAAAATAAGCTTTGTCTTACTATTGAAAGCTTATTTGATGTAATTTAATTTTCTGCTCTTTGAACTTCATTAAATGAGATTATTTAGAAAGAAGTTTGCTGCTAACTAGAATTTATTGTCAGGACAAATCTCAGGAAGTAAAACTTATGTAATGTGGCTCTTGTGAATTTTCCCAATGATAATGTTGTGTTTTTCTTTTCTGTAAAGTTTGTTTGGTAATAATCAATTTTCTAAATTTTTAGAAAAATGGATCATAAATTAATCAAAGCATAATTGTATTTACTGATGAGATTATATTAGTTTATAGCAATCTACCATTATATTGAATATTTAAAATTAAATTTCTGATGACTCTAGGAACTAACATTTCTTGAAATGAAAATAGAAAAATGTACTCATCGGCTTATTGATCAATTCTGCTTGAGCCAGAGGTCCTGAGGTTACAGGCAATTCTCTGGCTGTGGTTTTGCTCATCAACTGGAAGTTTAGATACCAGTAATGTGCCTGCAGTTTCTCCTTTATTTTGAACTTATTTTTTTTTCTGACTTTAACTTCCTTGATTTAATAAGAATAAATGCAGGAGAGGGAGCATGTTCTTAGGCTGATATTAGTTTATTTGTGTTCTTTCTGGTAAGAAAGAAGTAACATCCTTGAGATAATTGCAACTTGTTAATGACAGTAATACCATGTCCTAGTTTGTCATCATCCTTACCTCCTAGCATTTAGACGTTGAATAAGTGTATTGCTATGAAAAGTTTCTCAACAGTCACAGGAATGAAACATTGAATTCGGGGAACAGTGAAGACATAAGGAAGGTGCTATGGACTGCACTGTGTTCCTCCAAAATTCATATGTTGAAGTCCCCCAATGTGACTATACTAAGAGATAGGGCTTTTATGAGGTAACTGAGGTTAAATGAGGCCAGAAGAGTGGGGCCCTAATTCGATAGGATTGGTGGCCTTATAAGAAGAGGAAGAGAGAGTGATGTCTCTCTTTCTGTATGTGCTGAGAGGAAAGGCCATGTGAGGCCATAGTGAGGAGGTGGCCAACCATAAGCCAGAAAGAGATTTCCCACCAGAAACTAAACCCTGCTGGACTTGATCTGGGACTTCCAGCCTCCACAACCATGAAAAATAAATTTCTAATTCATCCAGTCTGTGGAATTTTATTATGGCAGCCTGGGAAGACTCATACACAAGGAAAAGGAGATGAAGGAAGGAAAGGGACACAGTTTCCTGTAGATTCGTACTCTAGGTAAAGACAAAATAATAAATTAAGTGGATTCAGTTTGACATGTACAACTAATCAGGAGGTTTTTAAATGTCACCCTGTACATTGGAATACCCAGCAAGCAGAACAAAATTGGGGCGGGGGAGATGGCTTTTTTATATCGTTTTCCAAGGAAATTGCAATATAAAAGTTATGAGTGACTGCTTCGCTTACCAGAGGAGATTACAAGTCACATTGGAGCAGCCTGGCTTTGTTTTGGAAAGATTTATTTGAAAGGCTTTTAGCTATGATTCTATAAATACAAACCAAACCAAACAGATATCCAATATTCCAGGGGAGGTGTGTAACAGGGCAATATTCTTTGTTTGTCATAGAATTCCTAACCATTCTTTAGTTTGCGAAAGTCGAATGCAGTTACAGGAGTAGTGGGGGATTTGAATAAGGGGCTATTTAGTCTTCCAGGAAGAGAAAGATTGCAGTCAAATACTCTTCTCCTGAGTTATAACCCCTGGAAAAAGACTGAGAACACAATTCTTCCTCCTTTGGAAATCAAGGCTATTAGATGGATTAAAAAGGCCCTGGCTGAGCTCATCTGGCAGAAGAAAATCCCAAGTTTCCCTAAGGGGTATTGCTCATGAAGGAGAGAGAAGTGTCATAATAGAACTTGTTACCAAACCAGGTTTGTTGTACCAGGTGTGCATGAAGCCAAAATGCTGAGATGCTGATGTTTGCAAGAAAGAGAGGGTTTAGAACTGGAGAGTAAGCCGAGTTGCTGTGTGGATGACAGGGTCTTGGTGCTCCAGCCAGGTATCAAGCCTGTGCCTCTGAGGTGGGAGAGCCAAGTTTAGGACATTAGTCCACCAGAGACCTCCCAGCTCCAGGTAATATCAAATGGTGAAAATCTCCCAGAGATCTCCATCTAAATGCCAAAACCCAGCTCCACTCAATGGCCAGCCCATTTTTGCACCCCATGCCAAAATGATAGCAAGACAGGAACACAACCCCACCCACTAGCAGAAAGGCTGCCTAAAATGATAATAAGGTCACAGAAACCCCAAAACACACCGCAGGACATGGTCCTGCCCACTAGAAAGACAAGATCCAGCCTCATCCACCAGAACACAGGCACTAGTCCCTTCCACCAGGAAGCTTACACAGCCCACTGAACCAACTTTAGCCACTGCGGGCAGACACCAAAAACAACAGGAACTACAAAACTGCAGCCTGTGAAAAGGAGACCCCAAACACAGTACGTTAAGCAAAATGAGAAGACAGAGAAACACACAGCAGATGAAAGAGCAAGGTAAATACCCACCAGACCAAACAAATGAAGAGGAAATAGGCAGTCTACCTGAAAAAGAATTCACAATAATGATAATAAAGATGATCCAAAATCTTGGAAATACAATGGAGAAAATACAAGAAACGTTTAACAAGGACCTAGAAGAACTAAAGAGTAAA
>NC_041228.1:51493009-51495087 GCF_002837175.3 Physeter macrocephalus
AGAAACATATTAATCAAACTATCAAAAATAAAATACAAAGAAAAAATATTAAAAGCAGCAAGGGAAAAACAACAAAAAACATACAGGTGAATCCGCATAAGGTTAACAGCTGATCTTTCATCATAAATGCTGCAAGCCAGAAGGGAGTGGAAGGACATATTTAAAGTGATGAAAGGGAAAAACCTACAACCAAGATGACTCTACACAGCAAGGATCCATTCAGATTTGACAGAGAAATTAAAATCTTTACAGAAAGGCAAAACCTAAGAGAATTGAGCACCACCAAGCCAGCTCTACAACAAATGCTAAAGGAATTTCTCTAGGCAGGAAAAGCAAGAGAAGGAAAAAGCCTAAAATAACAAACCCAAAACAATTAAGAAAATGGTAATAGGAATATACATATCGATAATTACCTTAATTGTAAATGATTAAATGCTCCCACCAAAAGACATAGACTGACTGAATGGATACAAAAACAAGACCCATATGTATACTGTCTACAAGAGATCCACTTCAGACCTAGGAACACATACAAACTGAAAGTGAGGGGATGGAAAAAGATATTCCATGCAAATGGAAATCAAAAGAAAACCGGAGTAGCAATTCTCATATCAGGCAAAATAGACTTTAAAATAAAGACTAGTACAAGAGACAAAGAAGGATAATACATAGTGATAAAGGGATCAATCCAAGAAGAAGATATAACAATTATAAATATATATGCACCCAACATAGGAGCACCTCAATACATAAGGCAAATGCTAACAGCCATAAAAGGGGAAATTAACAGTAACACAATCATAGTAGAGAACTTTAATACCCCACTTTCACCAATGGACAGATCATCCAAAATGAAAATAAATAAGGAAACACAAGCTTTAAACGATACATTAAACAAGATGGAATTAATTGATATTTAGAGGACATTCCATGCAAAAACAACAGAATACACTTTCTTCTCAAGTGCTCATGGAACATTCTCCAGGATAGATCATATTGGGTCACAAATCAAGCCTTGGTAAATTTAAGAAAATTGAAGTTATATCAGGTATCTTTTCCAAACACAGCACTATGAGACTAGATATCAATTATAGGAAAAAATCTGTAAAAAATACAAACACATGGATGCTAAACAATACACTACTTAATAACCAAGCGATCACTGAAGAAATCAAAGAGGAAATAAAAAATTACCTAGAAACAAATGACAATGAAATCACGACCACCCAGAACATATGGGATGCAGCAAAAGCAGTTCTAAGAGGGAAGTTTACGGCAATACAATTCTACCTCAAGAAACAAGAAAAATCTCAAATAAACAACCTAACCTTACACCTAAAGCAATTAGAGAGAGAAGAACAAGAAAACCCCAAAGTTAGCAGAAGGAAAGAAATCATAAAGATCAGCAACATAACCGTACACCTAAAGCAATTAGAGAAAGAAGAACAAAAAACCCTGAAGTTAGCAGAAGGAAAGAAATCATAAAGATCAGATCAGAAATAAATGAAAAAGAAATGAAGGAAACAATAGCAAAGATCAATAAAACTACAAGTTGGTCTTCAAGAAGATAAACAAAATTGATGAACCACTAGCCAGACTCATCAAGAAAAAAAAGGGAAAAGACTCAAATCAATAGAATTAGAAATGAAAAAGGAGAAGTAACAACTGACACTGCAGAAATACAAAGGATCATTAGAGATTACTACAAGCAACTATATGCCAATAAAATGGACAACCTGGAAGAAATGGACAAATTCTTAGAAAAGTACAACCTTCTGAGACTGAACCAGGAGGAAATAGAAAATTTAAAACGACGAATCACAAGCATTGAAATTGAGACTGTGATTAAAAATCTTCAAACAAACAAAAGTGCAAGACCAGATGGCTTCACAGGCGAATTCTATCAAACATTTAGAGCAGAGCTAACACCTATCCTTCTCAAACTCTTCCAAAAGATAGCAGAGGGAGGAATACTCCCAAACTCATTCTATGAGGCCACCATCACCCTGATACCAAAACCAGACAAAGACGTCACAAAGAAAGAAAACTACAGACCAATATCACTGATGAACATAGAT
>NC_041228.1:51495183-51495987 GCF_002837175.3 Physeter macrocephalus
TACAACACCCATTTATGATAAAAACCCTCCAGAAAGTAGTCATAGAGGGAACTTACCTCAACATAATAAAGGCCATATATGACAAACCCACAGCCAACATTGTTCTCAGTGGTGAAAAACTGAAACCATTTCCTCTAAGATCAGGAACAAGACAAGGTTGCCCACTCTCACCACTATTATTCAACATTGTTTTGGAAGTTTTAGCCACAGCAATCAGAGAAGAAAAAGAAATAAAAGGAATCCAAATCAGAAAAGAAGAAGTAAAGCTGTCACCGTTGGTAGATGACATGATACTATACACAGAGAATCCTAAAGATGCTTCCAGAAAACTACTGGCACTAATCAGTGAATTTGGTAAAGTAGCAGGGTACAAAATTAATGCACAGGAATCTCTTGCATTCCTATACACTAATGATGAAATATCTGAAAGAGAAATTTAGGAGACACTCCCATTTACCATTGCAACAAAAATAATAAAATACCTAGGAATAAACCTACCTAAGGAGACAAAAGACCTTTATGCAGAAAACTATAAGACACTGATGAAAGAAATTAAAGATGATACAAACAGATGGAGTGGTGTATCATGTTCTTGGATTGGAAGAATCAACATTGTGAAAGGACTATAGTACCTAAAGCACTCTACAGGTTCAATGCAATCCCTATCAAACTACCACTGTCATTTTTTACAGAACTAGAACAAAAAATTTCACAATTTGTATGGAAACACAAAAGACCCTGAATAGCCAAAGCAATCTTGAGAAAGAAAAACGGAGCTGGAGAAATCAGGCTCCCTGACTTCAG
>NC_041228.1:51496289-51496574 GCF_002837175.3 Physeter macrocephalus
CAAAAAAAATAAACTCAAAATGGGTTAAAGACCTAAATGTAAGGCCAGACACTATCAAACTCTTAGAGGAAAACATAGGCAGAACACTATATGACATAAATCGCAGCAAGAATCTTTTTGACCCACCTCCTAGAGAAATGGGAATAAAAAGAAGAAACAAATGAGACCTAATTAAACTTAAAAGTTTTTGCACAGCAAAGGAAACCATAAACAAGACGAAAAGACAACCCTCAGAATGGAAGAACATATTTGCAAATAAAGCAACTGACAAAGGATTAATCTCCA
>NC_041228.1:51496618-51496889 GCF_002837175.3 Physeter macrocephalus
CCTCCTACACTGTTGGTGGGAATGTAAATTGGTGCAGCCACTGTGGAAAACAGTATGGAGGTTCCTTAAAAATCTAAAAATGGAACTACCATATGACTCAGCAATCTCACTACTGGGCATATACCCTGAGAACACCATAATTCAAAAAGTGTCATGTACCACAGTGTTCATTGCAGCTCTATTTGCAATAGCTAGGACATGGAATCAACCTAAGTGTCCATCGACAGATGATTGGATAAAGAAGATGTGGCACATATATACAATGGAATAT
>NC_041228.1:51497248-51505815 GCF_002837175.3 Physeter macrocephalus
GTATATGTATAGCTGATTCACTTTTTTATAAAGCAGAAAGTAACACACCATTGTAAAGCAATTATACTCTGATAAAGATGTTAAAAAAAAAAAAACAACAAAAAGAAAGGGAGGGTTTATTCGCAAGGCAGCCAAGCGAGGAGAGAACAAATCTCAGATATGCCTTCCCAAAGGCAGAGGGCTAGGGCATTTGTGGAATAAAGAATAAATAAGTGGCGCGGTCTGAGGAATGGGGAGCGTGGCTAAAGGTGATTAGAAGAAGGTGCAGTAACCGCAGTTCTGTGCAGAGGTAACTAAGCTACAGGCGTCCGTACATTTAAAAGTGGAGTTGCTTAGCATGACCTGAGGGTGGAGTTTTACACCCTCTGACATCAAAAGATCACCAAGCGGACCCTTGCTTATGCCCATTTGTTGGGCCAGTGGTCCTAACCTGTCTTAATAGCTAAGCTCAAACTAGACACAGCTGACTCCAGTTCCTGGAAAACAACTGGGGCAAACATCTTATTGTTTAGGTGCTGCTTGGAGGACAAGCAAGCCTTCTGTAGATAACCTTAATTAGTGAATGCGGGTGAAATGGATTTGACTGATTGCTCACGGTTTCAGTTCCCCCATTTTTTGATCATTTCTCAGTCTTGGGTTAAGAGGGGCAATGACTGCTCTGGTCACTTTCTGCTGATAAGGGGCACAGACCTAACAAGGGATTGAGGAATGAAACTATTTAGCACTCATTTGAAAATATTCTCTTGTTCTCAGTTTGAACGTTTTGATCCCAATAAACAAATACTAGCTTTTTGCCAACTGTCAAGGCATTCATATGTCCAAAATAGGTAAACCACAGACAAAGATGTACCCTGAAGGGACACACAGAATGCCAAACATATGGTGGATATTTAGGCTCTTATTTTTAGGGATTTTATCTAGGACACGGTCAAGCCTGTGATCCGTGTCTTACTACTGTTTACGTATTAGAGGGTCTTGATCATTACCAGTTTGGAATAAGCAGCTGCTTGTTCCTTTATTCTCTGCTTCTTCTTACCCTCATGCTGCAGCATGTCAGCAGAGAGCTGCTACTTCATGCCCAGGGGACTTACAGTCAGGGATGCTGTGTGCTTTCTTTCAAGCCAATAATCTTACCAAAGTCTGGGAACATGGTCTGGAAAGGATTCTGTTATATTATCACTTTCTCCTTGAGAGGAAGTTAAAGCTGAAATGACCACTGAAAAGCGGGCATCAAGAGTAAAATGGAGAAAAATGCTATCTTGTCAATGCAATTAGATCTTGTGTATCCTGTTATAAGGCAAACTAGGCTCTTCATAAGGTGTTTTACATGGCAAGAACCCAACCCCACTGATTCAGCTCTGCAGTAATTCATTCAATCTACAGATATTTTTGACTGCCATGTGTAAGGAATACTCTGCCCATTTTAAAAGCTTTTATTAAAACCTGTCTACCTTCATTTTCTTGCTTAGACAGCAGGATAGTTTTGAAAAGTTTCGTATGGCTTTTAATGTACATAATTCTGGCTCTAGACTCCATGAAATATCACTTCTTCTTTACTGCAAATATTTAAAAAGCATTTTAATAAACAACTGGCATGATCTCAACTTCTTATTTACATTCAAGGATGTTTCCAAGTATTGTCTGAGTAATAATAGGTTTCATAGTCACATGCAAATGCAGCTGCTGACCCAATCAGCAGGACCTTTTCCTTAGACTTGCCAGTGAAGGAGAGTTTATGCCGAGTCATTCGTATACTTATATGCAGTTTCCATTTTACACATTTTGCTGGAGACCGGGGCAACTAGCCAGGGTAGGGTGGGGAGAGAGGAGAGTGTCCTCTTGCGGGAAGCCAAGTGATCTAAAATGGAACTAAAATTTCTACTTCAATAGCTCCAGACTATTACCAATAGAGCTAACTAGGTTGGCCCTTGCCCTGCTGAATTGGTTTGTGTAGAAACAGTTAGTTCTGACTCTGGTGAATGGAAAAGTTTATTGGCCACAATGGACCATTTCCTAAGTCATGAGGTGATGGCTCTTCTGTTTAAGTTAAATCATATTTTCATATGCTCCTATAGTTGCCTGTTTTTCTCCAGTTGTAGCATTCAGCAGTCCCATGATTACCTATTGAATATGTTTTCCTTCATCAACTGTGACCTCCAAGAAGGCAAAGACCTCCGCACCTGCCTCACAATCCCAGTGTTTAGCACAAGAATGCAGTAAAATTTTATAGAATTTAGTTAAAATACATTTTAATTTTCTTTATAGAAATGGATGGCTCAAAATGTATCAATAAAAATAATAATTTAAATACTCTGAGTTTATTCCATTATTACATATTTATAAAAATTCGTTTAGATCATCGATTTTAATTACGATACAGAAAATTAAGAAAAGAATTGTCCATGGAATATCTTCAGAAATGAGACTTTTATATAAATTATTGTTATACAAGGCAAATTATCTTTCAGATAGAGATGTGTTACTATACAAAAAGAGAAGATTTCCATTTTCAGAGGTAATTCAAGGACATATTTGCCAATAGCCTCCTGTTTTCTATTAGCATTTCTATTAGCATCTATTAGGTACAGAACCCGAGCTGTTAATGACACTTGTGACATTGTCCATGCCCTTCAAGGTGAAAAATCAAAGGTTTATGAGTCTTGATTGATTGTCTTATTATTTCATGTAAAGAGAAGGCAGCGAGTGATAATTAGGCTTTTAGATTCAGATTTTCAGTGTCACACAGAGGGGAGATTGTAATTCTCACTAATAATTATAAGATTTCTGTGTTGAATTATCTACACACCAACCTGCATATTTGCCCATTAATACATGGTCTGTAAAACATGAAAATGTATGTAATATACTGCTTTGGCTGCTTAATAGCAGCATTTCTGAAATAGATATGATTCAGCAACAAAAGAGGTATGTGTTCTGAGGTATAAGAACACCCTGAAGATTGTTCCAGAGAACTTTTCCTGAGGCCATCAACATTGCATCAGCTTTTCACTTGTGCTCATTACTTCAGCAGTGACTAAAATGAGTCAAATATGTTCCAAGAGCGTTTTAAAGTAACTATATTGATGCAATTGTCTGCTAGTTAATTAAAATTCTGAATGTTATAGTCATAGCTGCTACCGGCAATATTCATTTTGTTGCTGGATTTTGTGAACACAGCATTAGTTATGTTCCTCGTCCATTGGGTTTACAATCTGAATGTGACACAGGCAAGTCACAGAGAATGGATGGGAATCACTCAAGAGGAAGGGGACCTTAATACACCAGAAAGCAGGAATGCTCAGCATTGTTCAGTGGACCCTGGAAATTTTAAGGCAACTAAAACGCTGGCTCTGAAGGTGGGGTTGAGAAGGGACTAGTGTGATGGAAGAAAAGGAAACAGGATAGTGAGCTCATTTATTTCATTCATATACATATAAAGAAGAAAGGAAAGTAAAGCTATGAGAAAAAAATAAAGAACCTAATAAGAAGTCTCATTTATCTAGGTTGAAGAAAGTGAGTGGAGTTAAAACAAACAAACAAATAAACAAACAAAAAAACAAACAAAATAAGTGGGCCAGAGAAGAAGTGCAAATGGTCTTGGAAGCAGAAGGCTGCTCATATTTGATCTAAAAGTAAGGGGAAGCTAAGTATGGTCCTTAGGATAAAAAAAAAAAATCATAGTAATGTGATCAGAGTGTGCAATTATAGATACATTTTTGTTGCAGATAAACAAAGGAAACCTGGAGTCAGGAGAATTGTGTCCTAGTCCTAGTCATGCTGATTTTTGGACAAATTTTGAGGCTCTATTTCAGTTCAACAATTTTTTTTGAGCATCAACTATATGGCCTGCCCTCTACAGGTACCAGAAACTCAGAGGTGAATACCTGCCCTAGAGGAACTAGCAGTGGTGGAGGCGAGGCTGCCCTCTATACAAACTAAACCTCAATTTTTCTCAGCTGTAAAATGCAGATAATATGTGTAATTCTGGTTCATATGGGTTTTCTAGAAGGTTAAATATAAAATTTTGCTTCAGTAAAAATAATGGTTTAGTAAAATTAATATTTGAGATCAGTTTGAAGTATATCATATTTGCATAGTAATTCCAATTTCGAGGTTTTGGTTTCACTGTTGGGAAAATTAATAAAGTAGTCTTGTTCAGAAATTAACAGCAATGTTACAGTTGAACCAAAACTGCATTTTTGCCTGCAAACTGATGATATCAGCTTGCGGCCTGGAATTATAAATGGAAGTCCCCAAAACTTCAACCTGAAGTCTCGCCCGTGGGGTGGACGCACTGCCCGGGACCCTTCCCAGCTGGGGCTCCAGATTGCTGTTACTTGGGCCTTCCCAGCTGCTGTTTGGATCTGGAAGTAGGTGTCGGCCCAGTTCAGTGATGTATTCCCTGTTACGTTTTTTTAATATTCTTATTCTTTTGTATATTATTTTGTATATTGATTGTATATTAAAATTAAGCTAAATCACCTTTCATTAAAGAATTGATTAAAGCTGTTTATTTGTGTGAGGCGAGTGGTTATTTTGCCAGAGAATCCAATGACCCTTAAAACCAAAAGCACGCTTTCAGCAAAACACTCATTTATTGAAAGCCCTGAAAGAAAAGTTTGCGAATGCTGCCCAGACATCACTTAATCTTTTCTTTTTGAGAGTTAATGCAATTTTTAAATTTAAGTATAGTTGATTTACCATATTGTGTTAGTTTCAGCTGTACAGCATAGTGATTCAGTATTTTTGGCAGATTGTATTCCTCTATAGTTTATTACAAGATATTGGGTATAATTCCCTGTGTGATATGGTAAATCTTTGTTGCTTATCTATCTTACATATAATAGTTTGTATCTGTTAATCCTATATCACTAATTTGTCCCTGCCCCCTCTCTCTTCCCTTTGGTAACCATAAGTTTGTTTTCTATGTCTCTCTGTTCCTGTTTTGTATATACTTTCATTTGTATTATTTTTTAGATTCCATATGTAAGGAATATCACAAGTATTTGTCTTTCTCTGTCTGACTTCACTAAGCATAATATTCTCTAGATTTAACCACGTTGCTGCAAATAGGAATATTTCATTCTTTTTTATGAATGAGTAATATTCATATATATATATGTACACCACATCTTCTTTATCCAATCATCTGTCGATGGACACTTGGGTTGCTTCCATATCTTGGTTATTGTAAAAAGTGCTGCTATGAACATTGGGGTGCATGTATCTTTCAAATTAGTGTTTTTGTTTTTTAGGGATATATACCCAGGAGTGGGATTGCTGGATCATATGGTAACTCTATTTTTAGTTTTATAAGGAACCTCCATACTGTCCTCCACAGTGGCTCGACCAATTTATATTCCCACCAAGAGTGTAGGAGGGTTCCTTTTTCTCCACATTCCATAAATAACATTTGTTATTATTTATAGACTTTCTGATGATAGCCATTCTAATAGGTGTGAGGTGATATCTTGTGGTTTTGATTTGCATTTCTCTAATAATTAGCAATATTGAGCATCTTTTCATGTTCCTATTAGCAATCTGTATGTCTTCTTTGGAAAAATGTCTATTCAAATCTTCTGCCCATTTTTTTGATTGGATTGTTTATTTGTTTGTTTGTTTTTGATATTGAGTTGCATGAACTGTTTGTATATTATATTATCCTCTTGTCGGTTGCATCATTTGCAAATATTATTAATAGGTGTGAGGTGATATCTTGTGGTTTTGATTTGCATTTCTCTAATAATTAGCAATATTGAGCATCTTTTCATGTTCCTATTAGCAATCTGTATGTCTTCTTTGGAAAAATGTCTATTCAAATCTTCTGCCCATTTTTTTGATTGGATTGTTTATTTGTTTGTTTGTTTTTGATATTGAGTTGCATGAACTGTTTGTATATTTTGGATATTATCCTCTTGTCGGTTGCATCATTTGCAAATATTATTTTCCTATTCTGTATGTTGTCTTTTTGTTTTGTTGATGGTTTCCTTTGCTGTGTAAAAGCTTTTAAGTTTATTAGGTTCCATTTGTTTATTTTTGCTTTTATTTCTTTTGCCTTGGGAGACTGATCTAAATAAACATTGCTACAATTTATGTCAGAGAATGTTTTCCCTGCATTCTCATCTAGGAGTTTTACGGTGTCCTGTCTTATGTTTAAGCCATTAAGCCATTTTGAGTTTTTATTTGTGTATGGTGTGAGGGAGTGTTCTAATATCATTGATTTAAATGTGGCTGTCCAGTTTTCCCAACTCCACTTGCTAAAGAGACTGTCTTTTCTCCATTGTATATTCTTGCTTCCTATATCATAGACTAATTGACCACAGGTGCATGGGTTTATTTCTGGGGTCTCTATTGTGTTCCATTGATCTATGAGACATCACATAATCTTAATTGCCATAAATATTCCATGAGGAGAGGTCAATTTTCTATGTGAGGGTGGGAGGGGGTACTGGTTGGGAAGGGACTGAGATTTGGGAATATCTGTTGGTAGAATCAGGCAAGACCCCTGTTGCCCAGGCATCTCTTTGCAACTACTGGTATACAGAGATTCAAAAATGTTTCCTAGGAAAAGGCTTTGAACTGTGTCTGCAAATGAGTTTCAAGTATGTGTATATATGTGTGTGTGTGTGCATATATATATATATATATATATATATATATATGTATGACACCATCTGGAGAGTTGAGAGTGTTGGGATGGGGAGAGAAGTATTTAAATTCCAAGAGGTACCTTAAGAGAGAAGTCATCCTAAGGAAAGATAGACTCAGGTACTAATATTCCACATAAATAAGACCTGAGTATTGATGGACAACCCTGGTGCCACATGCAGGCCATTACCTAAAGCCATTCTGGTGCAGAGGTGTCTGCTGGAAGGAAACGTCTAGGTGTAATTCTGCAGTTCCACAGAGTCATGCTGTGGGACTCCTTTTGTATCAATAGATGTAATGGAGGAGAGGAAAATCTTCAGCTTTTTATTTTCAACTAACTTCTAAGTACTCCCAGAGCCACCAGCCTGGAAGGATTCATGATGACAGCCTAAGAAGCCATATTGCAGCAGGTGCTTTTGGCTCAGAGCTGAACATTGATCAAAGATGGCAGCAAAGGCAAGCGGCATCCTAGAATGGAGCATTGATGGGAGGGTGGTAGCCTATCAGAGCAAAGCATTGATCAACAGTAATGAGAAGTGATCCCTGATGCAGAATAAATTGAAGAGACATGTGAGACACCCCTCAGCACTTTCCCAGCATGCCAGAGTTGAAGAGAAGCTGAAGGGGTGACAAACATGACAGTCAGATAAGATATTGATACTAAAACTCTTGCAATATCTTTGGTATCCACAGTGTAGTGAGACAGGAAGATACTCACGTTATTTTTAGTGAGCTGAGCCAATTATAAATCTCACCCTGAAATTATTTCTTTAATGAGCTGCCAAAGGAGTGGAGACGAGACCAGGAGGAGTAATAGCTGGGGAACCTTTAAGTCTTTTGTTTCTATTGACTAAACAGAAGAACTGTAAGGAATATTCCTATAGGATATCTGGCTTAGAAATAGCAAATGCTCCTTTTAATTGGTTGGGAGATATCACCCTAAACTGATCTAATTTAACATTGCTTGTCTCCACATATCAACTGGAAATTTTATTTTAAAAAGAAGTACTATTACTTCTCTCAGAGAGACCTTTAGAAAAGTATTCCAGACTACTTCATTTCTTATCTTTTTTATTAAATACACACACACACACACACACACACACACACACACACACGAAAGAAATCTGTAAGCAATGAATTGACCATAGCCGTCTTATTTGGGGCTTGGGGGAGGTGGCAGACGTTCAAACTGGAAGAGAATCAAGCAGCATGAATCTGAGGAAAGAGGGAGAACAATTGAGCACTGTTCACAAAGCATGGAAACAAATTAGCGAATTAACTAGCAAATTTGCAGTTTCTACCCAAGAGGAAAGGTCTTTGGCTACTAACACATGAGCAGGCTAAAGAGCTTCTGTAGACACAGATGTGAATAAGAACTCCAAAGATGGTCGATTTTTACCAGTAAACAATCTAATATGTGAACATGATTAATTAGTTTCCACTGATGGGGTGGGTGTTTGGCTTTTTGGTAAAAACCAAGTGTTTCAGGATAAAAAGCATTATATCCTTTTAATAAGGGTCTATCTAGGAAGAGAAAGACAAAGAAGGTTTGATGGGGGCTGGGAATAATGCTTAAGGGGTTCTGTTAATATTGGCCAAGGCTGTAGTTGTACTTACTTTGCTATCCTTTATGTGCCATAATGTCCTTATAATTCCTAATTTAAGAAGATGGTTAAGATTATTCTAATTATAATAATACAGAAGCAAATGATTTCCCCAGATGTCAACAGAAAAAAATAGAAGTTGATTCTTTGTCATTTCAATTATTTTTCCAAACTCCATTTCTTATAGAAGCCAATTTAATAAGATTCAGTGCGCTTTCTTTTTAAATTTATGTACAGAAAACTTCACATTTTGGGGTGTACAGTTCTAAGATTTTTTTTTTTTTTTTTTTTTTTTTTTTTTTTTTTGGGGTA
>NC_041228.1:51506002-51572815 GCF_002837175.3 Physeter macrocephalus
GGCCCAGCGGCCATGGCTCACGGGCCCAGCCGCTCCGCGGCATGTGGGATCTTCCCGGACCGGGGCACGAACCCGTGTACCCTGCATCGGCAGGCGGCCTCTCAACCACTGCGCCACCAGGGAAGCCCAGTTCTAAGATTTTTGACAAGTGTATAAAGTCTTGTGAGTACCACAGAAATCAAAATATAGAACATACAGCCCCACACACCCCAACACCCAATGCTGCTGTGTGTTTATAGTCACCCCTCTCTCCACACTTAATCTCTGGCCACCACTGATATGCTTTTTGTTCCTATAGTTTTGCCTTTTCCAGAATGTCATATAAATACAATCATTTACATATATATATTTGCTGGTATCTTCAGAATCTCAAGGAAATCTAGGTGCTTTTTGTTTGTTTGTTTGTTTGTTTGTTTTGCGGTACGCGGGCCTCTCGCTGCTGTGGCCTCTCTCGTTGCGGAGCACAGGCTCCAGACGCGCAGGCTCAGCGGCCATGGCTCACGGGCCCAGCCGCTCCGCGGCACGTGGGATCTTCCCGGACCGGGGCACGAACCCGTGTCCCCGGCATCGGCGGGCGGACTCCCAACCACTGCGCCACCAGGGAAGCCCCTACGTGCTTTTTAAAAAAGGAAAAAGATGGGACAAAGGATAAATTAGGAGTTTGGGATTAAAATATTCACACTACTGTATATAAAATAGATAATCAACAAGGACCCACTATATAGCACAGTGAACTATATATCTTGTAATAACCTATAATGGAAGAGAATGTAAAAAAAAGAATATATGTTATCTATCTATCTATCTATAAATGAATCACTTTGTTGTACAACTGAAACTAACACAACATTGTAAATCAACTATATTTCAGGGGACTTCCCTGGTGGTCCAGTGGTAAAGAATCCGCCTTCCAATGCAGGGGACGCAGGTTCGATCCCTGGTCAGGGAACAAAGATCCCACATGCGGCGGGGCAACTAAGCCCGCATGCCACAACTACAGAGCCTATGCGCTCTGGAGCCTGTGCGCCACAACTACAAATCCCATGCACCCTGGAGCCTGTGCGCCACAACTAGAGAAGAGAAAACCTGCATGACACAACTAGAGAGAAGCCCGTGAGCCGCAACAGAAGAGCCCGCGTGCCTCAACGAAGATCCTGCGTGCTGCAGCTAAAGACCCGATGCAGCCAACCCCCAACCCCAAAAACTATATTTCAATAAAAATTTTAAAAATAAAAAGGAAAAAATAAACTGAAGATGTCACGATTGCCAAGTGTATTAGAATAGTTATATTGCCATTTAATTGTTAAAAAAATAAATATATGAGGGTTATCAGTTATGATTCCTAGACTATGAATCTCCTCTTGGCCCCTGAAAGATAAAACAAACTCATGTATATTGAATGAAAAAAAAGGAATCTTGCCTCTAAAAGGATATTGAGCTGAGGTGCTTTTGAGACAAGAAGAGATGGTTACTCTGTGAAGGACAAGATTCATTTCCCGCTGGCTTGAGCTGATCATAGAGACAGCACTTGATGAATGAACGGTCTTTGAAACCTTCAAACGTGTGTACGAGGGTGCATTTTTAGATGAAATTGCCACTCGACTGACCCCTCTGATCAAATCTGCTGGCATGGTTTTCTTGATGCATTTCCAGGATGTGCAGACCTTTGCCCATATGGTCTCAATGAAGCGCCGGATCCCCTGGGTGGAGGGAAGCCCTTCATTAGTCAGGGGCACACGGGGAGCTGCACTGCCTTCCGAAAACTTTGAAACAAGTTTGGTTATAGGTCTCAGTTTTTCTTTAACTGCAGGCTAACTCTAACTCTAACCCTAACCCTAACCCTCTTTCTTTACACTGAATGGCTCTTTCCTATTTGCTGCCAAGCCCCCTGCTTTGCTGAGGGATCAAAATTTTTCACATCAAGGGAAAGTGATAGTCTTGAAGTGGTCCTCAGGGCCTCATGCAGTTTCACCCGACTTGACTCCCCTTGCTCAAAATAGCAGACCTGCTACATTTATTTGGTAAATGGTTTTGGATAATGAGGATATCAATTTTTAAAAATGGCCAGTTTTTGTCCTTCTAAAGCACTACAAAGTAATCTTTCCATTTAACCACAGCTAAGTAGGCTCTCTGGGTCAAAAGGCATATCTTGGTGGGTAAATCTTACTGCTATACTGTAGGTATTTCTAAGACCTGGAAATATTTTACTAAATTCTGTTAAAAAATGTTTCTAAGTACATTAATATTAAGGGATTGCAAGTACATATAAATTATTTAAATACATGTAGTAACACAATATCTTGAAATATTAATGTTGGTATTTTACTTTTCCCCACTTATTTATGCATGACCTTTCTTCCACATTAATCCCAGAAGTAAGCTTCTTTTCCTGGGACTACAAGATTAATAGTTTGTCCATCCTTATTATTTAAAAAAAAATTATCCAAGTCACACTCTTGATAATCATCAGGAAGAAAGACATGAAGTAAACAAGCCCCAGATGGTATGAATTAACAATAGATTTGGAATGAAATGGAAGAACAAATTGCTCCACCCACACTGTCCTCCCATCCCTTGAGACCAGAAGCAGGGTTTCTAGAAAGAAGTAGGAGTTATGGAGGAGGAACAGGAGTTAGGAAATTCCCTTACAGAAGATTGGAGGGAGGGGAGAGGAGAGAATGGGAGCTGGCTGGACCCCATGTGTGGAGCTGGTGCAGGAGACTACTGAGGACCACAGGTGCTGAGCAAGGCTGGAGACTTCGGAGAAGCCCAGCTTGTTGCTTTGGGGAAGCTGCAACATAACTCTCCACTGTCAGAGACTTTGATGGTCCCAGCTGATCCCAGAGATTGTGGACTGTCTCAGCAGTACAGGACACATTTAAGCTCCCTGCAACAGAATGGTCATCTTCAATAATCAAAGGGATGGAAATGTGTAAGAGAAAGCCCCAACCCTGGAGCTTGCATGAGACTGGCTGGAAGTGAAACCAAGTAAGAATGAAAGATAATGATTCAGTTACTGAAGACAGGGAAGCTAATTAGAGTAGCCATATGAGATAGGCTGAGTGTGGTCATCACTAAGGCAGGAAAAATTCAAAATTCATCTCTGGTGAGTCCTGCTGTCCTAATCCCTGTTTATATTCTTCCCTGGAGCCTGCATTGGATTCACAGCTAGCTACCACCTAACCCCCAACAAAGTTGTCAACTGACAAATTTTGGGTAAAGATTTGCATTTTTAAGAGTGGCAAGTCAAATGTCAAAAACTAAAAGGGGTGTTTCATGGTGGAACTAAAAGTTTTAGGAGGTTGTATAGGGAAACTTGATTGAGTAATAAAACAGAATGACCTATTGATACATGAAACAGTATGGGTGAATCAAAAAAATTACGCTGAGTGAAAGGAGTTAGACCAAAAGAGTATATATCATAGGATAGGATGAATCTAAAACTTTAGAAAATGCAAAGTATTTGCATTTTGAGGGGGTGGGAAGGGACAGGAGGGAGAAATTACAAAGGGGCATAAGGAGACTTTTGGGGGTGATGGATATGTCTGGTACCTTGATTTTGTTGATGGTTTCCCGGTTGTACACATATGCCAAAACATATCAAAGTGTACATTTTAGATATGTACAGTTTACTGTATATAAACTATACTTCAATAAAGCCATTGAAAAAGAAACAAATAAACAAAACTTGATGGAGTAAGGAGCCTTGAACCAGAGCAGACAGCCGCCTACTCGACCTACCTATAAATTTTCTAACTGAAAACTGCCTCTTGGTAGGTGTTAAGCCAAAAGACACAAGCAAGCCAAAGAGCAGGAGAAGGAAGAATGTATTACTTGCAGCAAGTAAGGAGAATACCAGGGATCTTTCCCAAAGCAGTGTCTCATGAAGGGGCTTGGGCTGTTGACAGAGTCCAAGCTTTAGTTGATTGAAGTCATGAGGGTCAGAAAAGGTCAACATAATCATCCCTTAGGTTTTAGCTGATCTGGTGTTTGAGAGCTCCAGGCTAATCTTTACCATTGAAACAGAACTGGAAAACTGATATATTATCTTTGCTATCTCTTTCCTGATAACATGCTTCTGCATTCTTCTGTTCCCTTAAGATCATTAATTACTGAGACCTGTTTAAGGATGAGTATTGTGGCCAGGCTTAGATCACAAAATGGCTTAGGCCAAAAATGGCTTATGTCAAGAAAGCCATGCCTGGTTCTCTTTCTCCAGGGACTTCCCTACCCTACCTGCTTACAAAGTCACCTTTGAGAACAGTTATAACCTTTCCTTGGAGGATACAGAGCTACAGGGCAAGAGGTAAAGTGATGCACCGAAGACCACACGGTTTGAGCTGCCTCTTCTTTTGTGTCACCCATAATGCCACAGTGCCCGGAAGTGCTCAGGGGTGAAGGGTCTCCTATCCCCATAGAAGTATCACCTAGCCTTAGTTAAGTAGCCAGTAGTGTTTCTGGCTGAAAGTGTCATGGGAAAACATACATTGTCATTTAAATTAGGGTGTTGGACTTGGTGTTAGACTGTAGCTAAATTAGTAAGTCCTTGTGACTTGTCATTCACTTTCCTTCTCTTTGTACTATTTGTCTGAGTTGCTTAATAAACATTCCTAATTTAGCCTTGAGGAGAAAAGAGAGTTTCCTAACCATCCTTTTTTGTGTATTTAGGAACTTGTTTAAAGATGCTGAGTTCCCTCACAGATAGGGAACCTTCTTTTAAGGTGTCTGGGGTTGTGGTGATACCACTCAGTTTTAACATGTTTGGATTTCAAAGCCCTTTAACCACACCGGCCCCTCTGGCTTCTCACACTCCCGCCTTCCTCCTCCAGCACCTATAGAAATGGAGCTGGTTCCTGTGATGAAGGTTGGAGCTGGTTGGAGCTGGTCCAGGAGAGGACCTTAGGCTGCCAGGCCCCGGCCCAGAACACTTCATTGGAGCCAGCTTTTCTGGAGGATTTTGTTAGGTGTCCTCTACCATCACCCCCAAACTTTCCCCCAGCCCCTCACAGGTACTAGACTTCATCTTATTTGTAAGCAAATCCCCATCTCAATTACTCAATATTTCAATATTTCCCCCCCAAATGAACATTTTCTCATTCCATGTGTAAATTGTAAAATTGGGCTGCTCAGAATATTTTTCATTAGTGATTTCTCGAATAAATATCCAGTGGTTAAACATTCTGTTGTCTCTAAGGGATTAATTATTGAGTTCCTGAACTGAAATCGCACTGAATATCAGCCTCTTCCTAACAATGAGTTTAAAAGGTATAGTCTGTCCAAAGAGTATGTTATGGAAATAGGATGTAAATTGTTAAAATAAACCCTTAAAATCTTTCCTGCTCAGAAAAGTAATGAGTTGTTTATCTGCTCATCTTTTATATCTTTCAAAAAAGGAAAATCAACATGAAAAGTCAAACTTCATCAGCATCTGAGATACCCCTATGGATTTAAGCCCCTAAACAATCTCTTCTTCCCTCCCAGAAAATTAAATTAATCCACGCCTGAAAGCATAGCCCTGTTTCCTTTGCTTATTTTTGTCCCAGAGCATGTCTAATCTCTCCCTGCCTGTCTCTGCTCTAATCCTGCTTGTGGACATTAACTCCCTGAGGTCAGGCAAGGATGCAGTGCAGAAATTAATTTAGAGTGTCCTGAGATAAAGCAACTACCTAAGTTCTTAATGCATTTTAAATATATTTTGAGGTATCTCCTCACCTTTGTTGATTTGTGTGTGTGTGTGTGTGTGTGTGTGTGTGTGTGTGTGTGTGTGTGTGAGATAAATCTCTTCTGGGAAGAGAGCAAAACAAACCCTCAAGAATCAATGAATAACTGCCCAGAAGCCAAAGAGTACCAGGGCTTGGGGTCGGGGTGGGGGCATCTCCAAGTGGAGGGCACAGTGGCTTGTCTAGGCTCTGCCATGGGAGGGAGGATGGGTGCTGGTGAGGATTATGAAATCTTGCTCCTGAAGTAGGAGAAAGGGCAATATCTTGGTTTTGTTTGAAGGCAGCTATCTAAGGTATCTTTGCTGCAGCTTCTGGGGGGAGGGGGTTTAAAGAGGAGGGTTAGATCTGAGAGTGAAGGAGGCGGATGGGATAGGAGATGATTTAGCTGACAAATTCTATGATCCCGGTCATCACGGAGTCCCTCAAATCCTTTTTCTCCCCTTTTTCATTGAGATCTGTAAGATTGCTGGTTTGATATTCTCAGAGTAAATAGATAATTTTTCACCCACTCAGAGATGCAAAGTTATGCTTACTATTTATAGTAAATATATATTTCATGGATAAAGCAAATATCCTCTCTGTGTTGTCTGCCAAAGGAAACAATCTTCTGGCTGATCAGTCAGCTGAACAGATTGCCTTTTATAGGGCTGATGACCAGACAGTTCACTGTAATATTCCCAAAGCATAATGAACCCCACACCCCACCACCAATATCCAAAAGCATTTCTAAAACTAGCACAGTTGTATGTTTGGTAACAAGGTCTATAAGCCCTTGCAAAACAGTTGCTTTACTGAGTATCCTAAATAGTAATAAAAAAAGTCATTTGAGAGTCAAAACAACACAGAAGGCATTTATTAAACAATTTATTATTTAAAAAAACCAGCACAAAAGAAGAAAAATATAGTTTCTTATTGTTTGTGAGAGTTATCTAACAGAATTTAATTTTAGATTTTAGTAGACTTTACAAGTAAAATTTTTCCGTATGGAAAAGTTTCTATGATATTAACTTCAAACGTGGGCAAAACTGTTAAATAAATGAAGGTGGATTATAGGGTTTTCTTAACTCCACTTTTGATAATTAACTTTAAAAAATTTTGGACACATTTGCTTTCCATGACTTCTCAGTTTTCTATAAATAGGCTTTCCCTAACATATATGGCAAAATAATTTGCCCAGGAAGTTTTGTGGTTTTGGACTTAGGAAAGTAGAAAATTTTTTTAAGATCCAGAGGAATAAGTTGTGAAACTTCAGGAATGTGACAGAATGTGGGAAAGCTACTGTGGGACCAAGTGCCATCCCACAGATAGTCACATAGGCACAGAATAAGTGGACATGCTGGTCCCAATTTGATTGTCTTTTTATATATTGTGCAAGAAACAAAACAGAAGGCAGTGACAAGATTACTTAGTCACTCTTTAGGGAGGGAAGCCTGACCTAATAGCCAGGAAGGGTATATAAATATGAAAAGGAGACTTGAAATTTGGACATCTCTTGAAACTAAGAAGACAGACACCACTTTCAGAACTGGACTGCATTTTGAATGGAAACTTGACCAATTAGCTTAGAGTTCAGCCTCTTGTCTATCCAGGTCACATAGTCAGCTCTTAATTGCTAATGTAATCATGGGTTTGTCAATAATCAACATGGGTGCCTAATTTTTCATATTTGAAAATGTGGATGTTGTGCAAGTTGACCTCTAAGTCTTGTTTCATATCCCACCTATCAGTTTCAAGGAAATGAGATGTCAGAACAAGTAGTGTGCTAGAGCTGACTGTAGGACTATGCAGAGCCAAGAGTGCTCATCTTTCCACCTCCACACTCAGTGAAATCACATTGGTAGCTTGACATCCTCCAGGGTGGGAGTATTTACACCACAGAAATTGGTAAACTCTACAAATCAGTGCCCCACCCACCCCTCACCCTGGGGGGGATTGTTTAATATTTACCAGCCTTCATTAAAGAAGTTAATACTAAATATGTAAAGTGTTTAGGACAGTGCTGGTACATTGTAACTTCTCTATAAGAGTTAACAATTTTTGAAATACATTTTCATGAGAAATTATTACTTTCAAGAATTAAAATGTAAAAAATTGATGTTCTCTGTTCATTTATTCTCTCTAATTCAGGTTACAGATGTCCATGATATCAAAAGAAATAAGATTTAAAAAATGTAAATGAGAGGATTTAATTTTGGATCTAAATAATGCCTAAAAGCAAACAAATAAACTGAATATTTTCATGGAATTGGCAAAATTTACAGGTTGCTGTGAATTAGCTGATGCTCCAGCTTCTCTCTGATGTCTGACTTTACTACGGTCCATTTGTTACCAAGACCAAGCTTGTACTGCTTGCCACTTGACAGGCCAGTAAATCAAGGGATGAAGTGTTGGGGCAATGAATAGTGACTTTATTTGGAAAGCCAGCAGACTGAGAAGATGGCAGACTAGTGTCCCAAAGAACCATCTTACCCAAGTTAGAATTCAGGCTTCTTTTATACAAAAAGAGGAGTGGGTATTGTTGGTTGTTATAAACTTTTTGCTGCTTTCCAGACTATGGAGGGGATGTGACAGTCCTTTGTTCTTGCAGCTGTCCAAGTATGTCTGGTCATGATGTTCCTGTAAACCTCCAACAAGATAAATGTTATTCTCTGTTCTGCAACTCTTTACCTCTGTGTGAATGGAAAAGTGTTATACCTTTAAAGGTCAAGCTTGGAAGGCAGAGCCTTGAGAAAGAGCTATCACGTATATTTCAGGCTATAGGCAACATTCTTTTGCAAAGGTGCAGAGCCAGTATGACTAAGCACAGGCAACAGAGCACAGAGTAAAGGAATAGATCCAATACAGAGTCAGGTTTGTTTTTCTCTGTTACACACACTCTCTTCTTTGAAGTACTATAGTACCTCAGGTTTGCATGACCAAATCTAACACTGAGTTATATTCTGTTTTGTATTACTTTCTAATATTTTAATGTATGACATGTTTCTCCAACTAGATAGCACTTCTCAGAGTGAGTGCAGCAGCCACATTTGCTCCTTTTCTGTCTCCATTATCTAGCCTATATAGACACCTTGCAGTCAAGGCTGTCTATCAATTAATTGAGCAAAGTCTAAGAGTGAGGATGGTGAAGGGGGATGATTTTTCATCCCAAACTTGACCCCCAAATTTACTCAGATTCTCTCCTGTTCCAATACCACTCATGCTTATTTTCTGCCTCTTGCTTGGACTTTGACTTATGTTCTCTCTCTCTTCAACTAGGTTGTCTAGTCACTGAGGACAAGGACAGTACTATACACCTGTTTATAATTCTAATTCCTTATACCAAATATAGTTTTAGTTATTCAGTGCAAATAATAGAAACTAATTTTGTTTAACTTCAACTCGAATTACATTTATTTGAAAATATAAGTTAAGAGCTTGAAAGCTTGAAGGGAGAGATGGAGATCCAAGCCCAGGACACATAGTCAGGTCCAGTAGATCTCTGCAGCAGGAAGCATTTGAGAATCCTCCATCGACACAACCACTGAAATCAATCAACTCCATCTGCTTTTCTATGCTTAGGTCATGCTGCTGACAATTAAAAAATGCCTGCATAGAGTGATCAGACTAGTTTAGGCTGCATGTTCACCCTTGACTATGCCTGGACAGTGAGAAGAAGGGCCTGACAGCCCTTGGCAATTCTTTAATTTTTTTAGATGGAGGGAAGTCTCTGGATTTCCTGCCCCAGTGAGACTATATGCGTCTCTTAAGAAAGGAGCATGAATGCTGGGTGGCTTCCAATTGACAACTGCCCATTTGAGAATCTGGTAAATATTTAATGCTTTGTTGATGATGAATGGGCAGAAATGAGGTTTAAGACTTATTTTACAAACTTATGTAGTAGGAAGGTGTATCTTTTCATAAACTTCAATAATAATTTTTATTCCTTTCTACGATACACTCTTATACAGAAACACATAAAAATGTTTATCCAAAATTACGGGATGGGAAGATAAAAAATATTTTCAACAGAATCCTATTTTAACATAAAATAACTGTTAGAAGCCTCTTACAAATCAGTCATTTCTGTATCCAAACTAGGCATGGCTGTATCAAAAGCACAAAGACAATCAGCCTGTTTTCTGGAACAACAAGCCTCATTCACATTGCTTTCTGTGTTTATTACTGAGATTATGTTCTCAAAAATACCTGAGGTTGTAGGGACTGTCAAAAAGCCCTGGGCTGGGCTTCCCTGGTGGCCCACTGGTTGAGAATCTGCCTGCCAATGCAGGGGACACGGTTTCGAGCCCTGGTCTGGGAAGATCCCACATGCCGCAGAGCAACTGGGCCCGTGAACCACAACTACTGAGCCTGCGTGTCTGGAGCCTGTGCTCCACAACAAGAGAGGCCACGACAGTGAGAGGCCCGCACACAGCAGTGAGGAGTGGCCCCCGTTCGCCGCAACTAGAGAAAGCCCTTGCGCAGAAGCGAAGACCCAACACAGCCAAAAATAAAAAAAAAAAAAATAAATTTTAAAAAATAAATAAATAAAATAAATTAAATTTTTAAAAAAAGCCCTGGGCTAACTGAATCCATTGCAAACAGTTCCAGGGGACTCTAACTCTAGGTCACATGGCTTCCATAATACCTGCAGCCCTCCTCTCTGCATTGTGCAAGGTCTTTGAGTCCAAAGGAAATTTACAGAGTCATAGTAGGACAATCCTGGAAGAACTGGGCTATGATGGGATGATTGGCTTGTGGCATTCATGCACTTATTCATTCCTTTCTTCATCCATCCGCTAAACATTTATTTAGTATCTAGTATTTCCCCAGGCACTGTGCTAGTAGGCACTAGGAATAGATTAGGACTAATATTTAACCAGCACAAAACTCTGGCCACATTGGCGGTTTACAGTCAGCATCTGTTCTGATTGGTCAAAGCTTCTCCCGTACTGGTTGTGAAATACGTTGAGTAGCATCCCTGGATACGAAGATGGGTAAGATATAGTTCTTGCTCTCAAGAAGCTTATAGTTTGGTAGAAGGGACAGACACATAAGTAAATGAAAACAATATAGTACAGTGAGAGCTATTCTTGGCCTGATCATTTATTTTTTAGTTTGGTCTGTTTCAGGCTTCTGGATTTTCTTTACATCTTTCATTTTCATTGTAAAAACTATATCCATCCAGAAACAAAGTAAAGGTATACTATATTAACAGTAGACAGATTGCTGCAACTCTCTGATCTCTTCCAAGGCAAAGCCTATTGCTCTAATAATTCTTATTTTCCCAGAGCTTGTACATTCATACAAGCATAACTAATTGTGTAATGAGAGACCAAGGCAGAAAATAGCAAATGAGCAGCTATATTCCTTCTCTTTCCCAGTTATTGATTACGGTAGATTTCCCTGAAACCCTAAAAAACCAATATCTACTGAGAAGCTACTAAGTGACAGGCAATAGATGTGGAGGCGGGAAATACAAATATTTAACAGACGCGGTCCCTTCAAGAAACTGGAAATAACTTAGTATGATTAAATGCAGAATATGTGGGTTGTGAAATCCGAGTCCCAGAGAAGTTAAATAATTTTCCCAGGTTTGCTGACTCCTCTACTTCTTCAACTAATCATCTAGCAATGAAGTTTTAGAGTGTTATGAGTAAAGCATAGTCAAGACGTACCAGTATCTTTATTTTTTTTCCTGCATTTAATTTTGTTGGAACCCCTGCCACTTTGGATTATTTTGGTGGCAGGGAGGGGGAGGGCATGAATTAAGTGCTACCCCATGCAAACTAGTATCTTTCAGTGTGACCTTAGTTCAGTCAAAAAATGAATGAAGAGGAAGAAAAGGGCTACAGCATCTTTTTAGCTGACTTTGTTAGAATGAGATGGTCATTAGGATTTTGGCTTCTTATATTTCACTTTTCACCTGAAGCTAATGCCATCCTACCAGCATACATGTATCCTACTGTTAATTTTGTCCATGTTTATTTTACAGGTAACTGGAGCCCGTGGCCCATAGGGGGATGCTTCATGTGTGTGTGACGTACATTTTTAAGGAGGTGCTGGTACAGTGAGAAGGTACATCATGAGTAGATAGAAGCCGTAACACTTAGCTGTCCCAGTAGCAACATGACAATGTTAAATTCTAAGTGGCAGTGTCTGCATAGGAGTTTGGAAAGTGCAGACTGTGCATCTCATATACTCATGTGAAAATCTTCTCTGGGAACACCATACTTCCAGTCTTTTAAAGAAGAAACAGCCTCTGTCTTTATCAGGTCCATTGGTCAGAGGTAACGTTTGCAAATAAAATTCAAGTTAATATGCTAAATTTCAAATCCCACTGAAAATAGTTACTTCAGGATGCCTTCCTCTGTTTCATATCTCAGCCTTAAGGTGAAATGGGTATCTTCACTCCTACCGATGAAAACAATTGGCAAGTCCCCTTGCTTTAAACATAGAGAGACTTCTTTGCTTGTTATGATAAAATAATGAGGATGATTGAAAGCACTCATTGTAGGTAATGTCATTCGAACTCTACTTTCTCTTATAATATGGCAACTGATACTTAGTAAAATAAACAGAAATATTATTAAGTAAAAAAATTATATTTTAAGTAAAGGTGACCAAAAAGCTTTTAAGGTCTTTTAAAATTAGCTCTATGTCTGTTACTGGAAACTTTTTGGTCCTGTCTGTTTGTTTAATGCTTACCACTCACTAGGACATTAGAGGGGAACAAGAAGGAGGGAAGGGAGAGTAGAAGGTGAGGTAGCAGAGCAGGGGGTTACAGCACCTATTCTACAGCCAGGATTTCCTTGTCCAAATTCCAGGTCAGCCACCTTTGAGCTGTGTGATCCTTGAAAATTTCCTAAATTCTTCTGTGCTCTTTAATATAAAATTGATATAATAATAATAGTAATAATAATTTCACAGGGTTTTATGAATAATAAGTAAATTAATATTTGACAAGCACTAGGGCAGTGCCTGGCATACGGTAAATGCTAAATAGGTGTTTGTTAAATAGAGTTGTAGTGGTTACCATAATAACAGCTAACATTTGCTGAGCCCGGAACTGTGCCAAGCACTGTGCTTAACATTTTTGTGTAGGTTTGCTCCTTTAGCCCTCACAAAACCCCTATTAAGTTGGTATCATCATTATCCCCAGTTTATAGATGTGGGAACCGAGGCTTAAGGTTATCAGGTAACTTGTTTCAGGTCGCAGAGATGTGAGAGAATGAGCAACTATTTGGAATCTATGCGGCTGGAATCTAAAGAGCCTGCACTTTCACTTAGCTTAAAGTTTAGAATAAAGTATATAAAATAAAAAGTAAACCAGTAGTAAACATTTTTATGAGTATAGGAAGCAATTGGAAAAAAGAAACCCACGATGGTTCAAACATCCCTCATCTCCACCAAGAATTCACTTAATACATAATTTGTGTAGCTTGTCTCTGCCTTTGCTTCCTGCGTTCCTTTCTTCATCTTAGTGAAGAGAAGTAAGATGGTGGAGCCTTCAACACACTTTGCATCTTTGGGGGGAAAGTGGCATTTTTGAAGGGGAATGCTTCAGGAGTGATGGCATTTAGATGACATTCTTGTAAATTTTATATAACAGATTTGCATCTTAATGTTTTCTTTGTATATGAAAAAAGAAAAACTTCAACAGTAACCGGACAGAAATCTAAAGCTCTGCTGTGTCAGTTAAGGATGTGTTTGTCTCCTCAACTCTGTCATCGAAGACCCAGGCTCACCTTTTCTTCTTTTCATTTCACTATTCTTAGCATGTTAGTGTGACTTTCCATGGTCTCAAGATGTCTACTCGTGTGGAAGCCCACATTTTCCTTCAAGGTGGGAAGCGAATCAAAGAGTAAAAAGCTTACCAGAAGCCCCCAAATGTCCTCTTATGTCAACATGACTTTGTTGGTTGGAAACTGGTCACATGACTAGCCTAGCTGTGAAGAAGTCTACCAGAGTGACCTCTTCCAGCCTCTAGAGTGAAGGTGGGTAGAGCAAAGGGGAGCGAGTTGGCCAGCACGCTGGGTCTATCACAGCTACTCAGTTGATTTTTTAGTAAAGATGGGAAAACTTTCCCTTAGATACTTAGACTAACATGAATTAATTGTGTGTGTGTGTGTGTGTGTGTGTGTGTGTGTGTGTGTGTGTGAAAGAGAGAGAAAGAGAGAGAAAGATAGAGAGAGAGAAGGAGAACAAATTGGCAACACAGAGTGGTCAATTACGTCTTCTCTGTTAAAACAAAACTTGGAGAAAGCTTCTCTGTCCCTTTACATGAGGGAAACTTGACTTCCACTCCTGAGGAACACTAAGGGCACAATTACTCCAACTTTCTCTGTTCCTTAAATTGGAAGAGGACAGACTACCTGGCCCCCACTCAATGCCCATATCTATACATGCTGTATTTTGGCAGTCTTTGAAGATCTGTCTCAGCTTTTAGCAGATTTAGAGCTCAGCTTCGGCAAAGGTTCTAAACATAATGCAGTAATAATGTCTACCATATACTGACTATGTGCCAGGCTAAGTGCTTCCAAAGTATTAGGTTAAAGCTTCATGACTCCACAGGTAGATGTATTATCTTCATTTCATAGGTGAACAAACTGAGAGAGATTAAGCCTCTGCTCAAGGCCTCTTAGCTGGTAAATGCCCAAATTAAGTTTTTAATGAAGTTCTATGTGATCCCAAAGCCCATTATCTTCTATTAAAAATATTTTAAAATTAAAGTTTGTTTTTATTGAAGTAAAATATGCACATAATTTAAAAGCCAAATAAGATCAAAAGGCTTACAAACAACAAAACAGCAATTCCCTGCTCACCCCTCTTCATGTTCCTGTCGTACTTCCCTTCAGCCAACACTTTCAACCCTTATTAGTCTCCATGGGACTTAACTTCACACTTCTAAGTAATACGCTTACACTATTGTTTCTTTTAAATTTTAATCTAAAATTGCAGTTAATTAGAAATTACATGAGGAATACATACATTTACATTCTTATTTAAAATATTCAAATAGGACTGAAGTTCATTTACTAGAAAAGTTCTCTTTACTTCCTCCCAACCCTACACCCCAACTCTTTTTTTCTTTTTATAATGAAAAATTTCAAACTTCAAAGTTTGAAACTTCAAAAAATTTCAAATTTCAAAGAAATCAATTTCTTTGATAGCATCCTTGCTTTTAGGTGTGACAAATTGTCCTGGGCTCATTTTGTACATTTCTTACTCCAGACCTGAAATCAGGCATTTGTCTAAGAAGCTCTCTTTCCTTTTACTGGAATGTAGTACTGTATTTAAAGACTGAGCAGTACAGTATCTATTGACTTCCTTTTCCATAGATGAGTATTTTTCTCTCTTACATCATTCCCTATCGATCAATGACTATATCATAATTTTCGGTTAAATCAGTATTCACTGATTACATTGTTATGATTCCCATAATGTGTTGTGATTATTTTTCTATTCTTGCACAACTTTTTGTCTTCCTCCTGAGATAATTCTTATTCTCTTTTTAATTTGCTTAGCTTTCTATGTACCTTACTCTACATGCCTGTTCTTCTCAAGTACCCCAGCTGTTTTTTTTTTAATGAACTTTTCCTCATAAATACATCAGAAAATCTATCACTTTCATTTTTTTGACTGTTTGTTTTCTTCTGAACATTTCTATCAGTCATTCCGTTCCAATCTGTACTGGTTGCTTTCATGGCCTACTGTAAAGCTTTTGCCTTGGAAATTTCTGTCATCAAGGGATCCCCTTTGACATTCTTCTGTGTGAGATCTCATTTTCTCTTGGATCCTATGTCTTCCTCTTCTTGGTTTATTCCCCTTTTTTGATGGAGAACATTCTCCAGGAATTCCTGAGAAAATTCCAGAACTAGAGTTTCAAATACCTTGGTAAAGTTTCAAAGATCATGGATGTTCAGAAAGGTCTATTTATTCTACCATTGCTCTTGATTAGTGGCTTGGCTGGGTATGGAATGCTAGACTGAAAATGCTTCTCACAAAGAATTTGATGATGTTGCTTTTCCTTTTTTTTCAAGTTTCTAATATTGCCTTAGGAGTACAATGTTTTCCTTAATAGATGACCTTTTTGTTCTCTCTGAAAGTTTTGGGGTCTTCTCTTTATTCCTAGTGTTGTAAAATTTCATGATGATGATCCCTAGGTACATCATTTTCTTGTTGTTGTTCATTATACTGGGTGCTCAGTGGTTCTTTTAATCTGGATTTCAAGTCCTTCAGTTCTGCAAAATATTCTTGATTTATGCCTTTTATCATTTCTTCTCATCTGCCTTTTTTCGTCCTTTGGGAGCTTCAATTATTAGATATTTGAACTGTCAGTCATATTTCTTCATCTTTAAACCCTTTTTATGTATATTTTTCTGCTGTAATATTTTATTTTTTTTTGTTTTCCAAAACCTTCTACTTGCGTTCCCTCATTAAAAAAAAATAAAAACTTGTTGTTCCTTGATTCAATATTCAATATCTCTCCAAGGATATGAATAGTATATGATTTACATGATTTCTGTATATACATCCAAGGGCATATGTCTGCTGAATGGAGTACAAGCCAAATCCAATATTAACAATTATTTTAAAAATATTATCAAGTGTTTTTGATTTGGAGAAACAGAAATCTACCAAAGCTAACAGAATTGATTTGCTTTTACAAGAAAGGATTTGCTATCTATGAAAGAAGCTTTCTTGTTTTAGTTGCTATCTATGAAAGAAGCTTTCTTGTTTTAGTAAGTTGTGATTCAAAAGAGCAATATAAAAATGCAATGCCAACACCCATCACACATTCTCCTTTGAAGAGGATGTGGTTGATGCACAATACAGGGCTGTGATCCATGGACTTCCTGCTTGACTACATAAGTATGGTGAAACACTGCAGTGAAGCAGTGTGTATTGTTACTGACAGGTTTTAATCTGGAGATTTGTGATACAATACAGCCTTCTTGCTCTCTGTAAATTTACCCAAGGGCTCACATCAAAGGGAAAGTTGTGGTTATGATAATTTTAAAATGTCTATTAGTTTATATTTGACAGGTAATAGAGTATACCATGTGCCATTCTATGATTTTTTTTCTTTTAAATTTCTCTTACTTTTGTCTCCTAGGAAATCCTGACACCACATTGACTCAAAAAACCACTCTTAGGTCCACAATATACTTCTATTCCAGATCTAGCTGCTTTCAAAATGGCAGATTGGTTTAAAACACTTCCACAAAATTTAGTTAAATGAATCATTCTATATCAATAAAATAAAGGTCACTGTGAATGGTCATTGTTCAACGGCCTTGTTGATACTCTGGATTTTCTCAGCTTCCTCTTCCAATATGTAAATCCTGATCCTCAGATAACTTCTTACTTGAGCAAAAACTGTTTTTTATACTTATATTTTCTCCATTTAGATGAGAAACTTCTTGAGACATCAGACTTGACTTTTTTTAAAAAGTGAAATTGCTATTTCCTACTAAACACTAAACCTAATTGATAATTTTCTTTGCCCATTACTCACACCCTAAAGACTTTCCTCTTTTTTTCATACATTTTTCTTAACTTCTGAGTCCCCAGTTTTCTATACAAAAGAAGTGCTCTCTATATAGCAATATCAGTGCTCCTCAGAATTATGTTGGAATAGTAACAATAAGAAATTAGAAGAGTTTAGACAGCTGGAGTTCTCTTTCTCTGTGTGTGTGTGTGTGTGTGTGTGTGTGTGTCCTGATCCTCAGATAACTTCTTACTTGAGCAAAATCTGTTTTTTATACTTATATTTTCTCCATTTAGATGAGAAACTTCTTGAGACATCAGACTTGACTTTTTTTAAAAAGTGAAATTGCTATTTCCTACTAAACACTAAACCTAATTGATAATTTTCTTTGCCCATTACTCACACCCTAAAGACTTTCCTCTTTTTTTCATACATTTTTCTTAACTTCTGAGTCCCCAGTTTTCTATACAAAAGAAGTGCTCTCTATATAGCAATATCAGTGCTCCTCAGAATTATGTTGGAATAGTAACAATAAGAAATTAGAAGAGTTTAGACAGCTGGAGTTCTCTTTCTCTGTGTGTGTGTGTGTGTGTGTGTGCGCGTGCACTCACGTGGGTGTGCTGATAATGGGTACATAGCTGGAGAGCCCTGCTTAACTCTTAGTCGCCTGTATGGTACCCAAAGATGGGATCTTGCTTCTGAGTAGATCGATGTTGCCCATGGTTGATTCTATATTTTTTAAGGAGGCCTCAGAGAAATCTGAGTTTGCATCTCAGCATTGCCACTTAATAACTGTGTGCCCTATTTACTTATATATAAAACAGAGATTTTTTTACCTTATCATAAGACTGATATGAGGACTAAACAAGGTCATGCATGCAAAATGTCTAGCAAAGCAACTAGAATGTTAATAAACCCCCAACAACTGATTAAAGAAATTGGATGCTTTTTCTAGGCTGTTTTTAATGGGTATAGAGCAATATTGAGAAAGGATGTACTCCATCCAACTCTTTTTAGTGACAGTTTAATAATTAGGTAGGAAATTACTTTAGTTGCCAGAGACTACTAGCTGCAAATAACCCCTTCTTATGGAGAGCAAGTAGGGAATCCAGAAAGAGAAGTGGAGAAAATTTTCATCTGAGGAATGCTGTTTCTTGAACATGCCAATCTTTTTCTCTGGCTGTTCCTTCTCCTGGAAGGATGTTTATAGGAGTGATGTTTATATGACTAGCTGCTCTCGTTCAGATCTTAGATTAAATTTAAAATTCTCAAAAAGAGTTAGCTCCTGACCAATCAACTCAAAGTAGACCTTATCGTGATCTAGTTCTTTTCTTGTTTGTTTTACATGTCAGTTTATTTACTGCACTCCCTCACAATGTAAGCTGGCACTTTGTCCATCTAGGTCACTAAATCCCAGTGGGTCATATGCACATGTATTTAGCACACAGCAGGCATTAAAAAAAAAATATTTGTTGAATGAACTTTTGAACAGGCAGACCATATTTCAATGCTAAGAATGCAAAGAATAGTGATGAAATAAATCTCATGTTTTATGGAAGACAAGAAAATTTAAGCATCAAAATTATCTCTGCCCATTTTGGCCTCCCCCCTTCCCTTCAGCATGTCTTGTACTTCTGCATTAATCCTGAAGAGATAATATTCCTTCCTAGTCTTATAAGCGGTCATGATGACCCACTACTCACTTTGAACATGCAGATCTGGATTGTGTTAACTGTCAGAATGTCATTTGATGTGTAACTCTTTGTCTCAGAAACATATGTAATTGTGCTTGACCTCTAATAGGTGGAAGAGTCCTCAGAGTTTTCTGAAAGATTGTTTCCTGGGTTACAATCCTCAGATAGGCTCGAATAAAATTTTCTATTTCTTTCTTAGATTGATTATTAATTAATTTTTCATCAACAATAGAGAGTCAGTCATTGACTTATTGCTAGTAAATCACTACTCTCTATGCATGGAGAAGCCACTTAATGATGGTGGTGAAGCAGATACTCAATAGAAGTTTCCTGAATAAATAAAAAAGCAAGGAGTCAATTTAGTTTGTAGTTGATGATGGAGCTATAGTCAATGAGAGTGTGTTTTAGAAGTAATTTATCAATCACTGGCCCCAGGATGAGGCAAGGTACAGTGAACAGAGGATGTCAAGGTCTTTTACATCCAAGCAGTCCATCCTCACATGCTGTCCCATGACTTCCCAGGCACCTTTCCCCAATTCTTTTAGCAGCACCTAAACTCTGCTCCTTTAATCTTTCTACTGCTCTAACTTTCCATCAATCAAATCTCATCTACCATATGCTCTTTCACAAAAAAGCCTTGTTCAACAGATAGTGCTTTCAATAGCTTTCCTCCTCTTTGACTTCTCATGCAACCCAATTAATAAAATAAATTAGAATGTATTTTAATAGCACTCTCCTTTGTTCATTGTTCAGTAATGAATAGTGGACTGGCTCAAGCACCATCAGCGGAAAGTAGAAAGATAGTTTAGTAAACAGTTCGAGAATGGGCCAGTATCTTATTAAAAGGCTGAAAGAGGAGTGTGTTTTGGGCCCATGTCTATTGAGGCAGAAATTCCATTTTGCTAACACCCCCTCCACACCCATTGTCTGAAGGATGCACTGCTGTTGACTTACTAAGTGGGTCCAAATGACCCCTGCTGGGCTTTTGAAATTCCCATGGAAATTTGTAAATTCTATCTATTCTCTGAGCAGCCAGCCACGGCTAATGGCAGGCCAATGATGTTAGTGGAAAAAAACTTTAGCTTTTTATATTGGCTTGATTGAAGAACTAGGTAAATATGAAATTGTTACACATTTTTTTCTGATTTGTTTCATAATAATTAATAATACCTAACATTTAATGAATAGTTAACATGTGACGAGCATTTTTATAAATGCTTAACGTGGTCTTTTATTGTATCTCCTTTTTTTACAGGAAAGGTTTCCAGAAGGCCAGAGAGATTAGGTAATTTTGCCAAAGGTCATTCAGGTAGTAGAAAGCAGAGCCAGAAATTTGATACCAGCTTGTTTGATCCTTATTCGGAGCGCTTGATCCCTGACCCACTCTTACTCTGTCTGGCAAGCGTGTGAAAGAGTGATGATTACAAGCTGATCTAAAACACAGTAGCAATTGTCTCCAAAGAATTTCAACATACAAAATCCAGAAATAGCCTTTCCCTTGCCATAGATAATCCTCGTGATAAGTACAGTTCAAAGGTTATTAAAATAATTTCAGATAGTTTAATTCTATATACCTAATGGCATATCTCATTAAGTAGTATTTCAAAGATGAAATACTGTATTTTGTCAATTGTTCTCTCTGAAAGGCTCTTGTGTTTTATTTTTCTAGGTGGACTTTTTCCACCTGTCAACCACTAGGTGGTGCATGGGTTTTGAAAACACCTCAAATCTCTTAAAAGAAATTAGTCCAAAACAAAAGGAAAAAAATTCAGCAGATAAATGTGGAATTTGGACTCAGTTGAAGATGTAACACCCTATCTAATGGCTTTCTAATGGTGGGAGCCTGGGTGTCTAGTTCCATCCCTTTTCCTTTCAGAATAAACATTACTAGCTACTTAATCTGAGATAAAGAAGATATGAATAATAGTCAAAAGCTGTCAAGAGAGTTTTTCTCAGAAAACTGCATGCCCATAATTGCAGCCAGGGTTGGCATTTTGAAAAAGAGGAACAAATTCCAAGAAACCAAACAACAGCTTCCTCTAACTTTGTGTTTTCTTGAACCTAGTAAAATCTGCAAGTAGTTATTTCTTTCTAATTTTCTTCAATTACTCTGTAATAAAAATGGGCATGAATAGCCAGTTATCACTTTCTAGCAACCATCTGACCAACCAAAATTCTGATATTCTAAAATTCAGGGTTGTTCAATGAATAAGACTGGAAAATTCTTGGAAATCCCATGAGAATGAATTTTAAAACCAAAGGGAAGTCACTTATTCTTTTTGAGCTTGAGTTGATTTTTCTACAGAATGAAAAATTAGCCCTTTACAGGCAGCTTTATGACATCTAAAGAAAAAGAGAACAGCATTGGTTATTATACCCACAAACACACATATGTACAGGTATCCTCTGTTGTTTGGTTTTAACATAGAGTTATGTTCTGTTTCTATATTTAAGAGTACACGAAGACATTATATTTGCTGAAGGAGTAAGGAGAAGGAAACCTCATTTTTCGTCACACCAGGTGTGGTGGAGGTTGGAATTAGGTATTGCTCAAGGGAGTACCATCATTCGTTCTATTTTTCACAAGTCCTGCAGATCCTGTTTGTGAGGCAAATGATGGTGATAATAGGTACTAACATGCACTGCTAGGTTAACAGTTTTCACTATATGTGGAGTTCTTTCCTCTAAGTTTTTTCCTCAGGTAAATATATTTGATCAACTCTTAGCTGTTAAACCTTAAGAATACCCAGTTATTTTCATTTTGGACTAGGTCCAGGTTTTTGGATTAAAAACATAACTGGAAATGACCCAGTAACAAACACATGGATGAAATAAATAATGTCCACAAAACAGTCCTGCCAGCATGATGCTTATTTCCACACTTAGATGAGAATTGTTGACCTAATTCTTCTGCCTTTGGTGGAATTCAGAGTTATAACAGAGCCAGAGTGCTTGGTTTGCTCACGTCTTCACTTGGGCTGTCATTCTCAATCCTGAACTGGGAGGGGGCGCCAATGCTGCATGGATGAAAAACAGCGTGGTTTCCGTGAGAAGGGCGCTTTTCTTTCTCTATTAGGGGTATTGAAGTCTAGGCTCCTCTCTAAAGACACACCATTCTTTTTTGGGTAAACTGCAAAAGCAATTTTGGCTTCATGTTAAGTACATTCGCTGTGCTGAATTTTATAAGCAATAGTTACATTCACTATTTTAAGGTAATGTTGGTTATTTATCTTTATGATTATCAAGCAACTGCCAAAGTATACAGGCACTCAGTGTGCATCTAGGGTGCCTTAAAAAAAAGCAGCTTTCTAAGCAATATAGATTAGAGGAGAAATGTGAAACGTGATGGATGGGTAGAAAGGGATAGGAGATCAAAGAGACATCTGTGTTTCTTCTCTCTGAAGACTTCTGACGTTTATGTCACCCTCATTCTGCATTCAGTGTCTCTAAAGATCTGGTAGAGCCACCCTCTAACATTAGTCATCGGACTCACCTTGACCCACTCATAAATGGGTCAGGACATGCTCCAGCCCCAAGCTATGCTGGATAATCTGTTTAGTACAGAACATAGATAGGATTCAGTATAAGTGTTCAGGATGCATTACTGGATGCATGAATGGTTATTCATTTACTTGAAAAGAATTTTTGTCCTAGAAAGGAATCAATCCTTAATTGGAAATATAAAGAACATTTGATTACAGTATCATTGGTCATTTTATATCAGAATATGATGCTCTATTTTCAACAAAAGTGATTAATAATAAGGCTCTGTATGTCTCTTTAAAACTTGGAGATAATTTTTCAGGAAAAAAGGTTAATGTATGGTTTCAGAGTTAGGAATAGTTTGACAGCAGGTAGATGGAAGATCAGAAAATAGGGACTCAGACTTCCCTGGTGGTCCAGTGGTTAAGAATCCGCCTTCCAATGCAGGGGACGTGGGTTCGTTCCCTGGTCAGGGTAATAAGATCCCACATGCCACAGGGCAGCTAAGCCCGTGCACCACAACAAAGAGCCCGCATGTCGCAATGGAAGATCCTGTGTGCCACAACTAAGACCTGACGCAGTCAAATAAATAAATAAATTTTAAAAACACATTATAACTAGATGAAACAATATGTCCCTTTGTTGATAGCACTGGTGAATTCTGACACTAGTAAGTTTAACAACAACAAAAAAAGAGACTCTAGATGCCGTTTAAAGCCACTCTGGTATCTCAAGTCTTCAAAGGAATAAAATTAGTCTATAAATGAAAACTAGTGTTTCAAGAACTGTCACCCAGTGTAATCTGGCTATGTTGAAAATGTCCTCTTTTCTGAGGAAAAATACATGCTGGATTCTATGACCTGTGTGAAATGGCAGGATTTTCTTTTACTTTCAGTCTCTTTGGGACCACACATTATAACTTTAGTGGCCGTTCACCAAGTGGTCACTCAGGGCCTTCAAAATGCAAAGGATTGAGCTCTACAGTGCTGGTAATAAGCTAGGTGATAGGCACACTGTGGCCATTGTCACCCTTTTATAATACCACTGTTTAGGGTTAATAAAAAACCATGACAATTCAAAATTATTTGCATAAGGAAAACGTAGCATTAGTAAGAAAACAAACAAACAAGAACAGTGGCTAGCCAAGGAAACACGCAGCAGACAAATCTTTAAGAAAATCCTCTAGTTACTAAGTCTGGGAAGGGTCAGTCTCTAAAGGACTAAGGGAATTCCTGTGAGCATTTTGTAAACTGCTCTTTAGGGTATGCTAATATAGGATTACTTCCTCCCACCTATTTCATTGCCCACTAAGGCATATTCTTATTTGGGGGGAGGTGGACAGCCCCCAACTGAGCTCCAACTTAGGTGAGATAGCTAGCTCTCTCACTTAAAGTGGGTTAAAGGCAAGTCACGCAGCTGTGGAATCTTTGATCCTAAAGGATAGAGATGATATATTGGTGGGAATAAACCCATTGGCTGCCTTACCTTCTAAGATCTGGATGGTATCTTTTTAATTCCTACTGCATGTTTCATTGACTTCCCAGGTAAAAAGAGTGAGTTGAGGCTGTGGACAAAGAATGTCGCCTGCCATATCACTAAACAAAGGATGTTGGGGCCACTGAACCATCTGCCACTGCAGTGGTTCCCCCTCCCCCAACAGTATACCCCCGAGGGGATTCAGGATGAAGAAAACAGGATACTAGCCCTAGATAGTTAAAGTGCATATCCAAGAAATGATTTCAATGAACCCAGTCTCTTGTATCTTCCCATATATAGAAAAGTGCTAAATTCATAAACTTGAGATGTCTGGTTTTCTTTAATTAACAGTAATCTTTTGATGTTTCAACAGCCTGTTTTTTGTTTTTGTTTTTGTTTTTTTGTTTTTTTTGTAACAACTCCTATGTACCCTGGAGAGGCTGTATCTCAGGCTTAAGTCCTCAGTATGTCTGCTGAATGAAACATAATTCTCAACTTTTAGGTTGTGCATTTTTTTTCCATTGACAAAGCTTATAAAGAAGATACTTCACACAACCTAAGCTGATGAGGGGTTTGGACTTAATATCTCCAACTCGATCTTAGACCCTCTGAAAAACAGCATCACTTATTTTTTAATAGAACTTCAATCCTTCAAGTTAAAAACAAACTGAGTGTACCAATGAAACGTATAGAAACCAAATGAATATTCCAGAAGGACCGCAATGTTTACAGTTCTTTCCTTCCGCTGTTGTGATTTTAAAAATAGGAATTTATTTTGTAGAAGACCATCACTTTGAATATATATTAATTTCATATTTTTTCATTCTTTAAATCTCTTTTCTTCTCCATTTTTTTGCCATTGACTATAAATACTTCTTGCACTTTTTTTCTAACTGGAATTAAAAACACTTTAAATGGACTGTATTTTGAGTTAAAACATGTTTTCTTGGTAAATATCATAGATTTCCTCAGCACTATAATTTCTGGAGATAATTGATAGCATTGCTATTATCATTAAAAAAAGTAAGATCGTTGCCACATGAGACAGTACTGTACAAATCATGTAAAACAAATTTTTTTTCTCCTTTCAGAAATTCTTTTTCTAAGAGGTGTGCCATACACGGGGGGCGGGGAGTCCGATTTTGCTTAAACATCAATAGCAAGAAGATTATATTCATATGAGTAAAATGCTTGGTAATATATGTATTATTAATATGTTTTAGATTATATTTGTTTGGCAATTTTATTTAGGTTTATGGAGCAGTTTTAAAATTGATTACCTAATTTAATCCTCAGAAGATATTATTCCCTCCTTTTATACATTAGCAAACTGAAGATTGGGGAAGTGAAGGGACTTTGCTTAAGATAGACAGATGGCAAGGAGCAGAGCCAAATGTAGAAGGATTTTGTCCACATCTCATGTGCAGCGTATTGGGGTTTGCAGAATAAATATAAGACATAGTTTCTGCCTTTAGGGAATTTACAGTTTAGTTGGGAAAAAGATTGATGTCAGGAAAACAACTTGCACGAATGGCGGATGGAGCATGGTCCTGGGACCAGAGAGCTTTGCAGCTCATGAAAACCTGCTTCTTTGATTTGAATAAAGTTATAAGTAAAATATAAAGCAGAAAATCTTTTGACTGATAAAGGTGCTGTCACAGGCATCTGTTGTCTAAGGGTCTCAGAGCCAATTTGAGATAGATTTACCTCCACATAAACGTCTGTCAACCATATCACCATGTCTTCCCAACAGCCATGCAGCACACAATGTAACTACACAAGGGAAGCCAGGCTGTGTTGTTGGCAAAACGCACCCAGTTTTAAATGCATTCAGTTTTACATCCCTGGCCTGTGGCAGGACCAGCAGCAAGACGCATGTCAGGTACGCTGGCTGAACACGCTGCTCCAAGTGACCTCAGGCTCCATCCTCTGTAAAACTAGTTGCTGGTTAATATTCAGCTGGGCTGTTAACTAGAGCACAAAAGTAGGGACAAAATTTGACAATCTGTTAATGTTTTCTTAAAATCTTGTTAAGCAAAAACTAAATCCATCATTAACCGAGCAATATAAATTAGGTGCTGTAATTAGCAGTCCAAATGTATACCTTTGCAAAAGGTTATCTATAATGTCTTTTTTTAAAAAATTAACATATTGATAATTGTGTGTTTTGGATAATCATAGCCACGGGGGAAAACTAGGAATTGCAAAAGTACTATTGCTTAGTCAAACAGAAATGAAAAGGTAATGTCTGCCAATGTCATAAGCATGGGAAAGAAAATGAATAATAGATAACACATCCATGTATCTAACAAACTAGATTTAACAAATATTAACAAATATTACCATGTTTCCTTTAAATTGGCATTTTTTAAAGAAATAAAGAGTTTACTGTAACTGAAAAAAATGAAAGAAAGAAAGAAATGAGTGTAGTCCAAATAAGCCACCACATAATTAGTTAGAATAGTGTTGGGTAGTTAAGATCCTTCGGAAGAAAGAGACAGACAATTTAAAAGTAACTTTTAGTATCTTGCCCTTTATGGAGATTGTGTAGACAAAGCATACCCACAGTTTGGCACAAAGTAGGTATTCAAAAACCATGCTTGCTCTTATGAAGTTAGTGTTTGTGATAATCAGAGAATGTAGATCCTCTATCTTTGTTTCCAGGGCCTTTCAGGCTTCAATATAGCACTTATCTTGTTGTATGCTAATGATGTTGACTTGATTTGTCCCACTCCTCGGGCTTGGAGCTTTCTTAGGACAAGGACTCACCTTTCTCTCCCTGGCAACTATCACATCATCTGATGGACAAAAGGTACTAAATAAGTATTTGTTAAAGTAATGTCTTTAGTCTAATTTTTCTCTGTTCATTATTTCATATTGATCATCTGATTTTAACTAATCAAAAAGAGTCAAAACAGAATCTGTTTAGATCAGAAAAACATCATCTCTCACCTGTGTTATTTCAGCAACTTACCTTACCTCTCTCTGTCTCTCTTCTGCTTCCTCCACCCTCTCATCCATTATCATTATTTCAATCCTTACGATGTTGTCAGCAGATCTTTATAAAACAAAATCTGATTCTATCATTCTTTTGCTAAAAAATTTTTGGTGCTTTCACATGCCCCCTGGGGTAAATAATGTAACTCTTTTCATGAAATGCAAGGTCTTTCCATGAGTAGATGCTTCCCCCTCCAGTTTATCTGCCACATCCCCCTTTTATTTTACACTCCACCCATACTACAACCTGTGTTGCATCCTTATCTTTTTTAACTTTTCCAACTGCCTGTAACACACCCTCCCATCCCCAGGCCTCCCCACGACCCTCTTGCTTCTCTGCCTAGCAGTCTCTTACTTATTCTCTGGCTTGCAGCCGAATAGTTATCTCTCTATGAATCTTCCCTCATTCTCCTTTTCCTCTGCTCCTCCCCACCCCCACTGCTACCTCCCTGCTGCCTCGCCCAGGCTTACACATATCTTTATTAAATCAAAGTTCTTGTATTAAAATTGTGTGTTTTCATGTCTATCTGCCCTCAAAACCATAAGCTCCTTGAGATAGGGTACTATTTGGCAGGCAATAGTAACTCGAGGCAGATTTGTTGAATAAATGAATGAATGAGTAAATGAATTTGATAGATCTGACTGTAAAAATGTCTTCATAAAGTCAGAAATTCAAAAAGAAAAAGAGAACCCCTGTAATCTGGAGATTTGTTGAAATGACTAATTCTCCATGTCGTGGTGATAAATGCAGCAACGAAGGAAGAAAAACTCTCACGTATTCAGTCCTCCTTCGCCACAGGCACATAGACCAGCTGTCCTAATACTTTTCCCCTCACTTTCTGCTTTAAGAAAGAAAGAGACAGGACAACACGATTCAGAAGAAATTTTCCATGACATTAAAGAATATCATGAAAGCTGCTATACAGCTGGTGAGATGAGTGAAAAATAAACTCAGTGATTTAATATAAACTGTCACTTACTTCTACAGAAAAGAAACATTGTACAGGTGTTCACTGAAAATAGTGCAGCCTGGGGGGCCCATATTGGCTTCTGAGGATGGGATCTGCATCTGAATCATTTTTGGTTTCCCGACAATGCCCAATACAGGTGTGCATACAGTAGGTGTTTGTTAAATACCTGAAGAAAGGAATAATATGACCCATTCTTTTAGAGGCGTTAGGTAAGTAATTTAAAGAGTGTTAGATATTGTCCTAATCTCTGGATTATGGTACCAAAGTGATAAGGATGCTGCTGGGAGCCTTTTCACTAAATATATATAAATAAATATATTTATTTATTCACTAAATATATATAAATAACACAGTCAATAAAAATAAAAAGGTAATGTCTGCCAATATCATAATCATGAGAAAGGAAAATGAATCCAACACAACTACTGTTTCCTCTCTGGTCAAAGGTATTTTGAAAATGAGGCTTCTTGTGTGGTTAGAATCAGCGTGTTGCTAAATCATGTGTCTGCTGCTCTGCTGAGTCTTGTTAATTTTGGCCTAAAAAATGAAGCCTGGAACAAAGGGTGGGAATCTTTGAAGTTTTCTCATGTGTTCCACCAAAAGCCTATCTGTTTTCAGTCCCTGGAGCAGGGGTTTTTCTCCTTTCTTTTCACCTAAATCTTTCTCTCATCCAACTACCCATTTTTAATTCTTCTTGCTGTCTGAATTTAAATTATTCCACAAATATTTGTTGAACACCTACTCTGTGCCAGGTTCTCTTCCAGGCCCTGGAGACACAGCAGGGTTCCCTGCTGTCCCTGATTCCAGGAGTGTGCAATCTAGTCCTGAAATACCAAAGATAAACTGTTAGTACATCTTGTGCCTGGTGGGGTAAGAATTTCTGAAGGGGCAGGAGGCAGAGGCCGTGGGATCAAAGGAACAAGAGCTCTTTTAGATGATATTATCAGGAAAGACAGCTCCTAGGAGGTAACATTTTCCTTTGTTTTATCTCATTTTGCACTTCCATCCACACGATTGCCACAGAGTCTAGCTTAGATGCGTCTGATATTGATAGCTATTTATTATTACCTCGGAGACGCTTGTAAAGATATTGCTGGATCTCTGATGGAACGCTCCTAGTCACACTTCACATTCTCCAAGTGTTTCTGAGGTGCAGGGCTGTGGTAGGTGCTGTGGGGAGCGATGAGGTCCTGGAGAAGACGGAGCTCCCCTCTCTTTGTTGCTTATGAGACAAAGCACACGCCACCCACGTAAGTGTTGAAGAACTTCTATTTATGAAGCAGCCTGCCAGAAGCACAACCTAATACACCTGAATTAAAAACCCAGAGCTTTCAGGGAAGAATGAGGAAAATGTCACCTCCTAGACCATTTCGTCTTATGATCATAGCTCTCCTTTCCATAGAGGAGCATAAAATTCCAGCAGCACAGTAAGGAGGCCACTCTGGTATTTACCGCTTTGAAAATGGGGAGACCTTGCCTGCTAGAGAGCGGAGATGTACTCAGGAAAAATTCTTTTTGATTCAGAGTAACTTCAACCTACTTGCCCTATAACTCCACTTTCTTTCTGGGTTTGACTATTCCGCAATTTCATTTGGGGTAGTTATAGACCAAAGAAAATAAGGTTAACCTTTATGATTTAAATGTCTCAATCTCTACACCAATGATGATCTACAGTTTTCAACATACTAATGAGAAATGGTGGAAATTGCCAAGCAGAATGGTTATGTTTAAATAGACTTTCTCCAGAAATTCTTCTGCCAATGAATTTCTGAAGCTGGGATACTACCTTGATTGGGAATTTACTTTCTTCTCAGTACCTATGTTCTAGTTATTATTACCATGTAATGAATCACCCCAAAACTTAGTAGCTTAAAACACCCAATTATTTTCTTATCTCTACTGTTTCTGTGGGGCAGCTGTTTGGCAAGAGAGGCTTGGCAGGGTGGTGCTGGCCCAGGGTGCTCATGTGGCTGCAGATAGTGGTTGAATTGGAGAAGCAGGGACGGGAGTATCTGTGGGCTCCCTTCGTGTTGTCCCAAGTCTTCTTGAGTGGTTTTACTGTGGGGGTTAGATTGGGCTTCCTCATAGGATGGCGGCTCTGTGGCAGCTGGGCTGCTTGCAGGGAGGTTCAGGGCTCTGACATGAGTGTTCTGGCGTACACGGGGAAGCTCACCTTGCCTCAGAAGTCACGCAGCATCACTTCTGCTTCATTCCAGTGCCTTCATATCTCTCACAACCCTGCTCACATTCAAGACTGAAGGGGGAGTTGCAGGGTCCTAGGGGAGCATTTGGGATGGGAGAGAATATTGCTGCTGTCTTTGGAAAATACACTCTGCCATAGCCTACTCATAGCAGGTTGCAGGAGCAGGCTTATTTCAGGAGACAACTTCTGGTGGAATGAAAATGTGGCCAGTGGTTGGAAACTAGAAGTGAGAAGTCAAGAGGGCCCAGCTATCAGGTCAACTAAATACTAAAGGGGGAAAGACAAACATTCTACTCCTTTTTTTTTTTTTTTTTTCACATTGAGGTAAAAACACCACAGTTATTTTTAACAAAATAAAAATGTGATTTTTTTTCTTTTAGTACTGCCATGTGTTATTCTGTGATGAAAAATAATGATCCCAGATCTCTACAATAACTTCACTATTTCAAACACTGACAATAGACCTAAAAAAACGTTGATTCTGATAAGTTTTATCCCCTGCCTGAAAGAAGAAGAAAAAACTTAGACATCTTATCTCACAGTCACAGGAGGAATGTGAGAAAACTGCATATATTATATAGTGCTGAAACTGGGGCTTGAGTTCCTGGTTTATGCTTCTTACTTTGCTATTTTAAAAATGGTTTGGTGCTGGTGGGGCTGATTGGAAGTATAATGGAAACCACATGATCCTGAATTATAAATTAATATAAACACGTTTTCAGATGTGAGATTCTGTCAGATGAGAAATCAATTATAATTCAGAATTATTCATTTTTCATCCTATGTAAACATTTTAGCCCTCGTCATAATCGTGAACGCATGATGTTCATGTTTTCAACTTAGAACACACGATGCTGTGTAATTCAGATTTATTAATGGATGACCATTAATGTACTCTTTTTAAATTTTTTTTTTAGAAATTTGATTTTTTTTCATTCCTTTCAGGGCGGGCATGGTTTATTTATTTTTTTAATAAATAAAAAATAAATTTATTAAAATCTTATTTAATAAAACAAATAAATAAATAGTTTAGTTGTTTATTTAATTTTTTTTTTTTTGGCTGCATTGAGTCTTCATTGCTGCATGCGGGATTTTCTCTAGTTGCGGTGAGTGGGGGCTACTCTTCGCCGCGGTGTGTGGGATTCTTATTGCTGTGGCTTGTCTTCCCATTAATATACTCTTGACCTTGACTTGTGAGGAATTGGTATTTGTTGTCTGTTTCATTCCGCTGTGATTTTGAACGTGGGCCCTCCTTCATGTGTACTCAGGAGAAGGCATACTCGCCCATAACCAATGATCCTCTTGGATTTGTCTCAGGCCTCGATATACTTTCAAAGTTAGCCCAATATTTACTTCCAATTTTTCAAACCATGTTTCCAATATAGCTTTAAAATGTGTGTGTGTGTGTATGTGTGTGTGTGTGTGTGTGTGTGTGTGTGTGTGTGTTATTTGAATGGAGGAAAATATCTCAAATGGTTGTGAAAATATGTAAAAACGGTTGCCTCTCATTTCTCATTCTACTTGCTGAACTTCTATCTCTTCTGCTTTGCATCTCTAGGAAGACATTTGGGGCAGGACCGAAGAAAGGATACACTCCAAATGAGGGAAATAAGTTGGTCCTTCCTTGTGATAAATGCCTTGGACTGAAAACTCTGCCTCGTGTGGTGTGATGGTGTCCAGAGTCTGTGCTCCTGCAGCAAATAACCCCAGCGGGACCAGCATACACCAGAGCCCATCACGTTGGGACGGCACATCTGATTAGCAGAACACTTTCCACTTCCCTACCCTCTTGTAAACGGAACACCTGGAGAGTTTTCTGCAGTGGTTCTGCCAATGAGAGGGGCTGCGTGGAATTCCACTCTGAGAGTTTGAACTCATACAGCTCTTAGCACAGATGGTTTGTGGGATTTTTTTCCTGATGCCAATACAGTCAGACGTTTTCTCAAAAAGAAAGTGAGAAATATCAACAGCAGTAATTTCTTCATTTTACCTTATTTAAACTAAATTGTATGGAGGCCCAGACAATTTTTTTTTTTTTTCAGATCTGCCTACAGTTACAGTTAGGGTGTCAAGGCAGACTGGGAAGCAGCTTGTTCTTTTGTCACAAGGTAATTAGATAAATGCAGCTGAACCCCTTACACAGCTCTTCAGTCACTATCAAGTAAATTAAGACTATTCTGGGTTAGACTGACATGTTGCAACTCTCTTCAAGTTGAACTGAAGCATTATATTTCATCAAGTACCACCAACGATTTCAAAACCAGAAATCATCAGCTGCATAGCACAGGGAGACCAGCTTGATGCTTTGTGTCCAACTAGAGGGGTGGGATAGGGAGGGTGGGAGGGAGATGCAAGAGGGAGGAGATATGGGAATATATGTATACGTATAGCTGATTCACTTTGTTATACAGCAGAAACTAACACACCATTGTAAAGCAATCATACTCCAATAAATATGTTAAAAAAAAACACCCAGAAATCAATCATTTGCAGGGGTCCACTTCCTTCAAATACTTCCATCTTCTTGTATCCAGGAGAGAAACTGGCTTTCAGTAACTGTTACTCAAACCTCAAATGCACAGAAAATACAGCAGCTTAAAAAAAGCGGAAGAATGACAAATTTTACCTTTGTTGACCAGATGTTAGGTGCTAACGTAGGATGGCAGTGAATGGAGTTTGCAGAAGAGTTAAGTGACCAACATGAGGGTGAATAATGGGAAGTGACGTAAGGGATGTTTCTGTCTAACTTCAGAAGCTTCAGTCACACAAACTTTCAGGATGTTTGCACATTTCCAGGGAGAACAAGCAAAATTAGAACACTCGAGTCAAAGAAGCATCTAAAACCTGATGACTCACTTTCTCTTTCATTTGAATAAAAGCTCTGAACACAAATATGTGGCCTCAATACATCTAAATATGGCACTGGGAAAAGAAAACATGTTCTCAAATAAAGTAACAAAGAGGTGAGTGGTAATTAGCAACTTCTTAAAGATCTCTATGTCTAAGAAAAGATGCTGTTAATTTAGCCATTGAGAATAACTGTTCAGTCTAGGCTTAGGGATCAAACTGCTGTGTTTAACATAGAGACTGTGTCACTTAGCAGTAGCCTGCCTTTGGGCAACTTAACTTTTGTTTAGGCTTAGGGATCAAACTGCTGTGTTTAACATAGAGACTGTGTCACTTAGCAGTAGCCTGCCTATGGGCAGCTTACTTAACTTTTGTTCACCTTGGTTTCTTCACCTGTAAAATGGAAGTAATAATCGTATCTATCTCCTGGGAAGTTGCTCCTTGGAAGAGTGGATTAATTAAGTAATATGTACACAGCACTTAACAAAGTGTTTGGGTCATGGTGACTAGTCAATAAATGCTGAGAGTTATGATGGTGAAGAGTATCCTTTGGAATACTAATGATCTTGGGATCCCAGTACCTAGAATTCTGGAGGATTCCAAATATTCTGGGTAATGAAATATACAGGTTTAATTTTGATGTTTTTGTGACTTTAAAAATAACGACAAGGGTTATACAGGCTTGTTTTGCCTTTTAAATTAATCAGGCTATTGTGTAAATAGATTAAAGTCAATCAGAAGATTAACTATGTGTGAAAACCCCAGGCAACATTGCTCAAAGTCACAGTCAGCGAATATTGGACTCTAATCCCGCAAGGTTCCTGAACACAAGTCAGGCATATCAAGGGTCCAAAAATGAAGTAAAGAACAGAAATAACCATTCCTGGTCTGGAAGACTTTCTGTCCTGGGTGGAGACCCAAGGACAAGGAACGTCTTGTCCTTAACCCCTGTCCTGTAACGTCTGTCCTGTAATGCCTCAGACCCTTAATTATCAAACAAGTGTGTGATGACAGCCCATTTCTTCCTTGGAAATAGTTCCCATGTGTTCTTTCCCCTTCATACTCCTTAGCACTCCTTAACCAGATACTTATCACCTTAGGACCAGATTCCTGCCGTCAGCTAACTGTTTACGTTTTGCGAGACTATTTCTTCCATTACCCTAATCCTAACCTAATTCTTTGCTTTTAGTAAGCTTCTTAAGCAATTAGCAAAAGTTTCTGAAAAGCAAGTCTTTCATCTCTCCTTCCATTCATTAAAATTCCTCATCACTTCATACATTCAATAGAAAATGCAGTATCTGGTTATCAAGATTGCAAAGGAATTTTTCTGTTTCCCTGAAGGCAATTCTTGTTGCTTTTAACATCTAGTTAAAGAATTATATATTGTAAAAATGTGATAAGTACCCATAAATTCAAAGTAATATAAATAAAAATTCTAATAAGAAATATTATGAAATTTGGCAGGCTAAATATAAAATTCATCTGGAAAATAAAACACAAGAATGATTAAGAAATTATTATTTTTTAAATAAGGGGGAATTTTTTCTTCTATAGTAAAGTGTATTCTTAAGTTATAGTAACTAAAACAGTCTGATATTCATGCAAAAATGGAACACTAGATCTATTACACCTAATAGAGAGTTCAGAAACAATATATACATTGAAGTTTAGTAAATGATAAAGGTAACATTTTATATCAGAGAGGAAAGAATTAACTATTCAGTAAATGATTTTGTGCCAATGGCTATTCACTTGGGGAAAAAGGTAAATAATTTAAAATCCAGGTAGATTAAACATTTAAATAAAATTTTAAAACTTAAAAAATTAGGAGAAAATATGAGGGGATATGTTTATAAATCTGGTGTGGGCAAAGTCTTTGAATCATATGCAAAATGCAAGTGCAATGAAGAAAAATATTCTTAATTTAACTCTGTGCAAATTACAAAGTTCCTATACTATAACAATTAATGGTCAAGGAACAGACAAGCAGGAAATATTTGTCACAAATATTTAAAAACAAACAAACAAAAACTGGAGATTAAGTATTACTCGAAGATGTGGAAAAATGAAGGGCATGCAAATTAGTTAAGTAGCTTTTATTGAAATTTGGTGGGTTTTATTAAAATAATTATCTTTACTAGAAAAATACTCCCACATATGTGCAAAGTGATATTTAGGAATATTTCGTTTAGCAGTTTTTGGGAAGAGTGAAAATTGCTAAGCACCTCAGGAAACTGCCGATTAAATTATGGTAAATTCGTAACTATGCAGCAGTTGAAAGAATAAGGAAGATCTATGTTTGGAGATGGGAAAATATTTTCAAGACATATCAACTTAAAACATGTTGCTAAACTAAATGAACAGTATAATTCCATTTTTGTAAACAAAACAAAATTTCACAAAACAAAACTGCATCATATATATATATTTAGCTGTATCTCTATCTATCTACCTATCTATCTATCTATCTAGAAAATGGTCTGAGGTGATACAAGCCAAACTGTCAATGGTAGTTTTCCTGTAGTGTATAATGAAAAGGGAGGAGAATTAATGAAAGCCAAGGAGAATTGGGCTTTATCTCTATTTTAAAAATTAGAATGTTTTCATGCACAGCTTGTGAATTAACTGGTTCTTTTTTGTGTGGTTGGTTTTTTTTTTTTTGTTTTGTTTTTTTTGCGGTACGCGGCCCTCTCACTGCCGTGGCCTCTCCCGTCGCGGAGCGCAGGCTCCGGACGCGCAGGCTCAGCGGCCACGGCCCACAGGCCCAGCCGCTTAGCGGCATGTAGGATCCTCCCGGACCGGGGCACGAACCTGCGTCCCCTGCATCGGCAGGCGGACTCTCAACCACTGCGCCACCAGGGAAGCCCTGTTTTTATTTTTTAATTTTCTTTTTTTATTGAAGTATGGTTGATGTACAATATAAGTTAAATGTGTACAATACAATGATTCACAATTTTTAAAGGTTATACTCTATTTATAGTTATTATAAAATATTGGCTATAGTCCCCGTGTTGTACAATATATCCTTGTAACTTATTTTATACATAATAATTTGTACCTCTTAATCTCCTACCGCAATATTGTCCCTCCCCCTCCCCTCTCCCCACTGCTAACTACTTTGTTCTCTACATCTGTGAGTCTGCTTCTTTTTTTTCATATTCACTAGTTTGTTGTATTTTTTAGATTCCACTTAGAAGTGATATCATACAGTATTTGTCTTTCTCTGACTTATTTCACTTAGTATAATGCCCTCCAAGTCCATCCATGTTGCTACAAATGGCAAAATTTCATTCTTTTTTACGGCTAAGTATTCCATTGTCTATATATACCACATCTTCTTTATCCATTTATCTGTTGATGGACTTAGGTTGTTTTCATATCTTGGCAATTGTAAATAATGCTGCTTTGAACATTGGGGTGCATATATATTTTCAAATTAGTGTTTTTGTTTTTTGGATATATACCCAGGAGTTGAATTGCTGGGTCATATGATAGTTCTATTTTTAGTTTTTTGAGAAACCTCCATACTGTTTTCCAGAGTGGCTGCATCAATTTACATTCTCACCAGCAGTGTACAAAGGTTCCTTTTTCTCCACATCCTCACCAACATTGTTATTTGTGTTCTTTTTGATGATGCCATTATAACACGTGTGATTTGCATTTCTCTGATGATTAACGATGTTGACTATCTTCATGTTCCTGTTGGCCATCTGCATTTCCTCTTTGGAAAAATGTCTATTCATTCTTCTGCCCATTTTAAAATAGGGTTTTTTGTTTTTTTGATGTTGAGTTGCATAAGCTGTTAATATATGTTGGATATTAACTCCTTATCAGTCATATTATTTGCAAATATCCTTTCCCATTCAGTAGGTTGTCTTTTCACTTTGTCATTGGTTTCCTTTGCTGTGCAAAAGCTTTTAAGTTTAATTAAGTCCCATTTGTTTATTTTCTTTTTTATTTCCTTTGCTTTAAGAGGCAGATCCAAAAAAAACATTGCTGTGATTTATGTTGAAGGGTGTTCTGCCTATGTTTTCCTCTACAAGTTTTATGCTTTCCGGTTTTACATTTAGGTCTTTAATCCATTTTGGGTTTATTTTGTATATGGTGTTAGAGGATTTTCTAATTTCATTCTTTTACTCACAGCTGTCCAGTTTTCTCAGCACCATTTATTGAAGAGATTGTCTTTTCTCCATTGTATACTCTTGCCTCTTTTTTAAAAAAAGTAACAAACTATAAGTGATGTGCTAACCCTATTTAGTACATTTCCCTCTGGCTGAGGAGCTATTGGGTAGCACCTGGCAGAGCAGACAAAGTGATAAATTGAATCAGAGACGTACAGGAAGATGGTCTTCGCTTTTTTCACGTTATTCAAGATAGCTTAGAAATGATAGCTTACATCTGTTAGAAATGATAGTTTATATCTTGTTGTTTCCTTATATTAATAGAAAACTTTGCCCATCCTGTCTCATTAATTAAGAAATTCATGTGCTCCTCAGACAGGAAGAGCAAATTAGTAAGTTGGCTGAAGGGAAACCAAGACTCTGTGAACAAAAAGAGAAGCAATCTATTTTTTTTTTAGCATCTTTATTGGAGTATAATTGCTTTACAATGGTGTGTTAGTTTCTTCTGTATAACAAAGTGAATCAGCTATAGGTATACATATAGCCCCATATCCCCTCCCTCTTTTGTCTCCCTCCCACCCTCGCTATCCCATCCCTCTAGGTGGAAACAAAGCACCGAGCTATCTCCCTGTGCTGTGTGGCTGCTTCCCATTAGCTATCTATTTTACATTTGGTAGTATATATATGTCCATGCCACTCTCTCACTTCGTCCCAGCTTACCCTTCCCCCTCCCCGTCCTCAAGTCCATTCTCTGAGTCTGCGTCTTTATGCCCCTAGGTTTTTCAGAACTTTATTTTTTAGATTCCATATATATGTGTTAGCATATGGTATTTGTTTTTTCTCTTTCTGACTTACTCCACTCTGTATGACAGTCTCTAAGTCCATCCACCTCACTACAAATAACTCAATTTTGATTCTTTTTATGGCAGAGTAATATTCAATTGTATATATGTGCCACATCTTCTTTATCCATTCATCTGTCAGTGGACACTTAGGTTGCTTCCATGTCCTGACTGTTGTAAACAGAGCTGCAATGAACGTTGAGGTACATGACTCTTCTTGAATTATGGTTTTCTCAGGATATATGCCCAGGAGTGGGATTGCTGGATCGTTCTACTTTTAGTTTTTTAAGGGACCTCCATACTGTTCTCCATAGTGGCTGTATCAATTTACATTCCCACCAACAGTGCAAGAGGGTTCCCTTTTCTCCACACCCTCTCCAGCATTTATTGTTTGTAGATTTTTTGATGATGGCCATTCTGACTGGTGTGAGGTGACACCTCATTGTAGTTTTGATCTTCTGCCCATTTTTTGATTCGGTTTTTTGTTTTTTTGGTATTGAGCTGAATGAGCTGTTTGTAAATTTTGGAGATTAATCTTTTGTCAGTTGGAGAAGCAATCTATTGAAGACATTAGAGGAGAAGAAGAAAACTGGTTGAAATTACAACAATCAAGCAAAGAGGATGATTAAGAGGAGCCTCCTGGGTGACAGCATGGTGACTTGGACGGATGTTTATACTCTGGATGTGTGCTTAGAGTAGTAGGATGATGACTAAATCTAACCTGGTTTTCTGGCTGGTGAGAAGATGCATCTTCCAAATGGAATGGAGCAATGAAATGAACAGTAGCAATGATATATATGTGTTGGTTGATATATATCATCTTGGCGTGAAATTTCAGCATAATGTTAAATACTTGGCCTCTATTTTTATAGCAACTGGTGTGGAAGTAGGGCCTGACTTTCTATCTACCCTAATCTAGCAGGAGTGCCCATGTTCCAGGTGATAAGAATGTGTTCTCAGTCCTCGCTTGAGTTTGGTTAACACAACTTTCTCTCTTAAATGGAGTTTTCTGCCTCCTTGAAAGGAGAGTGTCAGACTGGGCCAAACTAGGCCTTGGGTTCCAAGTAGAAAGCTGACGGGAAAAAGGGTAATTGAATGAGGAGGAGAGGAAGCTTGGGACCTCAATTCCATCCTTTGCCAACATCAGACCAGTCTAATTAACAAGAATGGAGTTTGAAGTGTGTGATTTAAAGAACTTTGAGTTCCCTCTCTCCTCATGTAAGATCCAAGCTAAATCCTCCACACTTTCTCAGACTTTATCTGCTTGAGATCCATCTGGGTTAATTAGTTAACACTCCTGGGAATGAATTTGGTCCTAACATCTGGCTGAGGACAGATACCATGCTGAAAATTATTGTGACTGATTAATTTAAGAAGACAGGGTAAATGTATCTTATGAGTCACTCCTTGAAACCAGAGCCAAGGGCTAGCTCAGCTTTTGCTATAAAGCATACATTTAATAAGTACATGAATGAATGAATGAACAAAGATCTCTGAGATTCAAGACATGGTTTTGGGTATCCATGAAATATTTCAGGGTAGAAGACAAAAATGCCTCTGCAGATTTTGGAAACAAGAAGAACAGATTATTTAGAGGTCTTGACTGATTCTATTTAAGAAACTCCTTCTCCCCACATTTTTCCTTTTCTCTCCTGCTGCAATAGAAACACATTCTAGGACCAGAAGGAGGTTTCCCAGGATTAGCTGTGGTCCCAGTGGAGCTTTGTGTAAACACCTAAGAGTTCATTATGATAGTAACTGTCCTTTCTTACCAAGGAAGCTGGTCCAGGAAACAATGAGGTGGCTTAAAGTCTATTTAAGTATAAGCAGAAAAGACATTTGAATGTTTGAGGTCTTAGAAAAAAATTATATTAAGGGTTTATTTTTATTCGAAGTCATTCAAATACAATTAATTGTATTAAACTCACCTGTTGTTAGGTAGACGTGTTAATTGGTTTTGAATGATGGACAAAATCTGGAAGATAAGGCAGTGGAATAGGGATGAATTTCAGGATGCTTGTATAGAAGGAGGTCTGGAAAGTTGGAAGACTCAACTCCAACGGTGGCATTTGAAAGGATATAATGAAGGTAAAAGAAGTTGGGGGACTTCCCTGGTGGCACAGTGGTTAAGACTCCATGCTCCCAATGCAGGAGGCCCGGGTTTGATCCCTGGTCAATGAACTAGATCCCACATGCATGCTGCAACTAAGAGTTTGCATGTCACAACTAAGGAGCCAGCCTGCCACAACTAAGACTCGGTGCAACCAAATAAATATTAAAAAAAAAAAGAAGTTGGGTTGATTTATAATGGGAGAGACAGAAAGAAGGAAAGACTAAGAAATAGATATTGGCCTCAAATGTCTATTTGATTTATGGATCAAAAAGCAGATAAATAAACAAGCAGTTAGGGAAGAAAATGAGCAGATATATAGGAAAAAGGAGAGCTGGTTGACCAAGGAAATGAGAAAAGAATCAGAGGAGATTTAGGAGAGAAACTTGGTAGCAAAGTCAACAAGACAGAGTCTTCACAAACACTAGTCATTGAATCAGTGATGGAATTCTTACCTCTCACCCAGGTTTGAGTCTTAACAGTGCACTTTATCCTACCCACCAGTGTTTCAAATATGACTTAAAATAGTGCAGATAGGGAGTTCCTTTATTGTCTAGTGGTTAGGATTTGGTGCTTTCACTGCTGTGGCCCAGGTTCAATCCCTGGTCAGGGAACTAAGATCCCGCAAGCTGAGTGGTGCGGCGAAAAAAAAAAGAAGTGCAGATAATCAGTTTTACTTTCTTTATATATGATTAAAGTGATACATTTTACATATTGACTTTTAACACAGTATTTGGCCTACAAATAATGAAATTAAGTGTGAATTTGGATTTGGATTGGATACATCCTAGAGTAACAATACTAGAGGCAAATCAAAGACATGTTTAATTTTAGGAAAATACACTGATTTAAAATCAATCATTTTATTTTGTTTTACTATTTTTTCTAATTTATTCAATGATTATTAGTTTTTATTATATAAGTTTCAGGTTTACAGCATTATAGTTCAAGCTATGTATGTATACACTGCAGAGTGATCATCACCACAAATCTAGTAACCATCCACTACCATACAGTTAACCCCCTTAACTTATTATATTTCCTATTATTTCCTTTAAAATTATAAGAAAATGATAAATGCTATAAAAGCCACGACTATTTTAAAATAAATTTAAATGCCTTGTTTCTTGAAAATTTTAATTCACAGTTTATGTGAAAATCATTTTAATTTGGCTGCTGACTTGGTAAATATTTGGAACATAAATTCAAAATATGGATATAAAGATTTTTTAACATATTCTACTTACTTAAATCCTTAAATTCCCTATATCATCTGACTTCTACAGATTAGTGATGGTTCCAGATTGACACAGATCCTCAATTTAGGTGACTTTATCTTGAGAGACTTCAGCAAATCCAGACTTAATGGGCCTCTAATAAACTTATGGATTAAATGTAGAAATGAGTAAGAGAGAGAGAAAATGTAGTTTAGTTTCCAAATAAATAGCATTTTGAAGACTCAACTGTTCTATTCAGGGATTTTTTTAGATAAAAATATTAATCTTATGAATCTGGCTATATTGAGATGGGACATCAGGATCAAATATAAATTAAAAACTTGGCTTGCACTGTCTGTATGAGGCTGTTTGTTTATAAGTCAGGAATTTCAGTGTCTGCAAACATCTCATATCATTTCTTGTTTTATGATTTAAAATTTTTTCATAGTTCTTGCTAATTAAAAACACTGTTCTGCCTATATTAGTCAGTTCTGGTCTTCCAAGGTGCTAAGCAGATGCTAAGACAGAATTAGAAATGTAAGAGATTTACTAGGGGAAAAGTATTGTGAAAGATGAAGTAGAGAGGGGCAGGAGTAGTCAGGGAGAGCCTCCGAACAGCGATGCAGGTCTGACTGTGGAAGGAGAGGAGGGAAAGTGGGAGGGTTAGGTAGGAAGAGCCTTCGAGCACAGCACAGCTCTGAGAAAGCCTTGGCTAGGCCAGTGGTGGAGCCCTGGAACAAAGATTACCCGCTGAGGACTCCTGTGTTGGGCAGAAAGGGCCCAACTCTAATACTCCTACCAGGCTCAGACTTGGGGGGAACAGCCTGGGGAGAGTGTTGCCTCAGCAGATCCCGAGGATGTGGCCACTGGAAGTGTCAACCAATACACACTTTGCAGAAGGTTTTCTCTTTTTTTTTTTTTTTTTTTTTTTTTTGCAGTATTCGGGCCTCTCACCGTTGTGGCCTCTCCCGGACGCGCAGGCCCAGCGGCCATGGCTCACGGGCCCAGCCGCTCCGCGGCACGTGGGACCTTCCCAGACCGGGGCATGAACCCGTATCCCCTGCATCGGCAGGCGGACTCTCAACCACTGCGCCACCAGGGAAGCCCAAGAAGGTTTCCTCTTGAAGGAGGATCTGAGTGGCACAGCCCCATGGCTGCCCAGTGGGAAAGAAGAACCCACAGTCTAGACAGGGAACAGATAAACTGGAATCTTTTGGTTCAAGTCATTTTGTCTACTCCCTTGTAGTAATAATAGTAATAATGATAATAATAATAATATCTCCCATGGGTATAACATGGTACAAATTACAAAGTGCTGTAATATAATTTTCTGGTTTTATCATCCTGACTTCACAAATGAATGGGGCTGAGAGAGGTTAAGTAACATTGCCCAAATTCATTTTTATCAGAGCTATGACTTTCTTCACTAAACCACAGCTGCTTCACTTTCATGCAGATGTAATCTCAAATACTTGATTTTTCTACTCTTTTGATGAAATGTAACATACTGACAAAAAATTAAATATAACTTGTATGCACATTCCAGTGAATAATTATTAAGCAAGTACCTGTTTTACTGCCATTAGAACCTTACTAACATGCTGTAAGTCCTGATATGCCTCTTCCCAGTCACAATCTCATCCTTTTCTGGAAAGGGAACTTTTGGGGGAGAAAAACCTGAAAATAACTCTGATGTCTATCCATGGGTGAATGGGTAAGCAAACTGTGGTACCTCCATACAAAGGAATATACCTTTTAGCAGTATAAAAACTACTTATTGATATACACAATAGAAATGGCTCTTAAAATCATTATCCTGAGTGAAAGAAGTCAGACACAAAATGATACATACTGTAAGATTCAGTTATATAAATTCTAGAAAATGCAAACTAATTTATAGTGACAAAAAAAAAACAGTTTAGAGGTTGCCTGAGACTGGAGTCAATAGAGGGATAGACTATTAAGGGGCATCAGAAAACTTTTGGAGAGATGCCAATATTCTGTGTCCATCTGTAGAAACTCATTGAATTGTACACTAAAAAGGATGCAGTTTGTTGTATTAGAATTATAACTGCAAAATGTTGGAGGGGAAAACCCTCTTTAATGACAAAAAATCTCCAACTATGGTTGTATATTTATCTAGTTTTCCCTGTGTTTCTGTTAAGTTTTGATTTTTGTATTTTGAGATTTTTATTATTTGCTTACAAATTTAAACAGTGTGGCATCTTTGTAAAAATTGCATCTTTTATCAATGTAAAATGACTTTATCTATGGTAATGTTTTTTGCTTAAGAGCAAATTTTGCCTAACATTAATATAGCTACATCTGCCATGTTGTTTGCTAGAATTGCAAAGTCTATCTCTTTATGTTCCTTTCTTTAATTTTTTTCTTTTTCTATTTTTAACAATTTTTAAAGGTTACTTTCCATTTACAGTTATTATGAAATCTTAGCTATATCCCCCATGCTTTACAATACATTCTTGGGCTTATCTTATACCCAATATAGTACAATACATTCTTGTACCTCCTGCTCCTTCACCCCTATATTGCCCCCCCCCCAAACTGGTAACCACTAGTTTGTCTTCTACATCCATGAATTTGCTTTTTTTGTTGTTATATTCTCTACTTTGTTGTATTTTTTAGATTCCACATATAAGTGATATCATACAATATTTGTCTTTCTCTGTCTTACTTATTTCACTTAGCATATGCCCTCCAAGTCCCTCCATGTTGCTACAAATGGCAACATTTTATTCTTTTCTTAATGACTAATATTCCATCATCTATACATACCACATCTTCTTTATCCATTCATCTGTTGATGGACACTTAGGTTGCTTCCATATCTTGGTAATTGTAAATAAAACTGCTATGAACATTGGGATACATGTAACTTTTCAAATTAGTGTTTTTGTTTTTTGGATATATACCCAGGAGTGGATTTGCTGGGTAATATGGTGGTTATACTTTTAGTTTTTTGAGAAGCTTTCATAGTTTTCCACAGTGGCTGCACAAATTTACATTCCCACCAACACCGTACAAGGGTTTCTTTTTCTTCACATCCTTGCCAACATTTGTTATTTATGTTATCATCTTTTTGATGATAGCCTTTCTGCCAGCTGTAGGGTGATATCTCATTGTGGTTTTGATTTGTACTTCCCTGTGTTCTTTTCTTTAAACTTATCTTTATGTAAAAAGCATACCTTTTTTAGAAACAAGTCTGACAATCCCTGTCTCGTAACTGAAGCATTAAGTCCATTCACATTCTTAAAAGATGAGTTTTATGGGTATGGAATTCTAGATTGGCAATTATTTTATTTCTACACATATCATACAATCATACTACTGATTTCCAGCTTCTATTGTTGCTCTTAAAACCATACATTTTTGAGTAAGATTTTTATACCTGGTACCAACACACTGCAGCAAGAACAAATCAAGCATTGTATTTCTTACAACTGAAGATGGATATTTGTGAAGGGACGTTAACCTGCCCTCTTAACTCAGCAGTGGTTCTAGCATTCTATGCAGTACAATGAATCCTGTTGGGCAAGCTTATCTCTGGTTGTCCAGATAGTTCCATTTTCACCTTAACTTACACTCTCCTCCAGCTCAGGGATGTTGGATTAAGGAAGGTGGTGGTAGATGAGCTGTGGTGTGGGGTTTCTCTCAGGGGAGCCCATAAAAGAGAAGGCATCATACATTACATTTCCCAGAGCCTGTGCTCACATGTTGGATTTGACCTTCATAATAAACCCCAATGGGGCAAATATTTTTACCTGTTACCTCTTATAGACATGGAAACTGAGACCTGGATAGGTTAAGGAATTTGCTGGAGGTCACGCTTGCTACAAGCTTCCTTGGTGCTGTTCTAAAACACTGCTGGGATCTTAGGAATTTATTTTTAGTTTCAGTAGAGCTATGGGTTATATGTTGGTCTGTAGCAGCACTGTCCAAAACAAGTATAAGGTGAGCTGCGTATGTAATTAAAAATTTTCTGGTAGCCATGTTAAAAAAGTAAATGAAACATGAAAAAAAAAGACTATCTCTGTATCATTCTTTTGATAATCTACCTTTTTTCTTGTGGCTGTTTTAAGAGAGTTGCATTTTCTTTGGTGTTTTGCAGTTTCATGATAACATTTCTAAATGTAGTTTCATTTATTGAATCTGTTTTACTTAGTTCTGGAAAATTATCCACTATTACCTTAATTATTACCTTTAATTATTACCTCTGTCCTCTTCACTTTTCTGAATTTGTCCCCTTCTGGAACTCTGATTAAAAGTATGTTAACTCTTCTCTCTATCTTCCATCTCTTAACTCTACAACATATTTTCCAACTTTTTGTCTCTGTATGTTGAATTCTAGTTAATTTTCTGGTCTATTTTCCAACTCACTAAATCTTTTCCAGCTGTATCTCATTATCTCTTCACCCCTCAACTAATTTATTATGCTTGTCTCTTATGTTTGTTTCTTTTATACTATTTCTGTCTTTCTTTTTCAAATTTTCTAGGTTTATTTTTATAGTTTATTTTCCTTGTAGGAATTTTCATTTTCTTTAATATCTTTAAGCAGAGTAAGCATACTTGTTTTATTTCTGGATCTGATCATCTCAACATCTCAAATATTTTTGGATCTGTTCTGTAATTTTATTTTGCTGCTGATTATTTTTCATGGTGCCTTATTTTCTTGTGTATTTTTACTTTATTATTTTTATCGTGGACTACTCAATATTTCTTGAAAAATTACTTTTTTATGATTCTTTGAGGCCTAAGATTAAGGTGCCTCCCTGCAGTAACAATCTGCATTTCCTTCTGCATACCCCTTGGGCACTACTAATTTGGTAATGCCACCACCAAGTTTATGGCTTGAAATTGACTGACTGCCTAAATAATATAACCCAAACTTTGGACCTATCCCAGGATAAGGTTGTGGTGACGACAACTTCTCAGGAACTTTCTCTGCCTTCTTATCTTTTTCCTCTATTTACACTGTATCATGGCATCAACCTTCTCTACAGTCACCTGAGGGATGTGTATGGGGTTGGGGTAGGGGACTTATTTCTGATTAGTTTTTGCCCTGAGATAAGTCCCATGGTACCCAGCTTAATGAGGGGAGGGTCTCATCATAAACCTACCACCCAGAGTGGACTCTTTGCCCTAACTTCTGACTGTTTCATCTCCTGAGTCCAAATTTACTGAGTTCAGCAAATGCTCTCAAGGCTTCAAAAGAAGCTTCATCCTTTCATTTATTTCTCTGGTTCCCAATTTCCTTTAAGTTTCAACTTGATAGTCTCTTACTATTTCATTAAATATTTATTCTTTTAAGAGATTTTAAAAACAACTTACACAGTATTTTATTTGTTTCCAGCAAGAGTTTGGTCCAAATCTATTTTGTTGTTTACTGGAAACAGAAATGTTTAGTTCTTAGTCCTATGATAGGAATCATAACATGAAAGTTAACTAATGGAAATGATTAGAACACATCTTTGAACATGGAAGAATAATACAGTGCGGGAAATGCACCACAATGTTTTGCAGTGCATAAGAAAAACAAGTTTGGCTTGGAATGTGAGGCACTTATTTCCTTTTTCAAGATACGATTTTGCAGCCTCAAAACTGGTTAGACTGTTTTACCCAGTGGAATTGTCTAACTCTTCACTTCATCCTTAATAGACTCTAATCCCAAAGCAAGTATGTCTTAGTCCACCTAAGCTATTATGACAGGAAACCACAGACTGGGTGGCTTATAAACAATAGAAAATTATCTCTCACAGTTCTGGAGGCTGTAAGTCCAAGATTAAGGCACCTGTAGGTTTGGTGTTTGGTGAGAGCGTGCTTCTGTTCATAGACAGCTGTCTACTTGCTGTGTTCTCACATGGCAGAAGGTACAAGAGATCTCTCTGAAGACTCTTTTAGAAGGGCACTAATCCCATTCAGGAGGGCCCCACCAACATGACCTAATCATCTTCTGAAGACCTACCTCCTAATACCATCACTTTGGGCATTAGGATTTAACAAATAAATTTGGGGGGAACAAAAACATGCAGTCTATAGCAGTATGAAATCCATGGATGCCTATGGATGGTCAGTTATACAATAGAGGGACACATCTTGAATAGAAGGGTTAGGAAATACTCCACCCTGTTTTATCTATAATTTTCTCTGCTTGAAACTTGCTGAAAGACATGGAATTTTAGGATAAAAAGAGAAATTTTGATTTCATGGTTTATTTTGAAACTTATTATCAAATACATCATTCCTGAGACATGGTAAGTTTGGAATAGAGCACAAAAATAATTAGTGCTAATAGATATTAAAATAAGTCTACAGAGAAACAAGAGAGTTGGTTTTTCACTCCCATTTCATGCTAATTAATAAGATTAGTTAGAAGGGTGTCATATACTGTGATTTGTCAACTAGTAGTAGACAGACTTAAAGATCAATTTCTTACTTGAAATATGTGTGAAATAAACATTAGGAGAAATAAAGTTTCAATATTTCATCATGAATGTGACGTTAAAAAAAATAAGTTTATATTTGCATTGCAATGAGGACTCCTGCGAGAGAATGTCAATCTATAATGAGTGGTAAAATAAGACAAGGTGCTAAAACTTACAATGTCGTATTAGTAAAACTCAGCATCTGTTTCCCAGAAAAGAAGAACATTCAAGCCACTGTTTTTTGGTGAGGAGAGAGACGATAAATATGGAAGTCATCAATTCCAAATAACCCACTTTTTAAGATCTTCCTGCCACTTCTGACATTATACATTAAAAAAAAAATACTTCCAAGAATGTAAATAGAATACTTCCTGTATTTCAGCAGCCAATAGAATATTTCCTGTATTTCAGATACGTTTACTGATATCTGTAGCTTTACTAAGACATAAAAGTCAATATGTCAACATGAAATTGGGTAGCACGAGGTCTGCAGATTGGTAGAAACTGTACCTTTCAAACATCAGCCTTTATTAGTATTTACCAAATTAATCTTTGGGAGATAATTCAGAAGAACCCCTGTCATATGTTAAAGTTCTAGTTTTAAAATATTAACTCACTACAAAATTAAAATAAATGGGACATTGTTGAGTGATTTGTAGACACATAGTTTGATTACGGCTCTTTAGAAGACTAACAAACCTGAGGAATTGGCTAATTTGAAGATATTGCTAATGTAGCAGCCTTCTATATATTGATCAATGAAAATTTAGGAATATACTTAATCATATTGGGCCTTAATTCTTTTCACAGAAGTTCCTAGTAGAATAGATGATAACTTGGTAATTCCTTATTCAGGATGTTACAAATCTGTAAGCTTCATGTGCTGTGCTAATCTGATATACTTAGCTAATTTTTTCTCTCAATCAGAAATTATTTTTTACTGGGCACATTTAGTAGAAGGATTTTTCTTTAAGTTTCTATCAACCAATGATAAGGGCAGCTGAGGCATCAGGTCCAGAGAAGCTGGGGTTTCCTGCTTGAGTCCAGGCTAGGGTTACAAAGGACTGAAGATTTATTGTCTCAAACAGGCTCAAGAATATCTGGTCATTGTCATGCAGATTCTTATTATGTTGTTTGTACATGTCTAAAAATAGACTTAATTTATTTTTTTTTTACCATGTCCTTCTTTACTTTCCTCATATTTTCTTTCTTTTCTCTCTTCATTTCCCCTTTCCTGGTGAACTGATGATGAATAAGGCTAGATTCTTCAACTGCCAGTCAACCCTCCTCTCCCGGACCCAGGGTTGAGCTCATAATCACAGCATCAGGTGCCACAGTGGATGGAGGAGACTCAAGTGAGCAGATGAGCCCTTTCTAAGTCTCACCATAAATTTCCAGATTGCTGAACTACTGCCCACTCGTTACCCCGGTTACAGCCCACACACTCTGTCTCCTCACACTCATAGATGTTCCTCAATAAAACAAAGTTCATTATTACCAAAGGAATTTTTGTTTTTTTTTGCTTCTTCCTTGAAGGAACAAATTATTCTTGCATTGAACTTGCTGCCTACTCACGCCCAGTCTCCTTTTGTGCCTTCCATGTCTCCATCCCCACTCCCTTTGCATTCTTTCTGCACTGCTGAACTTAACAGATTTCTATCTGTGGAGCAGCAAACCAAGGCAGGGCAGCAATACAATAGGCCTTCTTGGGGAAGGACAGAGCGAGGCATCTGGCTTCCCTCCTGGATGCAGCCTGCTTCATTCATTTTACAGCTTTCACAAACTCCCAGCCTTTGTGCTTCCAGAGCTATATATATTTTAAAAGGTTATTGATGTAAAAACATCAAGCCATACTAAGTCGAATTTCTTCTGGCTAAAAAAAATTTGTGATGCTAAAGGCAAAAATAAACATTTACTAAGCTTCCACAAACATTAATTATTTCGGGAATCAGAAAAGTAATGACAATAGGTGAAGCTGAGTGGATTTAGACAATAAGGAATGGGGAGGTTAGTGAGGCACTAGATCGCTAGTCTTATCTAAAAGGGTTCAGGGACTTCCCTGGTGGCACAGTGGTTAAGAATCCGCCTGCCAATGCAGGGGACACAGGTTAGATCCCTGGTCCGGGAAGATACCACATGCTGTGGAGCAACTAAGCCTACGTGCCACAACTATTGAGCCTGCACTCTAGAGCCTGTGAGCCACCGCTACTGAGCCTGTATGCCACAACTACTGGAGTTTGTGTGCCTCGAGCCCGTGCTCCGCAACAAGGGAAGGCACCGCAGTGAGAAAACTGTGCACCACAGAGAAGAGCAGCCCCTGCTTGCTGCAACTAGGGAAAGCCCACACGCCGTAATGAAGATCCACTGCAGCCAAAAATAATAAATTAAAAAATAAATAAATAAATAAAAGGAGTCAAAGCCAATTGTAAAATGGCCAAGACAAATTTTTCAAGGACCAGATTCTGCCGATGAAGCCATCGGTTTGCAAAGCGTTTGAATATTTATATGACATGTACCCAAAGCTAAGTTTTAATAATATACACTAAGTATTTCTGTGCATCTATAATGCATATCATCAGCAGCCCAGGAAACCAATGTTTGTGCTGATGTTCCATCTACAACGTCTATATCCAAATTAACTCTGTGTAAAGAAGTGAGCTCCCCAAGGCTCCAGCTGAATTTCTGCTCTGGTTTCTCCAAGTCAAGCAAACAAGCTGACTGCTTTTATTAATTTTCCAGTAGAACTGTCGTCTGCAAGCAAGGTCTGCTGCTTTCCCCAGGGGCAGTGCTCTCCCCCAGCATGATGATCTTTTACATGTCTAGAGAAGATAGACTTGAAATGCTGTTACTCGAAAGAAACTGATGTTTCAGAAGTGCTGCTGGAACAAAAGGAGAAAAGAGTTTGTTCATGTTCCATTTCTACAGAAAATACTTAGGGTGCCTAGTCAATCAGGTAGGGAAACAACTTTAGATTTTAGATATATAAATCAGAAAAAAAAAATGCCATCGCTCCAGTCCCATTTTTTTGGATTCTAGACATAATTACCTGAAACCAAGATCACGCTGCAAGAGTGGGAGGCCTCATCTCCCCAGCCTTGAAGTGCAGGAATAACTATAGGGCCCCCAGAGAGCCCTGCGCATTCTGGACCACTCTGTCTTTGTCTTAAAAGAGACAAGCCAAATAAACAAGGGCCCTTGGAAATAGGAAAAAAATTTTTTTGTGGAAAATAATTTTAGAAAACAAATATCTAACCTAAACTTTCCTGCTTTCCATTTTATTCTCTCACATTCATTCATGAAACTTAACCTTAAACCAGAGGATGTTTGCATTCAGGGAAAGAGAGATCATGCCAAGCTTTGCCTGCATCTTGGCCTCTCCATTTTGGGACAGACTGTGGCTGTGGAACATACAGTTTGCCCTTCTTTTGACTATCCTGGCCTGATTCTGGGATGGCCCAGTAACCCAGGCTTCTAGCCCCATTGGGCTTTCTTTTAATTTGGTCCAGTTCAGGCTTCCCTGACTGAACCAGAGGGAAGAGAGCTGCTGCCTTTTCCTTCAACTGTTGCTTAGCTTTGAGGATGAGCTGTTTGCAGACCTAAAAAGATTTCTTGGATACCAAAGGTTAAACAAAAGTAGCAGGATAAAATCCTTGTCTCTACTGTTAAAATAAAAAAACAGAAAGAAAATATTAACACATACAAAGTAGTTTAAAAATCTCATTTTATGTTGCCAGTATGGAGCATTTAAAAGGATAATGAATCCTCAATTATCCCACAAGCATATACAATTCAGATGATACATGCATTCACTGGTACTCCTGACCTTAGGATAATAGTTATTTTTATTATGCATCCACTAGTGTCAGCCCAAAATATATATTAACTCATTAGGTCTAAAAACAACTCAAGAAGGCAGATATTATTACAAACATCTTCATTTTAGGGGTGGGAGAATTAAGGTACAAAAAGACAGAGTTAATTGCCTAAGGTCCAACAGCTAGCAAGTGCCAGCACTAGGAATTTAACTCAAAGTTTCTGTTCTTTCCACTTAGACATTCCACAGCCTCAAAGGATCGAGGGGTCTTAATCCCTTCAAGAGGCCCCATACTTGCTCCATGAATGCAAACCGTGAGCCCTGACCCCAGCATGACTGTTGCTCAACCTCACCGAGTTCACATGCAGGCTGTCTCAGTTTTCCTTTAGGGACAAGGAAATGAATCTTGTGTGAAATAAAGCTCACAAAAATCCCCCAAACTCAACAATATGTGGTCTCTGTCTTCTCTTGAGAAGGAAACTGATGATTTATAGCCACACAGGTGGGGGTTTTCAGGCTTTAGAGAAGGGGAAGGGAAAGAGGGGTGAGGATACACTTCCATAAAAACACCCATCATAGCTGTGTATCAGCACAGCTGTCCTGGAGAGACAACATGCAAGTGTATGGCTCAGTGCCTGTGTACAATAAGTGCCTGATAATTGGTGAACGCTCTCCTGACGGTCGAACAGTTCTGTTCTGTGGGGGAGGGGAGGTTGAGAGAGATTTGAGACTCCGGCAGGATTGTCTAAATGCATGGATTATCAACTATTTCTTATCCAACTCTCAAGTGGGAGCTTTGCTCTCAAGTCTTATTTAACATCTCACCTCCTCTCTTAAATTCTTCTCATGTAGCCAAGGCAACAAAATTTAACATTTTCATTTTACCCTTTCTCTTTGGTCCAGCCTATCTGACCTCTTCTCTTCAGTTTCCCAGTCACCTCCCCAAAGATTAACACTGTTTTAATTACTACCCCACTCATCTGGAAAAGCTGAGAAAGCCAGTCAAAAAGTCTTCAAGAAAGTACAGCTCTTCTCATTAGTATTATTATTCAGTGAGGGAGCCTATTAATTCCAAGAATATTACTGAAAGAATTAAAGTTGCCAAACAGATGCTTAGGTTCAGGAATAAAAGATAGAAGATGTGAAAAATGTAGCATAGTTCCTGGTCCAGAGAACAGACTGAACAAATGTTAGTTGTCTTTCTCCACAAAGTGCTACTCACAGAGCTTATGAAAATATTAAAAGAGGTGATGTGTATTCAAATGTGTTCTAGAGAGTAAAGCTCGATGTAAGTAACTTATTCTTAATACATTTCTGTGGTTGAAAGTTAAATCATGGCCTCTCCTCATTGCAGTCACCTGCCAACCCTCTCCTGACACTTCTCAGTCCTCGAGGTTTTGGGTCACTCTGTCCTACTTTGCCCCTGTCACATTGACTATTGTAGTCTTAATAGTCACATTGATGATCCTCCCAGGACCTTAGCCTCTTGGTTCCTTGACTTCTTCCCTCCCGTTATCTTGCCCTCCACCCTCCCTTAGACACTTACTTTTTTTGTTGTTGTTGTTTTTGTTTTTGTTTTTTTTGCGGTATGCGGGCCTCTCACTATTGTGGCCTCTCCCGTTGTGGAGCACAGGCTCCGGACGCGCAGGCTCAGCGGCCATGGCTCACGGAACCCGTGTCCCCTGCATCAGCAGGCGGATTCTCAACCACTGCGCCACCAGGGAAGCCCTAGACACTTACTTTACAATCTCAATTGTAACCCTCCTGCTCTCTGCTGCCCCCTTCTCTTTTCAGCTGCTTCATTTACTGTCCCCCATCCAACCATCCATTGACTCACTAGGATCCAATGTCCTTCACTGCCTCATGCCTTCACTTACCCAGATTAACTTCCAGAGCAAACCATTTCAACCAGACCCTAAGATATTCCTTCAAACACTCTGTCTCTCTCTTGTGTACTGAGTTCTTGGAAGCCTCCTTCCTGTCCACACCTCCACCCAGGCTCTTAACTACTCACTGTGCTGCCACCAGAATGCTGTGAAAAAGGAAAGAGGCATATGTGACTCAGTAACATTTAATGAAGTAATTACATCATCACGTTCATGACAAATTGCCCAGCAAGAGTGCTAACGTTATGATCTCAGCTACAGTTTTCCTCTGGGAGAGGAAAGGGTCTCCCAGGTTTCTCCAGGTGGTCAGTTGTAAATCCTAACCTGGCTGATTGCAGGGTGTTAGCTGCCACCATGCCCTTTCCTCTGAGGTTTACAGGTGGGAGTTCAAAACAGGGGAGACACATCTAAAGTCTCTGACAGGGGAAAGAGCCTCTTGTATTGTTGTGTTTCCAGAAGAGAAAAGTGGCCATTGTGACTGAAGATCCAGAAGGAGAAGGAATAAAAAAGTATAACTCTGTAGGTGTGAATCAGTCCTGCAGGTATCACAGGCCATGGTTAGAAATTTATACTGGTTTCTGTGCGTGGTAGAAAATCCCTGGATAGAGTTGTCTAAAATTTTAAACTGATTAGTCTGACTGCTGTGTGAGGAAATGATTTATAAAGACCAAAGCAGATGTTCAAGAGAAATGAGGAAGCTATTATAGGAAACAGGTGAGAAATGATGGCACTTGGACTGGGGCCCTGAGCAACGGAATGGAGAAGAGAATTGCCAACTATTTTAGGGGCAGAAATGACCAGATGTGTGTGATATATTGGATGTAGGGAGTGTGAGAGAAAGAAAGGATTCAAGGATAATTCTTAGGGTTTTTGGTATATGCAGTGGATGTGAAGACTGAGACAAGCAAATGTTGGGAGGAGGGCACACAATCAAGAATGGGTTTTGTTTTGTTTTATTTTTATTTAATTAATTTATTTTTAAGTTTGAAATATTTCTTTTTAATTGAGGTACAGTTGATTTAAAATGTGTTAGTTTCAGGTGTAGAGCAAAGTGATTCAGTTATATATATATATATATATATATATATATAACATATATATATGTTTATTCTTTTTCTGATTCTTTTCCATTATAGTTTATTATAAAATATAGAGTATACTTCCCTGTGCTATACTGTAGGTCCTTGTTGGTTATTTATATATAATAGTGTGTATATGCTAATCCCAAATTTCTAATTTACCCCTCCCCACCTTTCCCCTTTGGTAACCATAAGTTTGTTTTCTATGTCTGTGGGTCTATTTCTGTTTTGTAAATAAGTTCATGTGTATCACAGACATGTTAGGTTGGAGAGACCTGTAGGACCTGCAAATGATGATACCAGTTGGCAGTTGCATTTATAAGATTGAAACTCAGAGAGGCAGTTAGACTGGAAACACCAAGTTGGGCATAAAGGGTGTGTAGAAGGCACTTAAAGCCACAGGAAAGAGTAAGATAACTTAGGTGGAAAATTGTAGAAGGAAGACCTCAGAGCCCAGGATCAAGCGTGACAAACACCAACTTTGAAAGGTTAAATGTAGAAGGAGAACTAAGAACAGACACAGAAAAAGAAGCAGGAGAGGAGATAACCTGAAGAATCTGCTTGAGTTACTAGAAAGGACACATGGTGGCATTTAAGCATCTGTTTCTGAAGAACAGAGAGACACGTGCTCACTAAAGTCTGAGCTTTCTTCTAAGATGATTTCCCCACATACTCCACATCTCCTAGGCGTGACTCCAAATTAAACTGAGAGATACACTTTTAGACATTTAGTCTAGGAAAGAGAATTTGTGGGGCAAAGAGGTAGGGAACCACAGCCTGAAGACTGTCAAAAAAGATCAAAAGAAATTATATTTTCCATCATCTCTCTGTGCCCTAGTCTCCTATTTTTACTTTCAGGAAAACATGATTTCTAAGTCTTTTCTTATTCTTAATTCAAAAAGAAAAAAGTGAAAGGGAGGAAGAAGGGGAGAATAGTACAGAGAAGTTGAAGTAAATGATAATTTCTTGACTAGATTATATATTTATAATTCATAATCAATTCAAGAAGATTGTCTTTGCCACTGTTATTAATTCACTGAATATTATTAGTACAAACATTGCACTGAGCATCTTTTCTGGGATATATGGAATTCTTAAATAAAGTTGCAGGAAAATGGAAAACAGCCTCTGGGAACCATCTGAAAGTGCTAGGAGAAGATGTCTAGCTCAGCGTCATACACGGAACTCAACGTAATGAGGTATACTGATGATTCAGCAAGTAGGCAAGTATTCCCTGTCCTTCAATGACCTTTTTTTCCTCTATTTTTCCTCCACCTTCCTGGAGCAATATCTGATTAATAATGAGAAACTGGAGATTTCTTTGGGCCTGGGAATGCAGCCACTAGTTTTCTATGCAAGACGTCATTGAGCCAATCTGGGATCTGTGAACAAAGAAAATAGGAGTAAGAGCAAGAAAGTGGAGAATCAATGGTCTGGAGTCTATTGGGAATTGCGTAAGTGCCACTGCTCTTAGTTTGCTTATATTCTGGATTGGGTGTGGCACTTCAGCAGAGTAGTCAAATATAAAGGAGTTAGGGACAGCCTAAAGAGAAATCCGTGTTGGTTTTAGGGTGTTTTGTTGTTTGTTTGCTTTAACAGAAAATTTGTTTCCATGTAGTCCTTGTAGTGGACCCTAGTAATCCCCACCTGGTATTCACCCTTTGTAGAGTTCCCTCTTACATCGTATCAGGAGCTCTCTGTGTGGCCATTAGAATATGGCAGAAGTGTTGGCACATGACTTCCAGTTAGGTTGTAAAAGGCATTGGACATCTACCTTACTCTCTCGTTTGGATTGTCACTCTGATGGAAGCTAGCTGCTGTGATGTAAAGGTGCTGAAGCAGCTCCATGGAGAGTTGTACGTGGAGAGGGACTCAAAGCTCCATCCAGTAACTATATAATGAGCCATCTGGGAAGCAGATGCTCCAGCCCCTTTGGATGATGTCAGCCATGGCCAAATCTTGATGCCACCTCATGGAGAGACCCTGAGTCAGAGCCACCTACCCTGAGAAGTTGCTCCCAGATTCAGATAATGTGAGATAATAAATGTTGTTCTAAGCTGTTACATTTTGGAGGGCAACATATAAGCACCAATAGACAGCTAATGCAAGACTTTTTGTGCACAGAGCTGGAAAGAGTACTTGGTAAGTCTTGGCCCTAAAGAAGCAGGTGGCAAATGAAGAAAGTATAAGGTGACAATCCTTGGAGTTAGATAGACACTTAGATGTAAATCAACTGTAGGAACTAAGAAAAATTTCATCGAAGCAGGCAGAATTTCACAAATGGAGAACATTCAGCATTCCATGCAGCAGGCAGCACCAAGGAGGACTGTCAGGGAATTTCAAGGTCAGGAGCACACTTACAGGCAGACCGGGTGACAACCAGGAGCCTATCAGCTGGCAGTGCTCTCATGTCCTGGCAGGCTGTGCCAGGAAAGAGTCTTACAGCAGATGAAGGCCCCAGACAGAAGCTGGGCCTCATGGGGAGGATGCCACTTCCTGAGAGAAGATGGATACAAGGAAAGAGGGACTGAGGACAGGGTTGTCAAGAAGAGGTTCAAGTGCAGGGAAAGTACATGGATTCAGAGATAATAATGGGTGTACAAAGTAGGGTCAAAACTGGGGACTCAATCCAGCTGTTAGAAAAGGCCCTTGAGGTCAGAACACAATTAATGGAGAAGCTGATTTGTTGCTGAATCCCTCAGAAGTTAAATGAAGCGCCTATGAATGGGATAAATCCACCTGCCTAACTTCAATAGTGGTCACTGAGCCTAAGACAGAGCTACATCTGTAGGCGGGGATCCAGGTCTGAGAGGGAGACAGGGCTGGAGAAGCAGAACTGTAGGCAGACTCTATGAGCTTAGATTGTTTCTCTGATTCATACATATAGCTTACAACAGCTGGGCCTACTTCTCCTATTTTATCCTTAAGCGTGTAAGAATAGAATCTCAATTTTTTTGTTTCACCCAAAAGTAGAATTATTTCCACTTCAACATTTGCTGGATAACGTAGTTTAGGTTTTTTTCTCTTTCTTTTTTCTCTTTCTGTTTTCATGATTCATTATCTGTGGGAACTATGGAGTGATAATAATCTTTACATTTGTAGAAGCACTTTATAATTTTCAAAGTACTCACAACTGATTTATTCCACTCATCCACTTTGGAGGGAGACAGAGCAATTATTATCAACGTCAGATTGCAGATGAGGAAACAGACATTCCGATGTGTTAGATAGATTGCCTGAAGTCTCTTAGATGGTAAGTAGGAAAGCTACAATGAAAATGCAAGTTTTCTGATTTCTAAACTAGTGTTCAAATGTCTTATGACCTTTTAAAATCTATTCAAAATAGTAGTCAATGATTAAAAGTGTTTATGTTTAGTATTGGGGGATAAAGTTTATTGTGTTTTTCTTAATTATTACTTTAATAATCTCATCCAGAAACCCAAAGCCCAGCTAATGATCCTTTAGATATTGACCTACATGATTCTGGCCTCCATAGGTTCTGGCCTCTGATTCCTAGAGGAAGTGGTCCAGAATCATCAAATACAATTAACGGATCCTGGTCCCTCATTTAAAACCTAAGATTCTATGTAACACTCTTATTGTGGCAAGGACATTAAAAAAAAGGGGGAAAACCAAGTAAGAAATATGGCCTCAAACTTAGTAGGTTCATTGCACATTGAAGGTTAAATACTTGCTTCTCTGTCTCTCCATCCTTCCATACATCTGTCTCTCTCTCACATATATATGATATTGTATTAATATAACATATATTCATATGTATATTTAGATAGGTATTTGTGTATTTAACAAAATGTTACTTGTCCTTCTTATACCGTTTTGATGAATTTGAAATGAATTACTCTAAGAAACTTTGAAACTATTTGTCACAATCAGATATTTGTATCTTATCTACATGGGGAGAATGGAAAGAGATAGGGAGAACAATTGAAATAATAAATATCCTAAAGGAATATGCATCTAACCAATAAAGTGTGTAGACTCACGCCAATTGCAATGCTGGGTAATGTGCATGAAACTGTGTGGAATATTACAGAAAATTCCCAATGAGCATCGGTTATGTGCTGATACATTTGATACTTTTCCCAGAGGAAACTGAGGGGAGATTCAGTAACTTTCACAGAGCAAACTTTGAAGTAATACTTGCTTCAGATTTCATAGCATCATTAAGTATATATTTAGCAACCTCTGTAATAAAGTCGTACTGCAGTTGTTTGGAGAAACTAGAAATTGCTTTTCAGACTTCATCTAAATAATTCTTTAAATTTTTATGGTGATAAAATATACATAACACATAAATTTATCATTTTAACCAGTTTTAAGCGTCCAGTTCAGTGGCATTAAGTACATTGTTCTGCAACCATCACCCCCATCCATCTCCAGAACTTTATCATCCTAAACTGAAACTCTGTGCCAATTAAACAATAACTCCCCTTTCTTTCCTCCCCCAGAACATGGTAACCACTATTCTACTTTTGTCTCTATAAATTTTACTACTCTGGAGACCTCATATAAGTGGAATCTCACAATTATTTGTCTTTTTGTGTCTGGTCTTATTTCACTTAGCATAATATCTTCAAGGTTCATCCATGTTGCAGCTTATACCAGGATTTCATTTCTCTTTGAGGCTGATTAATATTCTATTGTATGTATATACCCATTTTGTTTATCCATTTATCCATAGATGAACATTTAGGAATAACTCCTAAGAGCATCATTATGCAAATATCTCTTCTAGTTCCTGATTTCAGTCCTTTTGTGTTTATATCCAGAAGTGGAATTGCTGGATCAAATGGTAATCTTATGTTTAATTTTTTTGAAGACCCACTGTACTGATTTCCACAGTGGTTGTACCATTTTACATTCCAGCAATGCTCAAGAGTTTCAATTTTTCCACATCCATGTCAACACTTGTTATTGGATTAGCACCTTTATAAAAGAGGCTGCAGAGAGTTCTCATCCCTTCCACCATGTGACGCCATAGGGAGAAGTTGCCTATGAACCAGGAGGCAGGCCCTCACTACATACTGACTCTGCCAGCACATTGGTCTTAGATTTCCCACCCTCTGGAACTGTGAGAAATAAATGTCTGTTGTTTAGAAGTCACCCAGTCTACGGTATTCTGTTATAGTGGCCCAAACTGATGGAGACCCTGGGCTTCATCAGTGCATGTCTGGTCCCCAACTGCAGGACTCTTCTCCTCACAGCCAAGAACACTTGACGTTCATCAGTAGGCACAGCATCACCCCCGGGAGGAGAGGCTGGTGGGCCGGGCACACAAGCCCCACTCTTATGAGAGTTTGCTTCTGAGATCTGGGAATTTTGAAGCCCTCATTTCCCTCAACTCCCTCGGCACCCTGTATGCTTCTAATATAACATGTTGATTCTAACCTTTTACCATAAGTGTCTTGCCCTAATAGGTTTTAAGCACGTTGAGTCCAAGAATCATTTATTTCTTACTTTTGTGCCTCTTAAATTTGGCACAGTTCCTGGATTATCATATGATCTCAGTAAATATTTATACTTTTCAAATATATATATATATATATATGCACACACATAGGTACACACCACACACACATGTATACACATATCACATTTGCTTTTACTGAGCATCCAACACAAAACTATTATTCTGGAGGAAGAGAGATGATTTTTAGTGATCAGTTAGCAGGCTTAGCTATCTTTTGTTTCCAGTTATAATTTCCATCTTGTGTTTTATTTCTGTGCTTAAGACTTTTTTTTCTGTAAAATTCACTGTCTTCCTCTAACTAGTCCTGAGTCCCAGTATCTTTCTTGCCAGTATCAGTATCTTTCAGTCCCAGTATCTTTCATGAGGCACAGTGTCCAGTGCCTGGGTTCTGTAGTCAGCAGTGAGTAGACTCCCCAATGCTGCCTTTCTGCCAGATCTGCCACATGCAGATCCTGGTTTGCTTCCCACCAGGTCCTTTGGGTTTCTGGGTCATCCTATAGTTTATGTTGAATTTTCCAGATGTTTGCTGTAGTTGTCGACCTGCAACCTGCATGCTACACACACCTGCCAGAATGGATCTCCTCTCATACCTGGGACTGTACTTCCACTGCTCACATAGACATATCCTGAGCTCTAGATCACTGTATGCTCTGTAATGGAAACCTAGCACACTCAGTGACTCTTAAAAATTTGGAGGGTTATAAATCTATTTTGAGCAGCTGATGAGAACTGTAAGCCCTCTCTGCAAAAACAAGTATGCAAATTCACATAAAATTTTGCATCTAATTTCAAGAGGTAAGTGGACTTTCGAACTGAAGGTCTAGTGACCTGGCAGATGCAGGGTGGGTCAGGAGAAGTAGGGCAGTAAAGCCGTCACTACGGTGGACACCAAGTGCCATCTCAATTGTCCTTCTTACTAGACAGGAAAGGGATTGTAGACTTTAGTTTGCGATGGAGGACTGCTAGCCCTGGGAGGCAATTATTCAGTAGGACAAGACTCCTTTTACATGTGATTTTAAAAATATGTATAAAAGTTACTTTCAAAAATCATAGTTTCCAAAGTGGTTTCTAGAATAGCCTGCAATGTTGTGTTTACTGAACAAGAAAAAGGAGTATGTTCTATCTGTCAGCAGGGGACTATTGCCACCTTCCGCTTAATGACTTCAGTGTTGAACAGAAGCGTGGGCAAAGTGAAAAACCCACATCTAAGATTTTAAACATGTATCAATAATCATGAGTTAATGGGGAGTGAAAAGGAGAGAATTTAATCAAACAGAGACAGCTTCAGACTTTTGTGAATGTCAGCTTTGCAAGTGATTTGGAAGACTGAGCTGGAAAGAAAGCAAAATCAAAAAGAATAAACTCTCTATTATTACAAAATTATATAATTCTGAGGTGAATTGGTTGAAAGCTTTTCAATATCTTATGCACTGGTAATGAGGACTAAGTCCACAGAGGATATGTAATATGCATATGTCAATATTACATATTTAGGTTTTCTCAATTTGTAAACTATTGCAAAAACATCACGTTGTAGTCACGAGATACTAGTCAGACTCCAGTGATACATTACCTATTCTTGTGAAGCAAAGTAGATATCGCAGGCTACCAGGATAACAATATTTGTCAAAGAATTAATTTCCTAACAGTTTCAGATAATGGAGGAGAAACTGATTCATCCATGACAAACAGTTTAATCTAGAAGGGAACAATTTTTTTTGGTAATATAAAATGAAAATTAATAGAGAATCTATATTTTCTGTGATAACTAGGTAAAAGCTATTTCTTTTACTTATTTATTTATTTTTGGCTGTGTTGGCTCTTCATTGCTGTGCGCGGGCTTTCTCTAGTTGCCGCGAGTGGGGGCTGCTCTTTGTTGTGGTGCGCGGACTTTTCATTGTCATGGCTTCTCTTTGTTGTGGAGTGTGGGCTCTAGGTGCACGGGCTTCAGTAGTTGTGGCACGCGGGCTCAGTAGTTGTGGCTCACGGCTTAGTTGCTCCGCGGCATGTGGGATCTTCCCGGACCAGGGCTCCAACCCGTGTCTCCTACACTGACAGGCGGATTCTTAACCACTGTGCCACCAGGGAAGTCCAAAAGCTATTTCTTGAATAGATTTTGAGTGGTTATTCCCATTTTATTCAAAGTGACTTTTAAATAATTTCTTTTTCAACTTTTTTATATCTGTCATAAGAAATCTAGAGCTCAATTACACTTATGCTTTCCCTTCTTTAAGTAATGTGAAAATAAATAAATGAATAAAAGTCTTTCCCTGTCCAATTCTGCCTTCCTTGCTTAAGAATTCTCATCCTTTAGTTTTGAGGAGAAAATAAAATCCTCTTTCCCTTTCCCCAAATAATTCTCTGTTTCTGCTTATATCACTATAAACAGGAGAAGCTCTTGAAAAAAACAATTAAAAATGTAGTAGACTCTCCTACTATTCACCAACATTCAATGCTGTACACATGTAGGCCCATGGGAGGATTACACTTCTCAAACCCCTTGCATTTGAGTGGGGTCATGTGACTGGTTCCAGCCAGTGGATTGTGGGTCAATTCCATAGCTGAACATTTAATTTCCAGTGCCAGACACTCCAAAGGATTCTTCTGCTACCACATGTGTAAAGATGGAGCTGCCATTGGCTTGGATTCTTGGGGCACTAAGTGAGCCACACACATTGGTGACTAGCATAAGCTTTGTTGTTTTAACCACTGAAATTTTGGGAGATTTAGTTAGCACAACATAGCTTAAGCTATTCTAACTAATACAGAGAGAACAATTAATAATAATTCTAATAAAACAACAAACATTTCTAATACAAGCTGATATGGATTTGATGTGTGTCAGACATTTAAAACTACCCTGTAAGATAATTATTAATGTGATTCCTATTTTATAGATGAGGCAACTGAAACCCTTAGAGATTAAATAACAAGATTACCCAGGGGACCCTCAAGATGGCAGAAGAGTAAGACTTGGAGATCACCTTCCTCCCCACAAATACATCAGAAATACACCTACATGTGGAACAACTCCTACAGAACACCTACTGAATGCGGGCAGAAGACCTCAGACCTCCCAAAAGGCAAAAAACTCCCCAAGTACCTAGGTAGGGCAAAAGAAAAAAGCAAAACCAGACAAAAGAATAGGGATGGGACCTGCACCATTGGGAGGGAGCTGTGAAGGAGGAAATGTTTCCACACACTAGAAGCCCCTTCGCGGGCGGAGACTGAGGGTTGCGGAGGGGGGGTGGGGGGTGGGAGTGGGGGAACATTGGAGCCACGGAGGAGAGTACAGCAATAGGGGTTCGGAGGGCAAAGTGGAGAGATACCCGCACAGAGGATCGGTGCCGACCAGCACTCACCAGCCCGAGAGGCTTGTCTGCTCACCCGCTGGGGTGGGTGGGGGCTGGGAGCTGAGGCTTTGGCTTCGGAGGTCGGATCCCAGGGAGAGGACTGGGGTTGGCTGCGTGAACACAGTGTAAAGGGGGCTAGTGCGCCACAGCTAGACGGCAGGGAGTCTGGGAAAAAGTCTGGAGCTGCCGAAGAGGCAAGACTTTTTCTTGCCTCTTTGTTTCGCGGTGCGCAAGGAGAGGGGATTAAGAGTGCCGCCTAAACTAGCTCCAGAGACCGGCTTGAGCCACGGCTATCAGCGCGGACCCCAGAGACGGGCATGAAACTCTAAGGCTGCTGCTGCCGCCACCAAGAAGCCTGTGTGCAAGCACAGGTCATTATCCACACCACCCCTCCTGGGAGCCTGTGCAGCCCGCCACTGCCAGGGTCCCGGGATCCAGGGAACAACTTCCCAGGAGAAAACATGGCGCCTCAGGCTGTTGCAATGTCACACTGGCCTCTGCTGCCGCAGCGTCGCCCCGCATTCCGTACGCCTCCCTCCCCCCAGCCTGAGTGAGCCAGAACCCCCTAATCAGCTGCTACTTTAACCCCATCCTGTCTGAGCGAAGAACAGATACCCTCAGGCGACCTACAGGCAGAGGCAGGGGCAAATCCAAGCTGAACCCCAGGAGCTGTGCAAACAAAGAAGAGAAAGGGAAATCTCTCCCAGCAGCCTCAGGAGCAGCGGATTTAATCTCCACAATCAACTTGAAATATCCTGCACCTGTGGAATACCTGAATAGACAACGAATCATCCCAAATTGAGGTGGTGGACTTTGGGAACAACGATATATATATATGTATTTTCCCGTTTTCTCTTTTTGTGAGTGTGTATGTGTATGCTTCTGTGTGATTTTGTCTGTATAGCTTTGCTTTTACCATGTGTCCTAGGGTTCTCTCTGTCCATTTTTTTGTTTCTTTGTTTGCTTTAGTATAGTTTTTAATGCTTGTTATCATTGGTGGATTTGTTCCTTGGTTTGGTTGCTCTCTTCTTTCTTTTTTTGCTGGACACCGTATGCCAAACACCTAGCAAGACAGGAACAAAACACCACCCATTTGCAGAGAGGCTGCGTAAAATCATAAGGTCACAGACAACACAAAACACACCACCAAATGCAGACCTGCCCACAAGGAAGACAAGATCCAGTCTCATCCACCAGAACACAGGCACTAGTCCCCTCCACCAGGAAGCCTACACAACCCACTGAAGTAACCTTAGCCACTGGGGGCAGACACCAAAAACAATGGGAACTACAAACCTGCAGCCATGAAAAGGAGACCCCCAAAACAGTAAGTTAAGCAAAATTAGAAGACAGAGAAACACACAGCAGATGAAGGAACAAGGTAAAAACCCACCAGATCTAACAAATGAAGAGGAAATAGGCAGTCTACCTGAAAATGATTTGAGAATAATGATAGTAAATATGATACAAAATCTTGGAAATAGAATGGAGAAAATACAAGAAGTGTTTAACAAAGACCTAGAGGAAGTAAAGAGCAAACGAACAATGATGAACAACACAAGAAATGAAATTAAATATTCTCTAGAAGGAATCAATAGCAGAATAACTGAGGCAGAAGAACGGAGAAGTGACCTGGAAGATAAAATAGTGAAAATAACTACTGCAGAGCAGAATAAAGAAAAAAGAATAAAAGAATTGAGGACAGTCTCAGAGATTGCTGGGACAACATTAAACACACCAACATTCGAATTAAAGGGGTCCCAGAAGATGAACAGTAAAAGAAAGGGACTAAGAAAATATTTGAAGAGATAACAGTTGAAAACTTCCCTAATATGGGAAAGGAAATAGTTAATAAAGTCCAGGAAGCACAGAGAGTATCATACAGGATAACTCCAAGGAGAAACACACCAAGACACATATTAATCAGCAGAAACTCTGCAAGCCAGAAGGGAGTGGCAGGACATATTTAAAGTGATGAAAGAAAAAAATCTACAACCAAGATTACTCTACCCAGCAAGGATCTCATTCAGATTTGACTGAGAAATTAAAACCTTTACAGACAAGCAAATCTAAGAGAATTAAGCACCACCAAACCAACTTTACAACAAACGCTAAAGGAAATTCTCTAGGCAGGAAACACAAGAGAAGGAAAAGACCTACAATAACAAACACAAAACAATTAAGAAAATGGTAACAGGAACCTACATATCCATAATTATCTAAATGTGAATGGATTAAATGCTCCAACCAAAAGACACAGGCTCGCTGAATGGATACAGAAACAATACACATATATATGCTGTGTACAGAAACTCACTTCCGACCCAGGGACACACACAGACTGAAAGTGGGGGAATTGAAAAAGATATTCCATGCAAATGGAAATCAAAAGACAGCTGGAGTAGCAATTCTCATATCAGACAAAATAGACTTTAAAATAAAAACTATTACAAGAGACAAAGAAGGACACTACATAATGATCAAGGGATCAATCCAAGAAGAAGATATAACAAGTGTAAATATTTATGCACCCAACATAGGGGCACCTCAATACATAAGGCAAATACTAACAGCCATAAATGGGAAATGGACAGTAACACAATCATAGTAGGGGACTTTAACACCCCACTTTCACCAGTGGACAGATCATCCAAAATGAAAATAAATTAGGAAACACAAGCTTTAAATGATACATAAAATAAGATTGACTTAATTGAAATATATAGGGCATTCCATACAAAACCAACAGAATACAGTTTCTTCTCAAGTGCTCATGGAACAGTCTCCAGGATAGATCATATCTTGGGAAACAAATCAAGCCTTGGTAAATTTAAAAAATTTGAAATCATATCAAGTACCTTTTGTGAACACAACCCTATAAGACTAGGTATCAATTACAGGAAAAAATCTGTAAAAATACAAACACATGGAGGGTAAACAATACACAATACACACTTAATAACCAATTCTTTGAGAAGATAAACAAAATTGGTAAACCATTAACCAGACTCATCAGGAAAAAAAGGGAAAAGACTCAAATCAATAGAATTAGAAATGAAAAAGGAGGAGTTTGGTGGGAAGATGGCGGAAGAGTAAGACGCGGAGATCACCTTCCTCCTCACAGATACATCAGAAATACAGCTACACGTGGAACTTCTCCTATAGAACACCCACCGAACGCTGGCAGAATACCTCAGACCTCACAAAAGGCAAGAAACTCCCCACGTACCTGGGTAGGCAAAAGAAAAAAGAATAAACAGAGACAAAGAATAGGGACGGGACCTGCACCAGTGGGAGAGAGCCGTGAAGGAGGTAAGGTTCCCACACACGAGAAGCCCCTTCGTGGGCGGCGACTGAGGGTGGTGGAGGGGGAAGCTCCGGAGCTGCGGAGGAGAGCGCAGCAGCAGGGTGCGGAGGGCAAAGCGGAGAGATTCCCACACAGAGGATCCATGCCGACCGGCACTCACCAGCCCGAGAGGCTTGTCTGCTCACCCGCCGGGGCAGGCGGGGCTGGGAGCTGAGCCTCGGGCTTCGGTCGGATCCCAGGGAAAGGTCTGGAGTTGGCAGAGTGAAAACAGCCTGAAGGGGTTAGTGCGCCA
>NC_041228.1:51572970-51573384 GCF_002837175.3 Physeter macrocephalus
GCGAGCCGCGGCTGTCGGCGCGGACAGCAGAGACGGGCGTGGGACGCTAGGGTTGCTGCTGCCGCCACCAAGAGGCCTGTGTGCGAGCACAGGTCACTCTCCACACCACCCCTCCCCGGAGCTCGTGCAGCCCGCCACTGCCGGGGTCCCGGGATCCAGGGACAGCTTCCCCAGGAGAATGCACGGCGCGCCTCTGGCCGGTGCAGCATCACGCCGGCCTCTGCCGCCGTAGGTTCGCCCGCATTCCTCCCTTCCTTACTTCCTTTCTTCCTCCCTTCCTTCCTCCCTTTCTTTCTCTCCTCCTTTCTTCCTTCTTTTCTTGCTTTCTTCCTTCCTTGCTTTCTTCCTTCCTTTCTTCCTTCCTCCCTTCCTTTCTTTCTTCCTTCCTTCCCTCCCTCCCTCCCTCCTTCCTTC
>NC_041228.1:51573486-51573679 GCF_002837175.3 Physeter macrocephalus
TTGTCTGTATAGCTTTGTTTTCACCATTTGTCCTAGGGTTAGACCGACCCTTTTTTTGTTTTTTTTGGGGGGGCTTTTTTTAATAGAAATTTTTCTTCTTAATAATTATTTTTTATTTTAATGACTATAGTTTATCCTACTTTATTTTGTCTTCTCCCTTTCTTTCTTCCTTTCTTCCTTTCTTCCCTCCCTC
>NC_041228.1:51577551-51578103 GCF_002837175.3 Physeter macrocephalus
AGATCAATGGAACAGGGTAGAAAGCCCAGAGATAAACCCACACACATATGGTCACCTTATCTTTGATAAAGGAGGGAAGGATATACAGTGGAGAAAAGACAGCCTCTTCAATAAGTGGTGCTGGGAAAACTGGATATGTACATGTAAAAGAATGAAATGAGACCACTCCCTAACACCATACACAAAAATAAATTCACAATGGGTTAAAGACCTACATGTAAGGCCAGACACTATCAAACTCTTAGAGGAAAACATAGGCAGAACACTTTATGACATAAATCACAGCAAGATCCTTTTTGACCCATCTCCTAGAGAAATGGAAATAAAAACAAAAATAAACAAATGGGACCTAATGAAACTTAAAAGCTTTTGCACAGCAAAGGATACCATAAACAAGACCAAAAGACAACCCTCAGAATGGGAGAAAATATTTGCAGATGAAGCAACTGACAAAAGATTAATATCCAAAATTTATAAGCAACTTATGCAGCTCCATAACAAAAAAACAAACAACCCAATCCAAAAATGGGCAGAAGAACTAAATAGACATTT
>NC_041228.1:51578859-51590629 GCF_002837175.3 Physeter macrocephalus
GGAATAAAACACAGACCTACTAGAGCATGGACTTGAGGACATGGGGAGGGGGAAGGGTAAGCTGTGACGAAGTGAGTGAGTGGCAGGGACATATATACACTACCAAATGTAAATTAGATAGCTAGTGGGAAGCTGCCGCATAGCATAGGGAGATCACCTCTGTGCTTTGTGACCACCGAGAGGGGTGGGATAGGGAGGGTGGGAGGGAAGGGGACGCAAGAGGGAAGAGATATGGGAACATATGTATATGTATAACTGATTCACTTTGTTGTAAAGGAGAAACTAACACACTACTGTAAAACAGTTATTCTCCAATAAAGATGTTAAAAAAAAAAAAAGAAATGAAAAAGGAGAAGTAATAACTGACACTGCAGAAAGACAAAGGATCATGAGAGATTACTATAAGAAACTGTATGCCAATAAAATGGACAACCTGGAAGAAATGGATGCATTCTTAGAAAAGGAGAAACTACTGAGACTGAACCAGGAAGAAATAGAAAATATAAACAGACCAATCACAAGAACTGAAATTGAAACTGTGATTAAAAATCTTCCAACAAACAAAAGCCCAGGACCAGATGGTTTCACAGGTGAATTCTATCAAACATTTAGAGAAGAGCTAACACCTACCCTTCTCAAACTCTTCCAAAATATAGCAGAGGGAGGAACACTCCCAAACTCATTCTATGAGGCCACCATCACCCTGATACCAAAACCAGACAAAGTTACTACAAAAAAAGATAATTACAGAGCAATATCACTGATGAATATAGATGCAAAAATCCTCAACAAAATACTGGCAAAAAGAATCCAACAGCACATAAAAAGGATCATACACCATGATCAAGAGGGATGTACCCTTGTAATGCAAGGATTCTTCAGTATACACAAATCAATCATTGTGATACAGTATATTAACAAATTGAAGAAGAAAAACCATACGATCATCTCAATAGTTGCAGAAAAAGCTTTTGACAAAATTCAATACCCATTTATGATAAAAACTCTCCAGAAAGTGGGCATAGAGGGAACCTACCTCAACATAATAAAGGCCATATATGACAAACCCACAACAAACATCATTCTCAGTGGTGAAAACTGAAAGCATTTACTCTAAGATCAGGAACAAGACAAGGATGTCCACTCTCACCACTATTATTCAACATAGTTTTGGAAGTCCTAGCTATGGCAATCAGAGAAGAAAAAGAAATAAACGGAATACAAATGGGAAAAGAAGAAGTAAAGCTTTCACTGTTTGCAGATGACATGATACTATACATAGAGAATACTAAAGATGTTACTAGAAAACTACTAGAGTTAATCAATGAATTTGGTAAAATCGCAGGATACAAAATTAATGCACAGGAATCTTCTGCATTCCTATACACTAATGATGGAAAATCTGAAGGTGAAATTAAGGAAACACTCCCATTTACCATTGCAACAAAAAGAATAATATACCTAGGGATAAACCTACCTAAGGAGACAAACGACCTGTATGCAGAAAAGTATAAGATACTGATAAAGAAATTAAAGATGATACAAATAGATGGAGTGATATACCATGTTCTTGGATTGGAAGAATCAACATTGTGAAAATGACTATACTACCCAAAGCAATCTACAGATTCAATGCAATCCCTATCAAACTACCACTTGCATATTTCACAGAACTAGAACAAAACATTTCACAGTTTGTATGGAAACTCAAAAGACCCTGAATAGACAAAGAAAATTTGAGGGAAAAAAACGGAGCTGGAGGAATCAGTCTCCCTGATCTGACTATACTCCAAGCTACAGTAATCAAGACAGTATGGTACTCGCACAAAAACAGAAATATAGATCAATTGAATAGAATAGAAAGCCCAGAGATAAACCCACGCACATATGGTCACCTTATTTTTGCTAAGGGAGGCAAGAATATACAATGGAGAAAAGACAGCCTCTTTAATAAGTGGTGCTGGAAAAACTGGATAGCTACATGTAAAAGAACGAAATTAGAATACTCTCTAACACCATACACAAAAATAAACTCAAAATGGATTGAATACCTAAATGTAAGGCCAGACACTATCAAAGTCTTAAAGGAAAACATAGGCAGAACACTCTATGACATAAATCACAGCAAGATCATATTTGATCCACCTCCTAGAGAAAGGGAAATAAAAACAAAAATAAGCAAATGTGACCTAATGAAACGTACAAGCTTTTGCACAGCAAAGGAAACCAGAAACAAGATGAAAAGACAACCCTCAGAATGGGAGGAAATATTTACAAATGAAGCAACTGACAAAGGGTTAATCTTCAAAATTTACAAGCAGCTCATGCAGCTCAATATCAAAAAAACAAGCAACCCAATCCAAAAATAGGCAGAAGACCTAAATAGTCATTTTTCCCAAGAAGATATACGGATTGCCAACAAACACGTTAAAGAATGCTCAACATCATTCATCACTGTAAAGGAAAACATAGGCAGAACACTCTATGACATAAATCACAGCAAGATCATATTTGATCCACCTCCTAGAGAAAGGGAAATAAAAACAAAAATAAGCAAATGTGACCTAATGAAACGTACAAGCTTTTGCACAGCAAAGGAAACCAGAAACAAGATGAAAAGACAACCCTCAGAATGGGAGGAAATATTTACAAATGAAGCAACTGACAAAGGGTTAATCTTCAAAATTTACAAGCAGCTCATGCAGCTCAATATCAAAAAAACAAGCAACCCAATCCAAAAATAGGCAGAAGACCTAAATAGTCATTTTTCCCAAGAAGATATACGGATTGCCAACAAACACGTTAAAGAATGCTCAACATCATTCATCACTGGAGAAATGCAAATCAAAACTGCAATGAGATATCATCTCACACCAGTCAGAATGGCCATCACCAAAAAATCTACAAACAATAAATGCTGGAGAGGGTGTGGAGAAAAGAGTAGTCTCTTGCACTGTTGGTGGGAATGTAAATTGATACAGCCACTATGAAGAACAGTATGGAGGTTCCCTAAAAAACTAAAAATTGAAGTACCATATGACGCAGCAATCCACCTACTGAGTGATGTGTCCATCGACAGAGGAATGGATAAAGAATGTGTGGCACATATATACAATGGAATATTAGCCATAAAAAGAAAGGAAATTGAGTTATTTGTAGTGAGGTGGATGGACCTAAAGTCTGTCATACAGAGCGAAGTAAGTCAGACAGAGAAAAACAAATACCGTATGCTAACACATATATATGGAATCTAAAAAAAAATGGTCATGAAGAGCCTAGGGGCAGAATGAGAATAAAGACGCAGACCTACTAGAGAATATACTTGAGGACACGGGGAGGGGGAAGGGTAAGCTGGGACAAAGTGAGAGAGTGGCATGGACATATGTACACTACCAAATGTAATAATCGATAGCTAGTGGGAAGCAGCCGCATAGCACAGGGAGATCAGCTCGGTACTTTGTGACCACCTAGAGGAGTGGGATAGGGAGGGTGGGAGGGAGGGAGAATCAAGAGGGAAGAGATATGGGAACATATGTATATGTATAGCTGATTCACTTTTTTATAAAGCAGAAACTAACATACCATTGTAAAGCAATTATACTACAATAGGGATGTTAAAAAAAATGCTTCAACTGTATTCATGACTAAAAATGCCATCTATAAAATAAAGATAATAATTATCCTACTTCAAAGGGTTTCTGAAAAAAATTTTTAAAGTAATTAGGACAGTGTCTAATATAGAATAAACACATTATAATCATTTAAAAAAAGCAAACAACATTACCCAATTAAAAGCTATTAGAATGAGAATATGAATTTAAATAGCTTTACTCCCCAGTTTAACTATTAACCAGAATAATCTTCTAATAACTCTCCAAACTGTACCTTCTAAGATTTCATCGATTGGTCCTAGGAAAAATAATGTTCTGTGCTATAGCTCTAAGACTTCCATCTTTTAGTCAATAATTGCAGTTGAGAAATATTAAACTTAAATTTTAATTATTAAAATTAAAATATTAAACAAGCCAGTTTTCTATCCCCCTAATAAAACTACACATAAAAGCTTTCAAAGCTGAACAAATATTTAGGGAATATCTATTATGAATTAGGCATTCTACTAGGTGCACTTTATGTATGTTTTTTAATTATTCTTCCTTGAAATCTTTTCAGTTTATAACATTATTACACCCACTTTATAAAAGAAACATTAAAGGCCAGGGAATATATGTAATATGCTCAGCTTCATCCAGCTTGTGGATGTCACAGGAGGAGTTCAAACACTTTTCTGACTTAAAACTGCATACCTTTTCTTTTAGGAGAGAATTCATGTGCATAAACATAGTAAATGAAGCAAAACTCTGTGAAGTTGATTCTTTTAGGGTGGACTGAGCCTTGAACTAAGTTGGTTTAGGGGACTGTGAGAATTTCTGCCAACTCAGTCAGACCGTATCTCATCCTGCTGGTTCAGTGCTGGCTGGTGACCCAACAGCACTGAAGTGGGAAATGACTCTTCCTGGAGCACTTGAAAGTGCAGAATGGATTTCCAAATATGCCTGAAATGGCACTGCAAGAGGCACAGACACACCATCTGTTATAACTTTCAGTTATTCTAAAGGTTTCCTCTTGAACACCCTCCAAGGAGCACCAGGGTTTTGGTCACTTACAACTTTCTGGCTTCTGTACCACTCTGATCACTGTTTCAGCACATGGTCTGACATCTGTCTTTCATTGGGTCCTTCACTGTAAACCTTCCACCTTTGCACTTCCAAGCTCCAATTTTAAAAATGCATTAAGTAGACATTTTCAGACTCTGCCCCTTAAAAATACTACCGACAAGCCTGTTAAGTTGGCACTATGACCAACCCTCCACTAAAATTCAAAGTGAACACAAGAATCGCACAGTAGCAGCAGCAAAACAAGGAGGACTTGATTCCTGTTATTCCCAGTCTTAACCAGATTCAATTTGCCAGTAAAATTCCTCAGCAATTTGGCAGTACCTTGCTCCAGATGTGATAACAGTATATTTTATCGTAATACAAATAAGTGTAAAGCACTGCCCTGTACTTACTCTGAATTTTGAAGTTTCTTTATGGAATGTCTGAGTTCTTGATTCCTCTCTCTATGTGAAAAGCTTCCTTTGCTTCTTTACATACTGCTTGTCAAAGATTAAGACTAATTATAACCTTATTTATTTATTCTTAAATTTAATTTTATTTTTTTTATACAGCAGTTTCTTATTACTTATCCATTTTATACATATTAGTGTATATATGTCAATCCCAATCATACAACCTTGACTTTGTTTTTGAAACTAAATCAAATCAACCCCCCTTGCAGTTGCCAAGGGGGAGGGGAGGTCAGGGAGGAATGGACTGGGAGTTTGGGATTAGCAGATGCAAATTATTACATATAGAATGGATAAACAACAAGGTCCTACTGTATAGCACAGGGAACTATATTCAATATCTTGTAAGAAACCATAATGGAAAAAGAATATAAAAAAGAATATATAGGGCTTCCCTGGTGGCGCGGTGGTTGCGCGTCCGCCTGCCGATGCAGGGGAACCGGGTTCGCGCCCCGGTCTGGGAGGATCCCGCGTGCCGCGGAGCGGCTGGGCCCGTGGGCATGGCCGCTGGGCCTGCGCGTCCGGAGCCTGCGCTCCGCGATGGGAGAGGCCACAACAGTGAGAGGCCCACGTACCACAAAAAAAAAAAAAAAAAGAATATATATATATGTATAACTGAATCACTTTGCTGTACAGTAGAAATTAACACAACATTGTAAATCAACTATTATTCAATAAAAAATAAATAAAAGACACATCCTTCTCAAAAAAAAAGTGTTAATGTCTTTAATATTCCTTCCATGAGTGGCATTTAGAGTCTTCTTTGGTATTTGCAGTTTATGGAGCTGAATTTTCCTGATGGGAGAGTCTGACCATTGTTAACAAGAGGATAAATGTCCAATGTCTGTATCTTCTCTGCCTGTATGTTCTATCTCTAAAAGCCAGATGTGGGACTGCTAGAAGGCAGCCATTCCTGCCAGACTTCCAGCAGAACGCTGTTTAGACAGCCATTATTATTTTCTTTTCAAACTTTGTGATATCACTGGAGTCACTGATATTTTTAACAAGTAAAAGTAATCAAATGTAACATAGAGCACTGTAAATAAAACAAGAAAATTGTGTTAGAATTTTACCATCTTGTTACCCCCAGAGGTATGAAGCCTGAGAGAAATCACTGACTCTTCTTTCTGTATAATTTCTTGAATTTATGCATCTTACATTTGAGCCTATTTTTTCTTTCTTACTTCACCCATCTCTCCCACCCTCCCCCCACCACTACCACCACCCTGGAAAATAAAGTCAAAGTAAAGAAAGAATTTAATTGCAAAATAGCAGAACTTCTTCCTAATAATAACATTTACCTTTTTTAGTATTTCATTTAAAATTGGTCACAGTTTTCAAGTGAAAATATATGAGGCTGAAAAGATGAAGTAAACAAAGTCCCAAACCACAGAAAATTTGTCCCAAATTGAAATATAAATGTGACATTTCATCTTCTAGTTCAGTATTTTTAAAATGTTGTACAGCATAATGTCTCTTGAGATTGTAAACAAATATTTTTCACTTTCCTCAATCACTATTCCCCTTTCTACACACACACACACACACACACACACACACACAGAGTCACACCCACTCACCCACACATACATTTAAAGAGTTTCATGGCAAATAAGTGTGGGTAAATAAGTTTGGAAAGCTGCGTCTCTTGGTGACTCATGATGTGTCTAAGCATCTTAAAGCCTCTGCGAAGCTGTCAGTTAGGTGGACCCTTTGACATTGTGTAACAGCATCATTGCCCCAGGAATACTGATTTTATTTTGGGAATTCACAGCTTCAGAAATGTAGGAGTAGAAATATAAGTAAGAGTCAAGCCCCAGATCTGCAGCAACTTAAGCGCTGGCACATAATTGTTGCAGGGGTGAAAGGCCTGGCCATCAGAAAGACTTCAGTTTGAATCCAGCTTGACATCCTAAGTGTATGCTCATGGGCAGGTGACCTCACCTCCCTGCAGCTGTGATTCCTCATTTATAAAAACCGGAGTTGTGAATATATACCTCATTGTGTTATTGGGAGGGGCTGGCACATTTTGAGGGGCTGGTAGACCCTCAAAATAGAAATTCCCCATGAATGTTGTTAGAAATTTCGAAGTCTCAATGCATAATGTTCTGTTTAAAGGGTTAGTGAATGGCTCTAGAAATGTCAACCAAAGCAACTTCCTCCTTATTTGTTGGTAATTACAGGTTCACAGAGTCTTTTTTTTTTAATATATCAAAACATGTAGCCTCCCTGAGTAACACAGACATGAGTTCATGACGAGGAGCAAATGTAAAGAAGAAATGAGTCAGCTTTTCTCAGTCCGTGAGAATTATCAACACAAATATAGTTCTGATGGCATCAGGGGAAGAAGGCAGATCTCTTTATCATGGGTTTATCTTGCTAATTTCCTATTAATATTGACTATGATAATATGACTGTGATATTTACTGGCGTTTATTCTTTATTACTCTTGCACCTCTCAAGTTCACATCACTTATAAATAAGAAGAAAGTAAAAATGTGCTATTTTTCCTTTTCATATATAAATATGCTGATGCATGGAAATGTACCATAAAGTTACAGTAAGAAATGCAAATCTGGGGAAAAGATAAAAAAGATTAAAAGTCTGTAAATTAAGAGATGTTATGAAGGGGAAGGAAAAATTGAGAAGAAATAATGCTGGCAACTGCCATTGAAATGAATTGGGTCCTGTTTGGGATTGACATGTACACACTGTTATATTTAAAATAGATAACCAACAAGGACCTACTGTATAGTACAGGGAACTCTGCTTATCATTCTACAACAACCTAAATGAAAACAATATTTGAAAAAGAATAGAGACATGTATATGTAAAAAAATTAAATCAAATTAAATTTTAAAAATAGAGAAAGAAATGAATTGGGTCTTGTCCCTGAGTGGAACTGTCAAGAATTTGGTGATGTGAGCTAAAGCAGAAACACGGGCTTAGAATGACGCTTGGATTTTCAGAAGATAGTATCTGAAGCAGATCATGATGCAAATATCCTTCTTGATATTTGATGTGGGTATCATATTGCATTTTTGATTTCTGATACTTCTTTTTTGGCTGTGCCTCGCAGCTTGTGGGATCTTATTTCCCTGAACAGGGATGGAACCTGGGCCCCCGGCAGTGAGAGCTCGGAGTCCCAAGTGCTGGACCACTGGGGAATTCCCCTGGTACTTCTTTAGATTACTTTGTCATAAGAGTTCTTGTCTAATATTTCAGACACTCTTAGAAGTGGTGAGTTTTGAAAGTACATGGATGTGAATTACATCATAAACAACATGCTATTAAATGAGAATTATCTGGGAAAATTCTTGTAAAATGTCACTGATATATCTGTCACATATTTTCTTCCCTAAAAAATCCTTCACTGCAGTGGACCACCATTGCCAGGAAAGATAGTCTTAAAGGTTAAAGTTGGTTCCTGCCAAAGTTGAGAAGACAAAAACAACTCTGCTTTATTTAATTGTTAAAAAAATAAACAAACAAAAACAAAAAAATACCACAGATATTTATTGAGATCCTTCTTCTATATGTCATATATTATGCTGGGCTGAAGTATTGTGTTGGGGAAATAAGGCATATGCACATTAATTCATTCAATAGACATTGAGTGCCTACAATGTGCCAGACTCTATATTATACTCTAGTTATATTCTAGTTGGCTAATTGCGGAAGACAGTGAGTATAGGTAAATTGCAGACAAATTAGAGAGTGATGAGGGATACGTGCTAAGAATAAGACATAATGTAGAGAAATGAAGGGTGTGAGAAGGGAGTTGAAATAGTAGATAAGGTGGCCAGGGAAGGCCTTGCTGAGAAGGTGTGTTTTGTGTAAAGACCTGAGGAAATGAGGGAGTGAGTCTCATGGATACCTGGGAAAGGAGCAGTTCAGGCAGAGGAAACAGCAGGTGCCAGGGGCCTAAGTAACAAGTGTGCCTGGCAGGAAGTGCTGGAAGCAGATGGATGAACAGGGTGGAAGAGGGGTAGAGCCGCAGGAGATGCGACCACAGGAGGAATGGAGAACCAGGTCATGCGGGGCCTTGTTTGTCTTAGAAAGACTCAGGCTTTCACTCTGAGTCAGAAAGGTGTTAGAGGGCTTTTTGTTTGTTTAGTTTAGTTTTTCTTATTTTTTTACAGATGAGAGATGTATGTGACTTTCCTTTTTTGTATTTTAGTTTTTGTTTTTGTTTTTGGCTGGGCGGTGCAGCTTGCAGGATTTTAGTTCCTCGACCAGGGATTGAACCCGGCCCCTCAGCAGTGAAAACATTGAGTCTTAACCCATGGACCACCAAGGAATTCCCTCACTTCCATTTTTTTGAATTTTTGAATTTTATTTTATTTACTTTTTATACAGCAGGTTCTTATTAGTCATCCATTTTATACACATCAGTGTATACATGTCAATCCCAATCTCCCAATTCAGCACCCACCTCCCCCGCTGCTTTCTGCCCTTGGTGTCCATACGTTTGTTCTCTACATCTGTGTCTAAACTTCTGCCCTGCAAACCGGTTCATCTGTATGATTTTTCTAGGTTCCACATACACGCGTTAATATACGATATTTGTTTTTCTCTTGCTGACTTAACTTCAATCTGTATGACAGTCTCTAGATCCATCCACATCTCTACAAATGACCCAATTTCATTCGTTTTTATGGCTGAGTAATATTCCATTGTGTATATGTACCACACATTCTTTATCCATTCATGTGTCGATGGACACTTAACATTGCTTCCATGACCTGGCTATTGTAAATAGTGCTGCAATGAACATTGGGGTGCATGTGTCTTTTTGAATTATGGTTTTTTCTGGGTATATGCCCAGTAGTGGGATTGCTGGACGCTCACCAGCATTTATTGTTTGTAGATTTTGTGATGATGGCCATTCTACCTGGTGTGAAGTGATACCTCATTGTAATTTTGATTTGCATTTCTCTAATAATTAGTGATGTTGTGTAGCTATTCATGTGCCTCTTGGCCATCTCTATGTCTTCTTTGGAGAAATGTCTATTTAGATCTTCCGCCAATTTTTGGATTGGGTTGATGGTTTTTAAAAATTGAGCTGCATGAGCTGTTTATATACTTTGGAGATTAATTTTTGTCTGTTGATTTGCTTGCAAATATTTCCTCCTATTTTGAGGGTTGTCTTTTCGTTTCATTTATGGTTTCCTTTGCTATGCAAAAGCTTTTAAGTTTCATTAGGTCCCATTTGTTTATTTTTGTTTTTATTTCCCTTACTCTAGGAGGTGGATCCAAAAAGATCTTGCTGTGATTTATGTCAAAGAGTGTTCTTCCTATGTTTTCCTCTAAGAGTTTTATAGTGTCTGGTCTTACATTTAGGTCCCTAATCCATTTGAGTTTATTTTTGTGGATGTTAGGGAGTGCTCTAATTTCATTCTTTTACATATATCTGTCCAGTTTTCCCAGCACCACTTATTGAAGAGACTGTCGTTTGTCCATTGTATATCCTTGCCCCCTTTGTCATAGATTAGTTGACTATAGGTGCATGGGTTTATCTCTGGGCTTTCTATTCTATTCCATTGATCTATATTTCTGTTTTTGTGCGAGTACCATACTGTCTTGATTACTGTAGCTTGGAGTATAGTCTGATCAGGGAGACTGATTTCTCCAGCTCCATTTTTTTCCTCAAAATTGCTTTGGCTATTCAGGGTCTTTTGTGTTTCCATACAAACTGTAAAATGTTTTGTTCTAGTTCTGTGAAAAATGCGAGTGGTAGTTTGATAGGGATTGCATTGAATCTGTAGATTGCTTTGGGTAGTATACTCATTTCCACAATGTTGATTCTTCCAATCCAAGAACATGGTATATCTTTCCATCTATTTGTATCATCTTTAATTCCTTTAACAGTATCTTATAATTTTCTGCATACAGGTCTTTTGTCTCCCTAGGTCGGTTTATTCCTAGGTATTTTATTCTTTTGTTGCAATGGTAAATGGGAGTGTTTCCTTAATTTCACCTTCAGATTTTTCATCTTTAGTGTATAGGAGTGCAAGAGATTCCTGTGCATTAATTTTGTATCCTGCTATTTTACCAAATTCATTGATTATCTCTAGTAGTTTTCTGGTAACATCTTTAGGATTCTCTATGTATAGTATCATGTCATCTGCAAACAGTGAAAGGTTTACTTCTTCTTTTCCCATTTGTATTCCGTTTATTTCTTTTTCTTCTTTGATTGCCATGGCTAGCGCTTCCAAAACTATGTTGAATAATAGTGGTGAGAGTGGACATCCTTGTCTTGTTCCTGATCTTAGAGGAAATGCTTTCAGTTTTCACCACTGAGAATGATGTTTGTTGTGGGTTTGTCATATATGGCCTTTATTATGTTGAGGTAGGTTCCCTCTATGCCCACTCTGGAGAGTTTTTATCAGAAATGGGTGTTGAATTTTGTCAAAGCTTTTATTGTATCTATTGAGATGATCGTATGGTTTTTCTTCTTCAATTTGTTAATATGGGTATCACATTGATTGAGTTGTGTATATTGAAGAATCCTTGCATTTCTGGGATAAATCCCTCTTGATCGTGGTGTATGATCCTTTAATGCACTGTTGGATTCTTTTTCTTAGTATTTTGTTGAGGATTTTTGCATCTATATTCATCAGTGATATTGGTCTGTAATTTTC
>NC_041228.1:51590770-51688040 GCF_002837175.3 Physeter macrocephalus
TTTGAGAAAGATAGGTGTTAGCTCTTCTCTAAATGTTTGATAGAATTCACCTGTGAAGCCATCTGGTCTTGGGCTTTTGTTTGTTGGAAGATTTTTAATCACAGTTTCAATTTCAGTGCTTGTGATTGGCCTTTTTCCATTTTCTATTTCTTCCTTGTTTGGTCTCAGAAGGTTGTGCTTTTCTAAGAATGTGTCCATTTCTTCCAGGTTATCCATTTTATTGGCATATAGTTGCTTATAGTAATCTCTCATGATCCTTTGTCTTTCTGTAGTGTCAGTTGATCTTTGCTATTGTTTCCCTCATTTCTTTTTCATTTATTTCTGATCTGATCTTTATGATTTCTTTCCTTCTGCTAACTTTGGGGTTTTTTTGTTCTTCTTTCTCTAATTGCTTTAGGCATGATGTTAGGTTGTATATTTGAGATGTTTCTTGTTTCTTAAGATAGGATTGTATTTCTATAAACTTCCCTCTTAGAAATGCTTTTGCTGCATCCCATAGGTTTTGGGTCATTGTGTTTTCATTGTCATTTGTTTCTAGGTATTTTTTATTTCCTGTAGTGTCAGTTGTTACTTCTCCTTTTTCATTTCTAATTCTATTGATTTTGAGTCTTCTCACTTTTTTCTTGATGAGTCTGGCTAGTGTTTTATCAATCTGTTTATCTTCTCAAAGAACCAGCTTTTATATTTATTGATCTTTGCTATTGTTTCCTTCATTTCTTTTTCATTTATTTCTGATCTGATCTTTATGATTTCTTTCCTTCTGCTAACTTTGGGGTTTTTTTGTTCTTCTTTCTCTAATTGCTTTAGGCATGATGTTAGGTTGTATATTTGAGATGTTTCTTGTTTCTTAAGATAGGATTGTATTTCTATAAACTTCCCTCTTAGAAATGCTTTTGCTGCATCCCATAGGTTTTGGGTCATTGTGTTTTCATTGTCATTTGTTTCTAGGTATTTTTTATTTCCTCTTTGATTTTTTCAGTAATTTCTTGGTTATTTAGTAGTGTATTGTTTAGCCTCCATGTGTTTGTATTTTTTACAGATTTTTTCCTGTAATTGATATCTAGTCTCATAGTGCTGTGTTTGGAAAAGACACCTGATATGATTTCAATTTTCTTAAATTTACCAAGGCTTAATTTGTGACCCAAGATATAATCTATCCTGGAGAATGTTCCTTGAGCACTTGAGAAGAAAGTGTATTCTGTTGTTTTTGGAAGGAATGTCCTATAAATATAAATTAAGTCCATCTGGTTTAATGTATCAGGTAAAGCTTGTGTTTCCTTATTTATTTTCATTTTGGATGATCTGTACATTGGTGAAAGTGGGGTGTTAAAGTCCCCTACTATGATTGTGTTACTGTCAATTTCCCCTTTTATGGCTGTTAGTACTTGCCTTATGTATTGAGGTGCTTGTATATTGGGTGCATAAATATTTACAAGTGTTGTATCTTCTTCTTGGATTGATCCCTTGATCATTATGTAGTGTCCTTCTTTGTTTCTTGTAATAGTCTTTATTTTAAAGTGCATTTTGTCTGATAGGAGAATTGCTCCTCCAGCTTTTTTTGATTTCCATTTGCATGGGATACCTTTTTCAATCCCCTCACTTTCATTCTGTATGTGTCCCTAGGTCTGAAGTGGGTCTCTTATAGACAGCATATATATGAGTCTTTTTTTGTATCCATTCAGCAAGCCTGTGTCTTTTGGTTGGAGCATTTAATCTAGTCACTTGTAAGGTAATTATTGATATGTATGTTCCTATTACCATTTTCTTAATTGTTGTGGGTTTTGTTTTTGTAGGTCCTTTTCTTCTCTTGTGCTTCCCACTTAGAGAAGTTCCTTTAGCATTTGTTGTAGAGCTGGTTTGGTGGTGCTGAATTCTCTTAGCCTTTGCTTGCCTGTAAAAGATTTAATTTCTCCATCGAATCTGAATGAGATCCTTGCTGGGTAGAGTAATCTTGGTTGTAGGTTCTTCCCTTTCATCACTTTAAGTATATCATATACTCCTTTCTGGCTTTTAGAGTTTCTGCTGAGAAATCAGCTGTTAATCTCATGGAATTCCCTTGTATGTTATTTGTCTTTTTTCCTTGCTGCTTTCAATAATTTTTCTTTGTTTTTATTTTTTGCCAGTTTGATTACTTTGTGTCTCCGCCTTGTATGTTGTCTTTTTTCCTTGCTGCTTTCAATAATTTTTCTTTGTCTTTATTTTTTGCCAGTTTGATTACTCTGTGTCTCGGCGTGTTTCTCCTTGGGTTTATCCTGTATGGGACTCTCTGCACTTCCTAGATTGGGTGGCTATTTCCTTTCCCATGTTAGGGAAGTTTTCGACTATAATCTCTTCAAATATTTTCTTGGGTCCTTTCTCTCTCCCTTCTTCTTCTGGGACCCCTATATTGTGAATGTTTTTGCGTTTAATATTGTCTCACAGGTCTTTTAGGCTGTCTTAATATCTTTTCATTCTTTTTTCTTTATTCTGTTCCACAGCAGTGAATTCCACCATTCTGTCCTCTAGGTTACTTATCAGTTCTTCTGCCTCAGTTATTCTGCTATTGATTCCTTCTAGTGCATTTTTCGTTTCAGTTATTGTATTTTTCATCTCTGTTTGTTTGTTCTTTAATTCTTCTAGGACTTTGTTAAACATTTCTTGCATCTTTTCAATCTTTGTCTCCATTTTTTTTCCGAGGTCCTGGATCATCTTCACTATCATTATTCTTAATTCTTTTTCTGGAAGATTGCATATCTCCACTTCATTTAGTTGTTTTTCTGGGGTTTTATCTTGTTCCTCCTTCTGGTACATAGCTCTCTGTCTTTTCATCTTATCTATCTTTCTGTGAATGTGGTTTTTGTTCCACAGGCTGCAGGGTTGTAGTTCTTCTTGCTTCTGCTGTCTGCCCTCTGGTGGATGAGGCTATCTATGAGGCTTGTGCAAGTTTCCTGATTAGAGGGACCGGTGGTAGGTATAGCTGGCTGTTGCTCTGGTGGGCAGAGCTCAGTGAAAGTTTAATCTGCTTGTCTGCTGATGGGTGGGGCTGGGTCCTCTCCCTGTTGGTTGTTTGGCCTGAGGCGACCCAACACTGCAGCCGACCAGGGCTCTTTGGTGGCGCTAATGGCGGACTCTGGGAGGGCTCACGCCAAGGAGTACTTCCCAGAACTGCTGTTGCCTGTGTCCTTGTCCTCACGGTGAGACAGAGCCACACCCCAACTCTGCAGGAGACCCTCCAACACTAGCAGGTAAGTCTGGTTCCGTCTCCTATGGGGTCACTGCTCCTTCCCCTGGGTCCCAATGTGCACACTACTTTTTGTGTGCCCTCCAAGAGTGGAGTCTCTTTTTCTCCCAGTCCTGTCAAAGTCCTGCAATCAAATCCTGCTAGCCTTTAAAGTCTGATTCTCTAGGAATTCCTCCTCCCGTTGCCAGACCCCCAGGTTCGGGAGCCTGACGAGGGGCTCAGAACCTTCACTCCAGTGGGTGGATTTCTGTGGTATATGTGTTCTCCAGTTTGTGAGTCACCCACCCAGCAGTTATGGGATTTGATTTTATTGTGATTGCACCCTTCTTACCGTCTCATTGTGGTTTCTCCTTTGTCTTTGGATGTGGGATATCTTTTTTGGTGAGTTCCAGTGTCTTCCTGTCCATGATTGTTCAGCAGTTAGTTGTGATTCCGGTGTTCTCGCAGGAGGGAGTGAGCGCATGTCCTTATACTCTGCTATCTTGAACCAATCTCTTTTCGTTACTTGCCCAGGAATCTCCCCCTAAAGAGGCAGAAGCATCTGACGAATCCGGAAACCCTGACTTCCGTTTTAACAATGTTATTTTTGCTGCTGTGTAGTGACTAGGGAGAAGGAAGAAAGTGGAAGTAGGGAGACCCTTTAGGGTGCTATGGAAATAATCCAGGTGAGAGATGATGGTGTCTTGGAATAGAGTGGGGATGGGTAAGAAGTGATCACATTCTGGGTACATTTTGAAAGTATATCCAGAGGAGGTTTTGGTCGATTAAATGTGGTAAAGAGAAATGTCAAAGGCTCCTCTGGAATTTTCAGTCTGAGCAAAGCTTGAGATGAAGTAGACCAAAGCAGAAGCAGGTTTGGTTGAGGTGGTGAAAATCAGGAGTTCAGCCTTAGTCATGTTAGGCTCTGGTTGGCTATTAGACAGCCAAGTGGCCATGATATAGGAGCCTGGATTTGAGGGGAGAAGTCCAAGCTGGAGATATAAATTTGGAAGTTGTCAGCATAGAGATGGTCTTTAAAGCAATACAACTGCATGAAATCATCTAAGGAATAAGTTTTTGTATAAAAGAGAAAAGATCCAGTGGGTGAGCCCGGGATCTCTTCCCAACTTAGTGGTGTAGAAAATTGGAGAATCCAGCAAAAGTGAGTGAGAAAGAATAAATTTGTGAGGTAGTAGGAAAACCAAAATAGGGATAAAACAAAATGTAGAAATTGCTCTGAGAGAGAGAGAGAGAGAGAGAGAGAGAGAGAGAAGTGTCAACTGTAAACTGTGTAAAATGCAACTTAAAGGTCAAGGAGATGAGGACGCAGAGCTGACCATTGCATTTAGCAACATGGTGACCTTGGGAAGCACATATAAAGAAGAAATACTCTTGGAACAAAACTCAAATGCCCAGTGTGTGGTATAAATCCTACATGTGAGGATGACCTAGAAAGCATAGATTTCTGGACTCTATTCCCAGAAAATTGACCTTGTAAGTCTCGAATGGTGCTTGGGAAACGTTATTTATAAAAATTTCCATTTCATTCAGAAGATCAGCCAGATTTGGTATCCTATAGGTGATTCGCAGTCAGGAAAAAGCGTAATCAAGGTGAGCAACACAATGTTACTTGGAGCAGAAAAGTTAAGTTGAAGAAGCAGAGAGAAGCTAGGAAACCTTGCTGCCACCTCATGAGCAATGCAGCCAACTGATGGTAATGAATACGAAAAAGAATCCCAAGCTGCTTAGATGAGGGGGAGATGCATTTGAAAAAGGAGGTTGAAGCTGAATACTGCAAACCTGGCAAGTCCAGCTAAGATTGTGTAAGTAACAGAGTCACAGAGCGCTTCTGAACCTGAATGGGACAGAATTGATTTGATGATTGAGAGTATTCAATATGTAGCATTTTTTAAAGAAAGTAATTTGAAAGTAATCCACTGTAAAAATTATCTTTCATCTCAACTTTGATAGTTAACATTTTGGTTTTAGGCTTCTTTGTGAACCTCAGTTTCAGGGTTTTATAACTCTAAATTAGAATTACTAGCCATTGCCACATCTTTGTGATTTCTACCGCCAATCTATTTTCTACCATTATTTACATTTATCTTGAAGAGTGATTCTCAATTAATAAGCCCTAATATACTTATGAGCTCACACATTTTGATCAATGTGTATTATTTATTTTATTGTGACTGATTTTAAATACTTTGACAACTACATTTGTCAGGCAGAATGTGGCATTGAGGAATCTTGTATTAGACGATAACGTAGAGAAACTCAGAGGTAAGAATAGGGTAACTGTATGATTTATCATTTGCACAAGGACACTGTTGAGAGAAAAAGTGCCATTGATAATTACATCAGGACAATGGGCACAAACTGGACTGTTCAGGTAAATTGGGACATGTGGTCACCCAGGAAAGAGCCATACTTTGTTGCTAAGTTTAATGTTAAAAAGAATATTCTGCCTATGGGACTTATGAGAAATTTGCCTTTTGAGTATACTGAGTGTGTCCAGGCTGTAAACAATATTATTCAAACAGCTGCTAAAGGAAAACCAGACAAGTAGTGCAGGAAATATGGATGTGTACAGAGATTCTACAAAATACTGTGGCTCTTTAATAGTGATTTTGTGTCATGACTATTTGGATTGTTTATATCTATTTTGAGATTTGCACTCTATATGTTTGGGCTGTATAACAATGGTAAAGGTTATAATCCCTTCAAATATTCTTCTAAAAATTCTAATATTTGGAAATGTGTAGTGAACACAAAAAGAATGTGTACTTCTAACATGGAATTGATTAGTCTCCAATGATTACTAAGAACCGTTTCTCTGAAGGTGTGTTAAAAATAACTAAAGACATGAACTGTAGTTAAACACTTCCATTAACTTCTAGGAAACTCTCCTTAGGTTGTACTTCCTTTGTCTTCAAATATCTTCTGGTATCTGCCAACATGAATAAGAAAAAGTCATCACGACCCTGACAATATTTCTATTTACCCATTCTCTTAAAAAATTACCACATGATTGTTGAACCTAATGATAGATTTTCAATCCATTCTCTTTGTTAATCTCACAGTATTCAGTGATCTCTCCTTCTGAAAATTCCGCCCCCCCCCTCTTTTTTTGAAATATTACAGTTTCCTCATGTGTAAACCTTCTAGAAGTGTTTCACTGAAGCTTTTTTCTCCTCCTTTTCCAAAGTTGTTGGTATTGCTTGAGGGTAATTCTGTATGTGTTTTGTGTCCTTTTCTAAATTATTTTCATCTAACCCAAGAGGTTTCAATATCAATCATGCTGATGACCCCAAATCTCACGCTGACTTTTCATCTCTCTCTCAGTTACTGGATTTCTCACTATATCTCAATTTCAACTTATTCCAAGTAAAACTCATGTTTTTCTCATGACCAGTTCCCATATCTGACTTCCTTGTACAATTCCCTAAAATGGTTGACTGATGGATGCTTTGTGATGGAACAGCATAGCCTTTCACACACTCAACACTGCTTTTCCAGTACTTGACAGCAATAGTCGTAGGAAATTTTTCATCTTATAATTCTGCCTCAGGAATCTCAGCAGTGTAGTTAATTCATATCATAGTTAATTCATATTATCATGCTCAAGGCATTGGTAGTGCAAAACTTGGGCAACCTTCCTACTTAGGGGCAAAGATTGACTCTACAAAGCTTACAGTACAGAGTTGCTGAGCAGGATGCATTACTCACATGGGCAGTTTGTACTCAAGAGAAAAAGGAGAGAGAGGAGAGGGTCAGACTCCACTTGTCCAGTTTTTCTTCCAAAACTCACCAGTCAAATTAAATCAGAGAAGCAAGGAATGTAATAGAAATGATACTTCCCTTGCGTGAAAATAAGAATAATATGAATGAAAAGTATCTTCTCCCAATAGTCCTGTTCTTTTAAGCTAATTGGACAAGTAGTAGCTGGGAAGAGTCATCAAATCTACTACATGACCCAACAGTAAAGTGAGAGTAATAAAGTGTCCCACATTTGGATATAAAACCCCATTGAATTTTCAGATTGCCAAAGAGAATTAAATCCAAAGATTAAATCCCTGAAATTCAAAGCACAAAGCACCAAGTCCACCATCAAATCTTCTTGTCCTATGGGCTAATTTCACAGGAACTAAAGTCCAAAATTCATTAACTACCCCATCTTCTGGTTCTGCTCAGTCTTAGCCAGATGGTGCTTGATGCTTAGGAACTGTGATTGTTTCAGCAGCTACAGGCAAGTCTGTCTCAAGCCAAATTCCTCATGCTTCAGTTGACAGTCCCAAAAGGTTATCTGAGAACTGGCCTCACCAACTGACCAAATTTAGAAAACAAGCCAGTCTTTGGGACCCTGGGCCGGTTATTTCAAGCAAAGATTTGTTCCCAGAACCTAGAGAAAACCCACTGTATTCAGTGTTGTCAAAGATCTTAGTGGGTATTCATGACATCAAAGTGAGGAGTAGAGAGGAGAGGAGAGAGGAGAGCCTGGGCTCCTGCCTTGGCTTACCTTCAAAACACATTAATCTAAGTCCCTCTTTCACCACAACCCCAGGTGAGGAAAGAGAAAGTACAGAGATGGGCCAGGTAAGTTATGCTAGTACAGTCCTATCCACATGGAAGAAAACATCAAGAATGGGAAGAAAGTGTCCTCTCACTAACATAAAATAAAAGTTCAACAGACCATTTTGTTTATTGCAGAAGTCTTTTGTGATTACTTTCTGTCCCTTGACATGTATCCACATTTCAAGTAATGGAGTATATTCATGACTAAATTATAAGTTTTGTTCCTCATAGCTGTTACCTATAATACATTTATACAAGTTCAATAATTAACTTATTATTGAACTCATTATTTCTGGATTCTCTGTCACAGAAGAGACAGTGAGAGGCTCACGTGACATCTAAACATAAGGGAAAATACCTGTTATTTCAAAACTAGAGAAGTAATATTCAATTTGAAGACAATATTTATTTAATCACTAGCCTCTTTCTAGCTAGTTCACTTCTTTAGGCCATGTTCTAAGTCAACAAATAGTTTTCTCAAGAGACGGTTCAAATAGATAATTACACACATTCTGTAGTAGGATTGGCAACATTTTTCTGTAAAAGGTCAGATAGTAAATATTTTTGGCTTTTTGGATTATATTGTCTCTGTTGCAAAGAATAAACTCTACTTTTGTAGCAAGAAAGAAGCTATAGGCAGCAGGTAAATGAGTGTGACTATGTACCGATAAAACTTTATTTACAAGTAGATGATTTGGCCAATTGGCCATAGTTTGTTGACCCTTGTTCTACAGGGGTATTTGAAGATTCAGTAAGATAATATGCCTAATATAATGCATGTCACATGGTAGGCAGTCAACAAATACTAGTCTCCCATCCTTCTCATCTTTAGAGAACACTAAGAATTCTTCCAGTCTTCTAAACATGTTAGACAACTATATATATATATATATATATATATATATATACACACACACATTTTTTTATCCAGATCAGAGGCCAGCACAGTGTAAAAGGGATCATTATCACATCATCATTACCATCACCATCATCATCATCATCTCTAAAGGATTTGTATTCTTATTAAAGTTTATTACTTAATTGTTGTTGCAAGAGGTCAACAATATGTCCAGGGACTCAGGCTACTAAATTTAAAATATATGTGTACAAAACAATCCATATGCTTTTATTAAGCAGATCCTGAATACAAGTCAGACTGCTATTTAAGTAAGTTTTTATCTATAACATAAAAACTAGTGCAATATCTAGTAGTTTTCCCAAATTGAAACATTAAAAAAATTTTATGACTAAAATTAATTTTGAAACAAAGAAGGCTAGAATTAATTTTGCCTTCTTTGTTTCCTAAGCCAATAATCTCATTCTCTCCCTTTAAAAATAATGGAATAGGAATCTATACAAAACTTGTTTCAGAGAATTTGACCAAGTTCTTGGTGTAATAAAAATATATATTTATACATATTTGATTTCTGCACAAGTGCAAAATAAATAACATTATCTTTTCTGTTTTAAGCCATTGCATTATGTTATTCTTCATGTGTAGGACTTCACAACCTAAAATAACTGTTCCCAACCCTTCCTGCACATTTGAATCACCTGAGGAACTTGTAAAACCACTCATGTGAGGACCCCATCTCCAGAGATTCTGATTTAATTTGCTCGGAGTAGGTCCCTGCACTGGTATTTTTAAAAAACTCCCTTGGCTGTTTCTCTGTATTGACAGTCTTAGTTGATGGATCTGACTTTCTTTGCTGAAGAAAGTCAAAGGGATGGTATATGAGAGACAGTTCCTCCATACACAAGACTCTGTATTACTGATTTTTGCAGATTGATTACTGAGGGACTATAATGATTTTAAATAATAATTACAAAAGCATGTTAAATAAAAACATGAAATTTAAAGAAAGTTTCTAAGGCATACCCATATCCCAGCTGTTTCATCTTCATTTGCTGTCCTTTGCTGCTGATGTTAGCAGTCAGGTTTTTGGTAAGAATAGCAGCTGCAGGAATAGTCTATTAGTCCTGAGGGCTTGCTGTGGCTTCAGTGGTTTCATGTAAGCCACTTAAAAAATACACATGTTCTTTTTTTAAAAATTGAGATATCTATATCTATATTATATTATATATACTAATTTCAGGCTACTACATGATTTAATATTTGTATGTATTGTGAAATGATCACCAGAATGTCTCATTAGTGTTTATCACCACACACATAGTTACAAAATTTATTTTTCTTATGATGAGAACTTTTAAGATCTACTCTCTTAGCCACTTTCAAAAATTCAATATAGTATCATTAACTATAGTCACCGTGCTGTCCATTACATCCCTAGGACATTTATTTTATAACTAGAAGTTTTTACTGCTTGATCCTCGCTTCAGCCATTTCACCCACCCCCATCCCCCAGCTCTGGAGATCACCAATGTGTTTTCTGTATCTATGAGCTTGGTTATTTTGTTTTGTTTTGTTTTTTAGATTGCACATATAAGTGAGATCATATGGTATTTGTCTTTCTCTGACTTATTTCACTTAGTATATTACCCTCTAGATCCATCCATGTTGTTGCAAATGGCAAGATTTTATTCTTTTTTATGGCTGAGTAATATTCCATTATATATATATATATATATATATATATATATATATATACACCACTATTTTGTTATGCTTCCATCTATCAATGTACATTTAGATTGCTTCCATATCTTGGCTATTGTAAATAATGCTGTGATGAACATAAGGGTACATCTATTCTTTGAAGTAGAGTTTCATTTTCTTCAGATAGATACCCAGAAGTGGGATTGATGGGTCATATGGTAGTTCTATTTTTAGTTTCTTAAGGAACCTCCATACTGTTTTCCATAGTGGCTGCACCAATTTACATTTCCTCCAACAGTGCACAAGTGTTCCTCCTTCTCCACATCCTCTTCAATACTTGTTATTTGTTGTGTTTTGTATAATAGCCATTCTAACAGGTGTGAGGTGATATCTCATTGTGGTTTTGATTTGCATTTCCCTGTTTATTAGTGATGTTGAACACCTTTTCATGTATTTGTTGGCCATCTATATGTCTTTGGAAAAATGTCTATTCAGCTTCCCTGCTAATTTTTAAATTAGATTGTTTGTGTTTTTGCTCTTGAGTTATATGAGTTCTTATTCTCTTATCAGATATATGATTTGCAAATATTTTCTCCCATCAGTAGGTTGCCTTTTCATTTTTTGGTGGTTTTCTTTGCTGCACAGAAGCTTTTTAGTTTTATGTAGTCCCACTTATTTATGTTTGCTTCTGTTGTCTTTCGTTGTCAAATCCAAAAAAAATATCATTGCAAGGCCAATGGTCAAGGAGCTTAACGCTTATATTTTCTTCCAGGAATTTTATGGTTTCAGGTCTTATGTTGAAGTCTAATCCATTTTGAGTTAATTTTTGTGTGTGGTATAAAATATGGGTCCAATTTCATTCTTTTTTTTTTTTTTTTTTTTTTTTTTTTTGCGGTATGCGGGCCTCTCACTGTTGTGGCCTCTCCCCTTGCGGAGCACAGGCTCCGGATGCCCAGGCTCAGCGGCCATGGCTCATGGGCCCAGCCGCTCCGCGGCATGTGGGATCTTCCCGGACCGGGCACGAACCCACGTGCCCTGCATCGGCAGGCGGACTCTCAACCACTGTGCCACCAGGGAAGCCCCAATTTCATTCTTTTGCATGTGGCTGTTCTGTTTTCCCAATACCATTTATTGACGAGATTCTCCTTTTCCTATTGTATATTCTTTGCTCCTTCATTGTAACCTACATATGCTTTAAGTGTACAAACAGTGTAATTTGTTTGCACTTTAATTTCTAAAAGCAAATAATTTTTCACATCTAGAAATTAGCCTAGGAAACAGGTTAGGCTTGCTCACAGAGTGAATATTAATATTTATCGGCATTCCATCTTAATATTGCTTTTAATTGCTGTTATAAACATGGATTTCTAAATGATGTGAACCTAAGGAGTTGGACCAGATTCAAGGAGCGAAGGTGGAGAGAGTACAAAGAAAGGTAGTTGTGGTTAGAACAGCTTCAGGAATAATTCAGTTTGCAGCAGGCCCCCTCTTGTTTTGGGCAAACTCCACAGAACATCAGCTGGAGCTCCTAAAACATGGCAGCACAGTGTCCAAATATTCCACACAGGACAGGGAGTTAGCTTCACATGATACCCTCTAGCTGAGGCAGCCTGTGTTACTAACAGTCCCTTCATCATGTCTTAGTTCATGATTTTTATTTGAATGTGCCTTTTGAGTATGAGTCATACTTTAATGCAAGCTTGAAGTTTTGAAAAAGCAAACTGTTTACCCTGTGTCCCCATGGTAATGCCTAAGAGCTATATGCATTTTTTTTTTTTTTTTTTTTTTTTTTTTTTCCGGCACGCGGGTATCTCACTGTTGTGGCCTCTCCCGTTGCGGAGCACAGGCTCCGGACGAGCAGGCTCAGCGGCCATGGCTCACGGGCCTAGCCGCTCCGCGGCATGTGGGATCTTCCTGGAGCGGGGCACGAACCCGTGTCCCCTGCATCGGCAGGCGGATTCTCAACCACTGTGCCACCAGGGAAGCCCGCTATATGCTTTTGCTGACCCCTCTACACAGGCTGGGGAATGGTCAGTGTAGAGGCCACTGTTTTGTTTTTAAAACTAAGCACCTGGGCTAATTTCATAGCCTGTGTTCCAGTTGGGCAGATGGAAGGAGGATTTTTGCACCATCTTCTGATAACCTTCCCAGCACTGGACACTACATTGGGCCACACACACAATGCAGTCTCCCAGGAAGTTTGGGCTGCAGGAGACTTCTTCTGACAATTCTGACAGCTGTCAGGAATTAAACTGCACCTAAATGTTGAGGATCTTAAATATGCCACCATTCTATGTAGGAGAAACTATGATATATAGTAGGTAGGAACCAAAAATAAAATGAAAAGCAAGTACTTAAATTCTCTTGGCTTATTCCTTTAGACAATTTTATTCCTTATCCAATAACTAATGTAGAAAACCGAGATAGGCTGGGTTTGAATCCTACTCCTCCAATTGTCAGTTGTGTTACCTTGGGCTTATTTTCCTCTTTGAACCTCAGTTTCCTCATCCAAAAATGGGAACAACAATGTACCTACCTCACTGGATTGGTAAATGTTTGTAAAGCACTTAACACCTTGCCTACCCCATAGTAAATGTCAATTTATGATTATTAAAAGAAGGACAAAGGACAGTTATTTCTATGTTATCTGATACTCAAACAATTGCTTCATTCTCTATTGTTCATGTGATTACTTTCTCTCCAAAACCAAATCATAATATTTTTATTGACAAAGATTTTTGTTTTCACTTTTATTTTAAAAAATCTTCTTGAGATTTTTAATGCAGAAGCAAGAGTAAATGCTGTGTGAAGTGGAAAACTAGATTGCTTTCAAATGTATCAGTCTAAAATTTATGAGTCTTTGTAGAATAAATGGATTTTTTTTCACTTTGTTTGATAACAGCAAAAGATACCTAATTTCCATTTTGTTTTTAGTTCTGCTTTGTATGGAAAGATTATTAATGATTTCTAGACAGGGCATTAAATAATCTTGAATCATAAAGTGAGACAATTCTTTCTTAATTATCTTCCATTCCTTTTGATTTTGTCAAGGAAAGGTGTCTCAGTTTCAAGTTGATAAGACTTTATCATCTTAGTAATCTTTGTTAATGGAGAGGGCAGAGATCAGGCTGCAGTTTTAGGAGGCAACAGTATTTAGTGGGAATTAAATAATACCGTATTGATTTCATTGTGTATATGTTTATGTATAATGTCTATGTTTGCTAAATTAAACTGGTTAGTAAAATACCATTTAAAAGTATTTGAAATAAATAATGAGTCATTTAAAGAAAAGTATTTACTAAATAACAGCCCAGTTGATACCCATACATGAAAAAGATGTGACTGTGGCAATTGAATAGCTCTGAATTGGGAAAAGCCCAGACTAGGTGACCTGCCACTTTTCCTTCAGGTCTCAGGTACTCTGAATGGCAAAGTGAGAACCTGACTCACCCGTTTGGTGCTCGGAGGAGCTGATCTACAGGGCCATGACTCCAGGGGCCATGTTGGAATGAATGTGCTTCCCTTGTCTCCCACTTGGCCTGCCTTTTCCTTGTGGGCTGCAAAGAACAGGAAAGGAGCTAGGAAAGAAAAGGAGACTGGAGTAGAAATAAGAAGAATATTCATTCTCAGATTGTCTGGACATGGCATATGTTTCCTCAGAAAAAAAAAAAAAGAGATTCTCTGGTGAAAAAGAAAGACAGCTGTAGTCTGAACAAGTCTCATAACATTTTAACCCAGCAATGAAAATATCTTAGTATCTGAAGCTATTGGCTTATTCATGGGTTTGCTGTTTTTTTTTTTTTTTTTTTTTTTTTGTCTCCCTGAGTTAAGCTGGCTACTCTCCACTATGAACAGGAGACAACAATTTCCATATTGTACCTTATATTGCTCTCTCTCTCTCTCCCTTTCCCTTTCTAATCCTTTGCTCCTCTGGACTTTTCTGCGATGTTTTTCCATTACCTCAAAAATATTTGCCTAAAGAATATGAAATAATTTCTTCACTAAGTTTAATAAAACTTTTGACAGGCCAAAGAATATGAAAACAGTATTTAGAACATTTGAGTCTGATAAAGATTACTCTTAGATGTCTACAACTGTATAGTGTTTATATACTAAAAGTTGACTAGAATTTGATTTTTTTGTGTGCTTTTTCTAACTGAACCCCACCATTGTCCATTGAATGAACAAGCCTATGATTTCTATTTAATTCTTATTATTCATTTAAAAAATTATCTCTATCAAGGCTAAGATCTTACATATGCTTATTGGAGTGTGAGTATGTTCTCAGTTGTTTAAAAAAAGATAATTCTTTCAAATTAATAGTACAAAGCCATCCATTATTCTTTCCTCAACATTTTATTAAACATCTCATAGTATATCCCCTTTTGAATCATAAATGTAAAAACACGCTTTCTGTTAATAACTTCCTATCATTGAGATCAAAGCTGGCATTAAAGCTTTCTCAAGAGTTGAGTCTTTCATTTCATTTTTCAGGAATTTGAACTTTAGGAAATTGCACCACAAGCTGTAGTTAGCTAGGGGATCTATCAATCTTCTCTTCAAAGCATTGTCTTTTCTTTCATACTTGTTCCTTTGATAAATAATTTTGCAGCATTTATTGCTGAAGGGAAGAGAGAAAGTTATCATCTAGGTATAAAATGAAATATTTTGAGACATAGCAAATAGTGTTTTAATCTGAGGGGTGATTTTCCATGTAGATACACACATCATTTTCCAAGATAATTTACATCTGCAAATGGTTGAGTAAGCTCACCCTAAAAAGATCTATATACACACACATATAAATATATATATATACATTAATATCACATTAATGTATTATCTCTAAATTATACTTCTGGACCATAGTTGTAAGGAGCAATACTGGAGTCAATGATCTAAGCTGTAGCTAAATAGTCAATCTTCTAAGCAAAACATTTAAGAGGTATCATTTATATAGGCTGCATGTGATAATTCACCTACTGAAAGTGACGTAAGCATCAAATTACCCTCTCAGTTGCTGACAGAAGTTTTTGTTGTTGTTGTTTCTTTTTTTAATGAGTAAGAAAAAAATCTGAGAGAAAAGTAGTATAAATATTTAAAAATTTAGCCTAAGAATTTTAGAAGTCTAAAATTAATTCAAACTTGGTTTTCATATTAAACAAAACAAGAATAGCTTCCCTCTCAAAAAACTCTCACATAAAACCAGGTACAGAAGTGAAGGAGAAGAAGAAAAAAAGGCAACCTTTCTGTTAGAGAACAGAGGAAAATTGGTGCCATTGTGTCTAGTACTCCCTAAAAAGGAAAAGAGATAAATATCTACTAAGCGATATAAATCCTTCTGGTCAACATCCAAAATATGAAGGCACAGCTCTGCACAGCCTTGGGTTCCTCTTATTCCAGTTTTGATGTGATAAACAGAGATTCTTAGTCTGATCGTATATTTGGTAGCTACAAAAGTTTTAAGATAAAGCAAATTCTTTCCTCTGAATGCCCTGAAACTGTATGCAACATTTTGTGGGAATGTACACAAGTGCATTTTTTTTTTCTCTGGGATGTTAGCTCACAGAATTTATTAGGTTCTCAAAGGGATTTGTGGCATAACCAAGGTTAAGAACCACAGTAAGGAGGTAATGAACTGGAATGGAATTTCAAGCACCTTACAGCAGTTGGGGAAAAACTCTGGATAGGCCTCCCATTCCCCTGTACTCAAAAAGAGTACATACTATATAACTCCATTTATAGAAAATTCTAGAAAATTCAAAATAAAATATAGTGACTGAAAGTAAATTACTGTTTGCCTGGGGTCTGGGAACAGGGGGCAGGATGGGAGGATGGATGGTATGTGTTTTGAAGCTTTTTCCTCTTTAAACAGACTTTTCCATTGAATGATTTCTTATTTTAAGACAAGCCATCCCTGGTATTCTTTCCTAGGGACCGGTGGTTGGGGGAGAAGGTTGGCAGACCTTAGAGTGTTCCTTTTAGTTCTTTCTACCTTTTATATATAGTAATTTTTCAGTACAATAGTCTTTTCCTACCAACAGTTCTGGTTTTCTTTCTTTCTCTAGGCTGGCATCCATGCTCAGCTATCTGGCTCTGCTTCTGGGACAACTTGGGAAAGAGCCTTATTCTTTTACTCATTATTATGCAGTTGCTAACTAACTTGCTTCTGCAAAGTTAACTGTTAATGCCATGTAGAGTTGTTTATGAAGCAACTTTCAATTATCAGTGAGAACTATGAAGGGGAACATCATAATGAACACTGAGATAATAAAAATGATGGTAATAGCTTCCATTTATTGTGTTTCTCTTATGTGCAAGGGATTGTGCTTTAAAAATATTATCTGCATTAATTCTTGCAAAACTTCTATAATAGACATTACTCTCCATATTATACAGATAAAAGAAAAGGGTACTCAGAAAAACTGAGCAAATTTCCCAAGTGCACCATTACTAGGCAAGAAGAGGGAATTTGGAACAAGTAGGGTAGGGCTCTCCAGAGACAGTGCTTATTTCACCCCAGTTTACTGATTCTTTTGATAATAATACATGACACATTAATTATAGTGTTATTTTTCCACCAAGTTTCATTTTAGTTGAAAAACTACTTGACTTAAATTTCATCTCACAGTTCCTCCATGATGGAATCAAGTTGCCAAGAGTATGAAGACAGGCAACAAAAGCTGGGGTAATCCACCACTCCAAGTGGTGTAGAGATGGATTATTTTGTTATTATTATTGATAGTTACCAAGATGAAGCCAAGTTAAAAACTAATTCTTTGAGGAATATAATTGCTGTATCTTTCTCCTAAGAGTAGTCATTATCCAAAATCATTAAAAAATTTATTATATATGTGCCATTTCCATGTCTACCTTGCCCATTACATGTTATTCCAGAAAAAGTGTTATTTGGTGGGGAGGAGAAGAGCACATTTCATGAGCACAGAAAACTATAATGTTTCTAAGTTAATGTTTTAGTCACATAAAACTGTAGTCAACTCTTATTCTTTCATCTTTATATATGCAAAGATTAAATAGTGTGATAATCATTTTCTTAATTTTTGTACTAGCAACCATTTTTAGAGACTAAAAGAATTTGCCATGAAAAGTTCAAATTGTGTGATGTTGATCCTCTTGGACTATGACTATTTAAGGAGGGGTTAATCTATATTTATTGCTTCCTGAAAGACCCTCCCTTTACAAAACCAGAGCCATAAATCTGCCAAAATGCTAGTGCATGTGACACTTGCTGAAGACTGTTAAGTCTTGGCATTGCCAATAAGCTCTGTGACTCAGCATCCACTGAGCTACCCGCAGCAGACATGGTCTCTCACTGTGCCGTCGCACCGAGTTTGACAAGGTGTGGCCCTGAAGGTCTTTGAAAACTCTTTAGAACAAAGTACCCAATTTTGTACTTTTTAAAAAATATCAGTCACATGCTATATATTATTTTTATTTTTTTATGTGTATGTTGTATATAAAATCAAAACAAGTGGTTTTTTTTCTTACCCTGGTACTCTCATTCTTTTTCCTGCTTTATTTTTATCTCCCATTGAGTCAAAAACTTCAAACAACAAACTTATTAACTGTTTACACGTATATGCCCCCTTAGTTATACTAGGCTATCCGGTGTCTGGTTTATGATATTTAACAATTCACAAGGGTGGAGAGCACTGGCAAGGATGGTTCTTTTTAACCTAATGTCTTTTCCTGTTAGAATAACACTTAAGTTAGACATACTTTTTCCTGGTCTGTTCTTCCTGAGTTTATATAAAAGAACTTGTAGAAATTAATTCACCAGAGAAGCAGTCTAAGAATTTACCTAATCTCTTCAACAGAAATTATTGAACGTAACAAATTAAATTTCCCTAGTTTAAGAGAAATATTTCTTCCCACAACTATAAAAAAGTCAATATATTTGGAGGTCAGGATTAACTATGGTAAGGTTTAAATAAAGTGCTATGCTTTGTTATATTTGTTTTTTAGCAGGAAGATGATCTTCTGTAGTCTTTGATTTCTTTCTTGCATTTTCTCCCAATTTTAGCAAGGAAGTTTTGCAGCTATAATTTTATTTTCATTATTCAATATATTTTTATTATAAATTTATTTTTATTCATTCATTATTTATTTTTTTATTATAATTGTCCCTAATTTGGCTAATCATTTAACATTATTGTCCTTTCTTCATAGCTGTTTCAACAAATTCTACTTCTGAAAGAAAGGATATCTGAATAAATGGAATTTAAGATTTGATTAAAGCACTGATACCACTCTCTGAAACATTATCTCTTAAGTAATACTATGTGTCCGCTATGCTGTCTCACGTATTAGTATTACTTCATAAATACTTACATGGATACTTTTTACAGATTTATTGAGATATAACTGATATACAATAAGGGGTACATGTTTAAAATGTACAGTTTGACAAAGTTTAAACTATGTTTGCATCTATGAAACCGTATGATAGTATTTAGTGTAGCTGTGTTGGTAGTTACATGAATTTTTAAATCAAAGTGAATTTTTAAAAGAGACATTTTTTAAGTGAAATTGCAATTTAGGTGGTTAACTCTCAGTTTGGTTCATTTTCTTTATCAAGTATAAAGACTCAAGGTGGTATATTTTGTGTGGTAAATGTGATAGAATTAACTTCATAGTAATTCAAATGGATTTCTAGGATTTAAAAAATGGTTTCTAAATGACTAATATCTTTATCTACTTGTTTTTACCTAACATTTTCTTAATGTTATTTTATTATTTAATTGGACATCTTTGCAATCCAAATTTTGCAGGACCTATTTTTCCAAATTCTCCCATAAATTTATTTGACTCTGCACATTCTTGTCCTTAATATTCATTTGATCTGGTTACCACGTTCGTGAATTCCAAAGCAAAATAAGATTATTTTAACAGTTAGCTCTCATTCTAAAATGATAAAATGATTTATGACCCCCAAGATGTACTTTCCTTTCATGTTAATTTGTACCCTAGTTAAACATTTACACACACACACCCAAGTGTGTGTCCTCAGAAGCTCTGTACTGCCCTGTTGTTGGTCCCAGCTGTCTAGAAGGGGTCTCTGTGTTGCCACCAGTCTGCATAGTCTGATAGCAGTCAGATCTTGCCCAGCCAGGGTGAGGCTGTGACGTGTGTGCCCTCACATAAGCTTCATGTCAAATAACACAGCATCTCCTCCTGCGTCCCTCTGACACCACGAAGGCGAGAGCAGATTGCAATTCTTCTCACATGTTTCTCAGAGTTATGAAGTGAGTTCTTTTTCTTGGAATCTCAATGCCTGGATGCCTGGTTTTTCTGAGCTCAGAAAATTCATCTGTTTCTGAACTGTAAAAACTTGTTCTTTATGCCAAATGATACTGATTTTTTAAATATCTTGTATTTCTTCTGGCACTGGTTCCTTTAAAAATATCTACATTATTTTAGGCCTCTGACAGCTAGATAAGGTAAGGGGGCTGAAGCAGTATTTCTTCAATGTCTACTCCAGCACAGCGTCAATATAAATATTTATGCTTATATTGAGGAGACCTCCTAGAGTTATTGTTCCCCTTCAATGGTGAAGTTCTCAGGAGGTGGGTGGGGTCCCACATCCTGTGTATCTATATTAGATTGTAAGTCTCTTGAAGACAATTTATTTTTGCATCTTCACTGAGCTGGCAGGGTCCCTACACTTAGCCAGTGTTTAACAATTGTTTATAAAATGAATCTCTCTATGGCCAGGAAGAGAGGTAAAACCAGTGCCATATTATGTCAGGCTAAAGGTAGCTGTGAGTGAACATAAGAGAAATGCAACTCAGCATGGTTTTGCAAATTAATTTCTGGTTCCTCAATTTATTTGATATACATTTAAGTGGAGATTTTTAAAGGTGAGCCACTATTGCCCAGACCTTTGGAATATGAATGTTTAATTCTATCTCTGCATTGTGGGTTAATCGTGGATTTTATCTGGTTGCAAGACAGCTGTTGAAACAGTTTTATAAACTGAATGGACATCATTACTTCTACTGTCCAGTGTAGGACACCTTGGAATGAATTCTTGCTACGAGAAGAAACACTAAAATGTGAACTAGAAGAAAACTAGTTTTTAAAGTTTGTCTTTTTTTTTTAACATCTCTATTGGAGTATAATTGCTTTACAATGTTGTGTTAGTTCCTGCTGTATAACAAAGTGAATCCGCTATATGCATACGTATATCCACATATCCCCTCCCTCTTTCTTCTCCTTCCCGCCCTCCTTATCCCACCCCTCTAGGTGGTCGCAAAGCACAGAGCTGATCTCCCTGTGCTATACAGCTGCTTCCCACTAGCTATCTATTTTACGTTTGGTAGTGTATATATGTCAATGTTACTCTCTTACTTCGTCCCAGCTTACCCTTCCCCCTCCCCATGTCCTCAAGTCCATTCTCCACGTCTGAGTTAAAGTTTGTCTTATATCCCCCTAGCATTCTAGGTAAAGTCCTGAACAGAAAGATGGAATGGTCAAAACACTGTTAGAGAGTCCTACCATCCTTGAGATTATGGGAAAGTCTAAGAAAGGATAAGGAAAAGAAAAGCATTTAGTTGTGTCTTAATGATAAAGAAAAGATGGATTTTTTAAACTTAATCCTTGTTGAAAATCTTTTAAAATATATTGGTCTATATCTCTACCTCAATAAATACATTATGTTGATGTACAATTGAATACTATTGAATCTTTCTTTAGAAATCTAGAATCTTTTGGTCCCTTGGATCATGGTGTTTCCATAGTTGTTAATCAAATTCTTGTTTGAATTCCTACAACATTAATAATATTCTAGTGATTAGAGGAACAATAATATAAAAATATAATCTTATATACAAGTTTGGGAAATAAAATATACAGAGAGGATATGACATTTCAAATACCAGCAAGATATTTTCATTGAATGTAAGATGCCGTAGATTGTGATACACACAATTACTTTTGTGACATTAAAAAGATAAAAGAATAGTCAAGTATATTCTCAATATGTCATTGATTAAGCTGTATCCTGATTTGAGAGATGTTAAGTATGAAAAAAGCATGCGTCTCAGAATTAACAACACACTGCATATTCGACTTAACAGAGAGGATAAACTGTAATCAAAAAACTAGTTGGCAACAGAAGTGATAACTGATCATGAGTAGCACATGAGGACTGGTAGGTAGGACTTCATTGGGAAGATGTGATATTTCAGGAACAAGAGAATAGCATAAAGAAAGGTAGAGTTGATTACTCTAGAGGCAGAAACAGAGACACCTATTAGATTATATATGTGCTAGACCTAGGACATATCCCAAAATTTGCTTTTCTGAATAAAACTCTAGTATGTTTTCTGGTGTTAACAGAAATAAAACAAATTCTAGATTTTAGAACCATTAGTGATTCTAAAATATCAGAGACTAATACTCTGTCCTTAGGATACACTTTTACACCTGAGAAAACTGAGCCCACGTGAAGAGACATAATTAGAGTTACACAGGTAGTAAATGGTGAAGGGAAAATGATGGCTCAGGTCTCCCACATTGTAGAGCAGCGACCAAGGTTCTGAGGGCTCCAGTGAATGGAGATCTTAGTTTACCTTCCATGTCCACATCTCGAGATAGACAACCAGTCATCCTCATTTCCAAAAATGTTTATCATGGTCTCCTGGCTTGTTTCTTGTCAAACCCTGTGTTCTAAGACAGGTAACTGTTAGACGCTACTAGTTACTAAAAATATTTCTAGTGGAAAATGCTACTGGCAACAATCATTAAATGAACTGGGCTGCATGAGAAATTATTGAAGAAAAGAATATGGGCAGTTGTGACCTTCATTGGCGTGTAAAGTCTTTGAATACATGCAAACTGCTTTCAACAGTGCTTAGCAGCTAATGTATATGTTATTATTATACCTTTCTGGTCAGAGAGTAATGGCCTTACATACTCTAGAATTTGGATGAGTGTTGCCTAATTAGCCAAGGTAAGCCAGATATATGTATAACATTTAAATATCTGAAGAATGAAAAGATATATGTAAAATATAAAATTTAAATATATAATATAATATAAATATAATTAAAGTATATAATTTAAAAGAATTCTGGACAATTCTGGATGATGCAGGAAGTGGGTTTTGTTCATGCCAATAAATGCTATCACAGTAGAAATGAAAATGGAAAGCCAAGAGATGTGCTGTGTTCTGCTTTCATCAGTGCAATTTTAGCCTTAACTCCTCAGTTTATAATACACAAATCACTTTGGGGGATGTGTTAGAAGGCTGGAAATAAAGTTCCTGAAAGGGCATATTTCTTGAGTGGCCTGAATATGATCTAAAATATGAAGCTCTAATGGGATTTTTATGATTAAAATTCTGTTCAAACCAAGTATTCAATATAGCTGTATTAATTTAATCTCTTTGGGGGCATTGGGCAAGATTTAAGACATTTGGAAGTATTGGGAATGAGCAATAAAAACATAATTTAAACATTTTGGTTGTTCCATGATAACATATATTCTGTACACGTGCATATTCACTTACCCTACCCATTGCTATCTCCTTCACCAAAAATAATTTAGGTTTTTATTTAAAAGAAAGGACCTATAAATATTTAGAATAAATATTTCTAGCTCATCATTGAACCACTGTCGTTACCGGAAACTATATTTCCCATCAGGGCCTGTGTCTTATCATAGTTTAGCTGGACTTTGGTACATCCATTTCAGATTTGGCATGTTTTCCAGAGACAAGGACCTAGGAAGAAATTTTACATATGAGGTTACAACAGAAGAGAGAAAATCATTCAGATATATAGGATATAAACCAAAAAAGTACTGCCGCATAGCACACGGAGATCACCTCTGTGTTTTGTGACCACCTAGAGGGGTGGGATGGGGAGGGTGGGAGGGAGGGAGGGGATGAGGGAACATGTGTATATGTATGGCTGATTCGCTTTGTTGTAAAGCAGAAACTAACACACCATTGTAAAACAGTTATACTCCAATAAAGATGTTAAAAAATAAATAAATAAATAAAAATAAACCAAAAAAGTAAATTTATGTGTATGTGTGATAAAGATTGTATAAATAGACACAGTTCTTATCCTGGTGTAATTTTAACAAACCTTATAGAGATGATTACATGTATAATTAACACAGTAATAATTATTATTAATAATATTATTTTAGCTCTGTTGAATTTTTTCTATGGTCAGGAGCAGTGTCAATGCTTTAATGCAATATTGAATTGTTATAACAGCTCTGTTTGGTAGCTATATTTATTCCCATTTACAGATGAAGAAATTAAGTTCAGGGAGGTACAGTTGTTTCAATGAGGTCACACAGCGATTTGTGACAGAGTCAACTCTGAAGTTGATCTTTATGCTCTACTGTGGCATGAAAATAGATTAAGTATCTGAATAGGGATATGAGCAAAATGCTTCAGGAACAAGGGAGCCACTTACATTCCCTGTGGGAGTGAGTGGGTGGATTAAAGAAAGTTTTACAGAGAAGAGGACATTTGAACTGGAAGACCAAAGAAATGTCTTTCTGGGGAGAGGGACTAGTCTATGTAAAAGGCTGGATGTCTGAGAGGGATGTTGGAGGAATAGTAAAGAATCTCGTGTGCATAGATTACAGAGGGCTTGGTGAGAGTGAGGCCAGATGATGGTAGAATGATGCCAGACTGCGAAGTGTCCCAGAGACCATGCCAAGGTGTTGGGCTTTATCCTGTGTGCGAAAGAGAGCATATTCGCCACTTGCTTGGAATGATAACCTTGGTAGCCCTGTGTACAGCCTGGAAGAGTGAATTAAAGTAGTGACACAGAGACACCTATTAGATTATATATGTGCTAGACCTAGGACATATCCCAAAATTTGCTTTTCTGAATAAAACTCTAGTATGTTTTCTGGTGTTAACAGAAATAAAACAAATTCTAGATTTTAGAACCATTAGTGATTCTAAAATATCAGAGACTAATACTCTGTCCTTAGGATACACTTTTACACCTGAGAAAACTGAGCCCACGTGAAGAGACATAATTAGAGTTACACAGGTAGTAAATGGTGAAGGGAAAATGATGGCTCAGGTCTCCCACATTGTAGAGCAGCGACCAAGGTTCTGAGGGCTCCAGTGAATGGAGATCTTAGTTTACCTTCCATGTCCACATCTCGAGATAGACAACCAGTCATCCTCATTTCCAAAAATGTTTATCATGGTCTCCTGGCTTGTTTCTTGTCAAACCCTGTGTTCTAAGACAGGTAACTGTTAGACGCTACTAGTTACTAAAAATATTTCTAGTGGAAAATGCTACTGGCAACAATCATTAAATGAACTGGGCTGCATGAGAAATTATTGAAGAAAAGAATATGGGCAGTTGTGACCTTCATTGGCGTGTAAAGTCTTTGAATACATGCAAACTGCTTTCAACAGTGCTTAGCAGCTAATGTATATGTTATTATTATACCTTTCTGGTCAGAGAGTAATGGCCTTACATACTCTAGAATTTGGATGAGTGTTGCCTAATTAGCCAAGGTAAGCCAGATATATGTATAACATTTAAATATCTGAAGAATGAAAAGATATATGTAAAATATAAAATTTAAATATATAATATAATATAAATATAATTAAAGTATATAATTTAAAAGAATTCTGGACAATTCTGGATGATGCAGGAAGTGGGTTTTGTTCATGCCAATAAATGCTATCACAGTAGAAATGAAAATGGAAAGCCAAGAGATGTGCTGTGTTCTGCTTTCATCAGTGCAATTTTAGCCTTAACTCCTCAGTTTATAATACACAAATCACTTTGGGGGATGTGTTAGAAGGCTGGAAATAAAGTTCCTGAAAGGGCATATTTCTTGAGTGGCCTGAATATGATCTAAAATATGAAGCTCTAATGGGATTTTTATGATTAAAATTCTGTTCAAACCAAGTATTCAATATAGCTGTATTAATTTAATCTCTTTGGGGGCATTGGGCAAGATTTAAGACATTTGGAAGTATTGGGAATGAGCAATAAAAACATAATTTAAACATTTTGGTTGTTCCATGATAACATATATTCTGTACACGTGCATATTCACTTACCCTACCCATTGCTATCTCCTTCACCAAAAATAATTTAGGTTTTTATTTAAAAGAAAGGACCTATAAATATTTAGAATAAATATTTCTAGCTCATCATTGAACCACTGTCGTTACCGGAAACTATATTTCCCATCAGGGCCTGTGTCTTATCATAGTTTAGCTGGACTTTGGTACATCCATTTCAGATTTGGCATGTTTTCCAGAGACAAGGACCTAGGAAGAAATTTTACATATGGGGTTACAACAGAAGAGAGAAAATCATTCAGATATATAGGATATAAACCAAAAAAGTACTGCCGCATAGCACACGGAGATCACCTCTGTGTTTTGTGACCACCTAGAGGGGTGGGATGGGGAGGGTGGGAGGGAGGGAGGGGATGAGGGAACATGTGTATATGTATGGCTGATTCGCTTTGTTGTAAAGCAGAAACTAACACACCATTGTAAAACAGTTATACTCCAATAAAGATGTTAAAAAATAAATAAATAAATAAAAATAAACCAAAAAAGTAAATTTATGTGTATGTGTGATAAAGATTGTATAAATAGACACAGTTCTTATCCTGGTGTAATTTTAACAAACCTTATAGAGATGATTACATGTATAATTAACACAGTAATAATTATTATTAATAATATTATTTTAGCTCTGTTGAATTTTTTCTATGGTCAGGAGCAGTGTCAATGCTTTAATGCAATATTGAATTGTTATAACAGCTCTGTTTGGTAGCTATATTTATTCCCATTTACAGATGAAGAAATTAAGTTCAGGGAGGTACAGTTGTTTCAATGAGGTCACACAGCGATTTGTGACAGAGTCAACTCTGAAGTTGATCTTTATGCTCTACTGTGGCATGAAAATAGATTAAGTATCTGAATAGGGATATGAGCAAAATGCTTCAGGAACAAGGGAGCCACTTACATTCCCTGTGGGAGTGAGTGGGTGGATTAAAGAAAGTTTTACAGAGAAGAGGACATTTGAACTGGAAGACCAAAGAAATGTCTTTCTGGGGAGAGGGACTAGTCTATGTAAAAGGCTGGATGTCTGAGAGGGATGTTGGAGGAATAGTAAAGAATCTCGTGTGCATAGATTACAGAGGGCTTGGTGAGAGTGAGGCCAGATGATGGTAGAATGATGCCAGACTGCGAAGTGTCCCAGAGACCATGCCAAGGTGTTGGGCTTTATCCTGTGTGCGAAAGAGAGCATATTCGCCACTTGCTTGGAATGATAACCTTGGTAGCCCTGTGTACAGCCTGGAAGAGTGAATTAAAGTAGTGACACAGGATGGTGGAAGAGGCATTTTATTCAAGAATCACTTCAAGTGGGTAAATCTTGGTGACTAAGTGGATATGGAGATTGAGGAAGAGAGAGTTAAGAATATCATAAGGGTATATCATAGGGTTTACTACGTAATTATGAAATATTAGGCCATGATCAAACAAGCACCATAGGTTTATTTCTTAGATTCCAACCAGTAGTGTAGCTAGGTTTGCCTTGGGATCAACTAGTTTTCCCCTGTGAATTATAGTTGGCAGTGTATAGCTTCTTGTTTCCATCTGATAGAGTTAAGTTTCTAAACCTGCATGTCCATTTTAAGTCTATACATCTAATTCTGGGCAGTTTGAATAATTAAGGAAGCATTTAATAAAATAGCTTTATTAATCAGCTACCATTTATTACAGTTTAATTTTTACCTCACTGGGTAAAAATAGTGGCCAAATAAATATATAGTTTCTCAATGGACGCTGACTTCATGTGGTAATCCCCGAAGTTCCCTGGGACAGGATGTCTGTGGTTTCACCACCTCGGCCGCTGCTCAGCCAGCTTTCTACATTCTCTCCTCCATGGTTCACACTTCCCACCCCTCCAGTCATGGTCTCTCCAGCCCTAATGGTGCTGTTGTTCCCCTTAGCTCCCAAACTGGACTAACTGTTGGGGCAATAGGAGCTTGGTTTGGGATAAGCAGAAGAGATAAGATCAAAGTCCCAACACAAACAGAGTAAGAAATAGCCTGCCCTTTGAGATCTTGGCTGACTACACACCAACCTTGTGTTTATAAAGCCTTCAGTGCCTCACAAGGGAAACGTGGCAACAGAAAAATTGGATGAGATATTCAAGTTTCTCCATATTTTAGGTTTCAGGCGAAGTCAGTTATATATCTTAGAATCCTTTTTTTTTTTTTTTTTTTTTTACTGTTCTTAGAATTGCTTTCTAAATCAGATCTTGTTGAAATCAGGTTGAAATGTTCCCTTTGCTTTATAAGGACATGCTCAATTGAATTTTTTAAAAATGTAATAGATACCTTTAATTTTAATAATTTAATGTGTCTAGAAAATAGGATTAATCGGAATCATATATAAGCTTGAGATTTTTGTAGATCTGCCGTTCTAGTTTGAGATCAAAGACCAAAATTTTATTTATTTATTTATTTAAATTTAATTTTTCTTTTATATTTGAGTATAGTTGATTTACAATGTTGTGTTAGTTTCAGGTGTACAGCAAAGTGATTCAGTTATACATATACGTATATCCATTCTTTTTCAGATTCTTTTCCCATATAGGCTATTACAGAATACAGAGTAGAGTTTCCTGTGCAAAATTTTAAAAATCATTCCTTTTTTATTACCATTCCCCTCAGCTGAATTCTTAGAGCTGCTAATCCTTTTGCTGGATTTTGTGGCCTGAGTTTTCTTTTCTTTTTCAGGATATAGTAGTAATAAATGAATGCATTATTGTAAAGAAGAGTTTCATATAATACAGTATTGTTCATATAAATCTTTTTGCTGGTCTAGGTTTAATAAAGCAAATAATATATTGATTCAAACATATTAGAACAGTCACATGAGCTTTTGATATTAGGCATATAACTAGGAATCTCTGTGATTTGTTTTGTTTTTTGCGGTACGCGGGCCTCTCACTGTTGTGGCCTCTCACTTTGTGGAGCACAGGCTTCGGACGTGCAGGCTCAGCGGCCATGGCTCACGGGCCCGGCCGCTCCGCGGCACGTGGGATCCTCCCGGACCGGGACACGAACCCGTGTCCCCTGCATCGGCAGGTGGACTCTCAACCACTCCGCCACCAGGGAAGCCCTGTGATTTGTTTTTACTGAGTGGTGTCTTAGGAAGGCCCAGGTTTAACATGGAGAGAGTCAACCTAATTCTAGTATATATTAAAACCTTATTTATGCATTCTTCATTTTATTAGGAAAATGGGTATCTTGGAACTTATGAACTATATAATTCAAGATGTTTTGTTTATGTGAAAAAAAAGAGCTTTGCTAAAACTCCTAGGAAGTTTGAATTGATACTTGGGCTTTAATATTTCTGTCAAAATGCTTCTGGAGGCCTTATGTGAATGTTCTGAGTTCTAAGAAGTTTTTCAATGTCCCAAGAGTGATTTTGAAAAAGCACAACACACAAATAATGAATTTCGCATGAAAGTCATGAAACCATAGGAGAGAAAGGAGGCTCTAGGACCTTTTAGTCTGGCATCCCAGGCATAGATTTTTCCCAAGAGCATGACACATCTTCGTAAAGTTTTCATGGTTCTTCTCTTTAGCTTCTCAAAGGAGTCCTGGGCAAACAAATGGTTAAAAACCCCTGATCTAGGACCTCCCATTGCTCTAAAAGTAATCAATTTTAGTTTTACTATTAGCTTAGCACCCAGTTAAACAGCAAACACTATATTAGTCCCTGGAGTGACCCATGTTTATTTTTACATACAGAATGTTGTAACCACAAAGGCAACACCTCTTTCTTTGCATGAGTTTTGCTGTAATATCATTCATTAAACCCCAGGCTGTGGGATTTCTTTGGTTCTTACATGCTCAAGGCAGTACAGTCGTTTGTGTGAACCAGGAACTCCATGATCCTGACTCACCACCCCCTTTCTGGGTTAATCTCGTCCCCTCACAGTTGCTGCCACGAGACTCTTGGCCACACTCACCGTGAATCAGAAAGCTAAAAATGGTTGGGGAAAAAAATAGATTAATGGTCATAGTTTATTCCTGAAATGTGTTATTATTAGCTTGATCCAGTTAAATGTTAACTGAAGCAGGCATATTTAACTAATGCTTTACTAAATTGCTATTTATTTACTAAATTGCTATTTTATTTTATTTTTTAAGGCTTTTTTTTTTTAAATTTCAGCCAAGGAATGATGCATGCTACAGATTAATCTTTACTTTTCCCCACAAAGAATACCACCATCTCAACCCCCAGTGAACATGGCACTTTTTTGTTTCTTCCCCTTCTAATTTATTCCAAATTTTCAAGTGTTTTCTTCAGTAACGACGCTTTCTCTTGTCGCTCAGGTCTGCTGTCTGTCTCCATAGTTGCTAAAGACTCAATCTCACAGGAATAACATTCCTCGGACAAGATTTTGGAAGATATTACTGAAAGAAGAAATCAAGAATTACAGTTTCACCACAATTGTTATATTCAATAACAGATAGTCTTTGATCCACATAAGGTGCCTGTGGACTAGACTTTTAATCTTCATTGCAGTGGATCAGTGCCTCAACAGCTTTACTAGAGAACAAGGTCCTTTAAAACGAAGAGTTCGACTAGGGTAAAACTTCCCTTAAGACACTAAATTATTATTATTATTTTTTAAAATAAATTTATTTATTTTTGGCTGCGTTGTGTCTTCATTGCTGCGTGCAGGCTTTCTCTAGTTGCAGCGAGCGGGGTCTACTCTTCGTTGTGGTGCATAAGCTTCTCATTGCGGTGGCTTCTCTTGTTGTCTAGCATGAGCTGTAGAAATGCGGGTTTCAGTAGTTGTGGGCCCGAACCTGCGTCCCCTGCATTGGCAGGTGATTCTTAACCTCTGCGCCACCAGGGAAATCCAAAGACACTAAATTAAATGAACTTTTATTGAGCTCTTTCCATGTACTAGGTGCTGGAAATTAGGCAAAGATAAAAAGACAATTTTGGTCTTCAGAGACTAACATTTTGTGGAAAAGTTCACAGACTCGTAATTTATATAAATAATAATTTACATAAATTACTTTGGTGAACTAAATTGCACTGTGATCTCAGAGAGAAGGAAAAAAAAAAACTGATGGGAGGAGGAAGGTGTCACAAAGAGGTGACTATGGGTCAAAGTCTTAAAGACTAGGTAGCATGTGTGTGATGTTTGTTTTCCCCCTGACCAGAAAAACAGCAGAAAGCAGGAGTCAAGACAGGAGCATGACAAAGTGTGACTGGTCCAGAGAACAGTGAGTAATCCCAGGTGGCAGGAGCGTAGAGGACAGGAGAGAAGTGGGAAGCAGACCGAGGAGGGTGAACTCTGACTGTCCTCCAAGGACACATGAAGGAATTCAGACTTTTCTACAAAACAGTGTCTCCAAAATAGAGTGGGCAAGGAGTACTAGGGTCCCGTTTAAAATTTGCTTTTTGTCTCTTTCTTTTTAAATGCCTATTTTTAATGCTTTTTTTTTTCTATTTATCTCTTAGTGGAACAGTAAATGGATATCTTATGTGGATTAATATACATCCATAATTAACCTTTTTCCTGGAGAGCACAGTTAAAAACATGCGGATGACTGGTATGAATGACTACATCTTCTCCAATCTCAAGCAGAGGATGTAGCAGATTAACTTCAGAATTAGATGATGGAGATTATTAGATCTGGGAGGATCTTGGAGGTGATATAATTTGGTTCAGTCTTTCTACAGATGAACTAGAGTCCAGTGACTAGAAATCATTTGCCAAGATTTACAAAGAGTGTTGGTGGAAGATAAGCCACCAACGGGTCTGGATAATCCATCTGCATTTCTCTCTTGAAGCCCACATGTTTTTTCTTTAACTAAGGACATTCTTGCCTTTTAACAGTATTCTATCAGCAAATTGAACATAAATCCTGTGTTCATGGCAGTGACGGATAAAACACAAATAACGTTAACTGAAGCATGATGAACAGAAGATATGTAAAAGTGGACCCTAATGACAGGAAGTATTTTTTTTAAAAATCTTTATTTTTAAGAGAGCATTTAAAGTGAACCCTTGTTATCTGGAAAACAGTCACATGGTATAACTTCTTAGTCTCCAAACCGCCAGCTAGAACATTGCTTTTGTTCTTTGATAAGAGGAAGAAGCTGGGCAGGCAGATAATCTGACTCTCGGGGCCCTTGACAATCCTCAAGCCTTTGACTCTTAGCTAAAATTCTCACAATATTGGCTTTTTTGAAATTTGCCCCCTCCATCCTTTTTAAAAGTAACTTTTGGGAGGAAAACACACCCGGGCATTGAGAAAAATCAGCCTTGAGCTGGAAGGCTTAAAAGCCTTTTATTATCATTGATTTCAGTTTCACTGCAATTAGGTGGGTTTCTATTTGTTTGTTTGTTTGTTTTAACTATTTCCTTAACTATTTCAGGTAAGTCAATGATATTTTAAATCAGAGGCCACAAACTGGCAGCTCATGCGTAGAATTTGACTTATAGATTGTTTTGTCTTTGTTTTCCCCCACAGACTTTGTTTTATAGTTTTTAAACTTTGGAAAATGTTTACTTTTGAAAATGTGAACAAAGGACATCTATATATGCTTTACCTAAACTCACCACCTCATTTGTTTTATCATTCTCTTTCTTTCTCTCTTTGTCTCGCTCTCTCTCTCTCCACACACACACATACACCCCACAGTTTTTTTGTGTGTTTTTTTTTCCCCAGACAGTTTAAGAAAACGATTTAAGAGTAGATTGCATATATCTTTCCTTTTACACCTTAACACTTCAATGTGTATTTCCTAAGAGCAATGGTAACTCGGGTACAATGATAACTTCCATAACTCCAGTACAATTATCAAATTTAACATTGATATATTTCTTTTACCTACTTTCCATATTCCACTTTATCCACTTGTTCCTGTGATGTTCCCTAAAGCAATTCCCCCCAATATGAAATCTGGTCTAAGATCACATTTTGTATTTAGTTGTCCTGTCTGTTTAGTTTCCTCAATCCGGAATGGTTCTTCAGCATTTTCTTGGGTTTGCTTATTTGTTTTTTATGACATCAACAACATATTTGAAGAATTCAGGTCACTTAATTTATAGAATGTTGCTCAGTTTGGGTTTTTCCAGTTTCCTCATGACTGGATTTAGGTTATGCATTTTTGGCTGGACTATAACATAACAGATGTTGTGTCTTTCTCAGGGAACCATATCTGGTAGTGCAAGATGCTCATCCACACCCAGGTCATATTAATTTTAATTACCTGGTCAAGATTTTCTCCACTGTAGTGTTATACTGTTTTCTCTTTTGTAACTAAGTAATTTGTGGGAGATGCTTTGAGACTATGTAAGCATCCTGTTCCTTATCCAACTCCCTTCCCCACCTTAATTTAGCATCCATTAATGATTCTTGCCTAAAATCATTTTTTTCTTATGAGAGTTGTAAAGTCATGATTTTCTAATTCCATCATTCCTTCTCTATACTAGTCAGCAGTGTATAGGACGAAGGAAGGAAGAAGAAGTTGTAAGGAAGAAGTTGACTTTCTTTTCCTCTTTTTCTTTCTTTTCTTTCCTCCTTTCCTCCTCTTCCCTCTCTCTTTCTTATCAGTATGAACCCATGGATTATTTTTTATTCAATTTTGTTTCAATCCATTACTGTCTTCATTTATTTTGATTCTGAAATTTTCCCAGATCTGTCTCCTTCAAACTGTCTACTTTTGCCCTTTGACTTATTAGTCAATTAATTAACTAATTAATTAATTAGCACTTCTTTATTTTCTGGCACAATATGTTCTGTATTCATCTTGTACTTTCCCTGCCTCAGCCCCAGAATCAGCCATTTCTAAAATAAACAAACAAAAACTAGTTTCTTTTGGTGGGGAATGATGTTTAGAAAAATCTGGACACTGACCTGGCACTGAGATCATTGCTTCTGAGACGTATTACTTCCATGGTCTTTCAGCAGTTTTTGGCTCTGTTGCTATATAACAAGTGACCCCAAAATGTAATGACTTGAAACAACAATTTATTATTATCTCTCACAATTTTTGTATTGGCTGGCCTCAGCTAGGAAGTGCTTGTTTGGGCTGTCTCACACAGTTGTAGTTAAATGGTGCCTGGGACTGGAGTTGTCTAAAGGCTCGACTGGAATGACATCCAAGACGGCTCACTCACAGGGCTGGAAGCTGGTGCTGGCTGTCAGCTGAAAGCTCAGCTGAGGGTGTCAGCTGCAGCATCTCTAAGTGGCCTCCGCACAAGGCTTGGGCTTCCATAACACAATGGCTGGGTTCTGAGAAGAGGTGTGACAAGGGTGAGAGTAGAAAGCTGAAACTGCAATCCTTTTACAGGCAAAGCCTGGAACTGGTACAGTGTCCTTTCCTGCATATTCTATTGGTGTAAGTAGACACAGACAATCTCAGATTGAAGGAGGTGGAGAAATAGATACCAACTCTCTATGGCAGTCTGGTGTGCAGGTACAGGTAGGGAAGACATTGATAGTAGCCATCTTTAGAGATAAGCTACTATTTACTTTAGAAATGATGAGTTTATACTGGTACCTCCAATTTCATCCTAACTCCACAATGATCTCCTTTGTATCTCCCTTCTTCTCAGTTGTTCAATCTAACAACATGCTCAAAATAGTTTCAGGACTGCTATATATATACCATGAAAAACAAACCCACTGCCAAGAGATCAAGATTTCTTTGTGTTCTTATTTTTGCAGACTGGGGGTTTATAATTGAAATCTTCATACACCTTTACCATTTTCTTATTGCTTGCTCTTAATGATTTCATCTCTTTTGTTGTTTTTGTAAATAGAACTTTATCTTTTATAATCTTGTTAAACTTGCATTTATTTGCCTACTCATCATTTTAAAATAGATTGATTGTGAATGATTTTAGTTTGAAATGTGCTATTTCATAGTCTTCACAACTACTCATTAGCCTAGATCTAGCCTGTTATTTGGCTAGTTTTTAAAGGCATTTGAGTTATTTCAACCATTGAAAACATATTTCACATTATTTTATAAAAGAATCCTTTGTAAATAGTTTGGGAATGTAAAGAAATTGTCCACAGTGCAAATCTCATCCCAATAGAAGTGTTTTACAAATTTTATTTTAATATGTATGTTTTTTTTAAAAAAAAAAAACAAGCACCCTGACCTCATAATTCATTCGTTTTTATCTAAGGCATATGTTTGGCTACCTGGTGCTGCTCCCAAGTTAAGCGATGGGTCATGTAATTTGAGAAGATTCTCTCAGCTAGTGCAATAATAATTAGATATTGCATGTGTATTAAAAATGACCTATTCTAATAAACTTTGCATAAAATGTCTTCATACTGCTTGGCATTTACAAATTCAGTGGCCTTTAAGAAAGAAGGTTACATCAGAAATTCCCACCTATTCTATTTTTTTTTTTTTTTTTTTTTTTTTTTTTTTTTTGCGGTACGCGGGCCTCTCACTGTTGTGGCCCTTCCCACTGTGGAGCACAGGCTCCGGACGTGCAGTCTTAGCGGCCATGGCTCACGGGCCCAGCCGCTCCGCGGCATGTGGGATCTTCCCGGGCACAAACCCGTGTCCCCTGCATCGGCAGGCAGACTCTCAACCACTGCGCCACCAGGGAAGCCCTATTCTACTTTTAAGTCATTTAAAAAGTGAGCAAAAGTCAGCCCTTGAATACAAAGTGCAAATATAATAAATGACCCTTGAATACTTTATTAATAAGCAATAACCTAATTATCACAGGCAGTTATCTAATCAGCCATTAATTTTGAAGCATTTGTAGAGTGGTGTTCTCTAACACCAAACAATTCTTCAATTTTCCAACACCAGCTGGGTGTCCAACAATTCAATTCAGGTCTGACACTGTCTACCTGGAGTTAGCATCAGATTACGCAGATTAAGGGCTCAGCCCCACAAGGCTGCTCCCCCTTTAGATACCAGTTGCTAGTTCGGAGCCACTCAGACTTCCGATTGACTGTAGGTTCTCAGAACTCCCTCCTCAGGTTTGGTAATTTGCTAGAATGGCTCACAGAACTCATGAAAACACTTCACTTACGTTTACCAATTTATTAAAAGGGATATAATTCAGGAACAGCCAAATGGAAGAGACGTATAGGGCAAGGTGGGAGCAGGGCACAGAGCTTCCATGCCCTCTCCAGGAGCACCACTCTCTCACAGCCTCCGTCTGTGCACCAACCTGGAAGTTCCCTGAATCTTGTTCAAGAGTTTTAGTAGAACCCATTCTCCAGCAAACCCTTCCTTCCCAGGAGGCAGATGAATGGGGCTAAAAATTCCAGCCCTCTCATCTCTTGGTAGTGACCAGTCCCATCCTGAAATTATCTAGAGGCCCCACTGTAAGTCATCTTATTATAAACTCAGGTGTGATTGAAAGGGGCTTGTTATGAATAACAAAATGTACTTCTATCACTCAGGAAATTCCAAACGTTTTAGGAAATCTGTGCCAGACTGGGGACAAACACCAAATATATTTCTTATTAGGCCACATGTAGATATTCACGTATAAACTATGGCTTTTCTTTGACTTTTCCATAAGGAATGGTGGAGAGAAGAAGCAACATGGAGGACGAAGATGAATGAATAAATTGAAAGAGAGAAAACAAGAGGAGGAAGGATGTAGAGATAAAGGAGAAAAAGAGCAGAGTAGAGAAAAGCATTTATGTACTCTTACAACATCCCATAGATTTTCACAGAATTAATTTGAAGTTGGAACTTGTATTAATTCTGGATATTAATTATGATAAAAGTTCTGGCCATTTCTAATTATTTTCTCTTTCCTTTAATGATGATGATGATAAATCATACTATTGAAAGATAATGTCTTTTAAAGTTTGCTTATTGTTAAGATATCAGACTTACCATAAACTTGGATGATTGAATATTTTCATAAATATGTAGTTCATTTTCTTAACTGGGGACAAAGTCACAGGTAGTCTTGAATACTACAAGAAAACATGATCAAATAAATATCCTTGAGACCTAATGACTCAGGAACCACTTTAATGCAAGGCAATTATTTCAGTAAAGTTAAGCTATTATAATCATTCATTAACCATGTTTCCTGTCTGAAATACATAGTCATAAATGTCACATTATTAGGTTACATAAATAAGCATGGTACATTTGCTTAGGGCTGGCTTGTCAAGTATTTAGTTTTAAAGTGTCTAAAATAGCTCCCAGAGGTAAATACAGGAATAATAAAAATGAGAACAGCTTTTCTTAATGAAAGATAACTTTATTAACTGTTCTTCTCAGCCAGAGTCTCTAACAGACAAATGAATAAGGGACAGTGTCTCCTGGGAGAAATATCATTGGGAAAACTTTTGTGATTACCATAGTAGCAGGAATAAGTTTTATTCTTATTGACTTTCTAAATACTTTTATTTATCTCCTTCATTGCCATACAATTCTACGAAAAGATACATAACAATTCATTGAAGAAGCCTGAATTTATATTGAATCAATGACAAAGGTCCGGGAAATAACTCCCCAAAGAATAAACACAACAACAACAATAAGTGCTGTGTATTGAGTAGTTTGAGGCTGTCAGGTACTGTGTTAAGTCGTTAGCATAAACTTTCTTATCTTCCTCTTCTCCAGACCTTTTGAGATGGATAGAACCATAGACCATATGTGTGGATATGATTTTCCACTTATTGTGCCCATTCTGTACTATTGAGCTACAAAGGAATATGTCTAGTTGTCTGCATTTACAAATCCAGTGATCTTCAACACAGTCTCTCCAGCATATGGTTTCTTTTTCAAAGACCTTTCTTCCTCATACCAAATTGTTACATTTTCTCTTCCTCTGTCTTCTTAATATTAAAATTTGTCAAACACCCCTGTAGTGTCTCCCTGAAATGTACGTAGAAATTCAATGATCTTCTAATATGTACACAATTGTGGAGAAAAAAAATCACTACCTTTGTTCTGGACTCTATAAAATGTGTGTAGCTTGGACTGTATGACTTGTTGGCTCAGCCCCATTCCATTATTGACTGTATTTAATTTTTGATGGCAACTAAAGCACCAAATTGATTTTCACATGTGAACTACTCAGCAATGGCCATCTGTCTTGAACTTGTGATTATTGAAGGGATGGATTTTTTATTTATATTTTATGTATTTATTTTTTATTACTATATGAATATGCAACATTTATATAGCATTTATGTATTACATAACCATATTATATAAAACATAGAAATGAGCTTTATTTTATATTTTGATTTCATATTCATTTATATGTCATAAATATTTATTTACCTCATTAAATTTTGTCGTATTATATCTGATGTATTACATAACCATATTATATAAAACATAGAAATGAGCTTTATTTTATATTTTGATTTCATATTCATTTATATATGTCATAAATATTTATTTACCTCATTAAATTTTGTCATATTATATCTGTCTATCATAACCTTAAAATCAATTTCTCTAACATTTTCTTTCCTTCTACCTTCATGCTATCTCAATAATTACTGGTTTAATACATTTCCCAATTTGTCCTGCATGTCCTCACTGAAGTCACTGACCAAAAACATTTATACACACGCACACACAACTCATCTTGGATAGAATACTGGGCCTATACCATTATAAAACATCACTCAAATTAGATTTATTCATTGATCAGTCTTTTGTTTGTTTTAAGTAAAACAGTATATTTTGTTTGTTTTAAGTAAAACAATATACTTTGCCAGACACCTTGCTAAAGCCCTCACCAAAAATGGAAGATATTTTCTTAGTTAATCCCTTATTAACAGTAATGAGTCTTTATTCTCTAAGCAGTGCCCAAATCATATTTGTTCCAGAGCTTTGTGTGAGAGACGGATGTCTAGATCACCAGATTATAGTTTACAACATTTACATTTTTCGTTTTTCAAATTTGCAAAAGTAGTAACCTCTCTCCTGTCTTTGAATACCTTTTATGAGGTCAACATTTCCTTAAAGATTGTGGACAATAGTTCAATGGTTAAGCTGGAATTTTTCACTGTACCTTGCAGAGATTCATCCAAGAGATCTAAGCTCATTCAGAATAAAAAACTGGATCTCTCTTACAATTTTCTACCCTAATTTCTGGTTTAATTTCATTGAATAATTAAAAACAATTTTCTTCCCAGTATGAGAATTATCTCCTTGACAGAGCAGAGAAAATGCTGGAATATTTTCACTTTGTCATTTATTAACATAATGCTATTCATCCTAATCACCAGGCCTATTCTTTATCTTCCTGGGGCTGCACTTATCTCAAAAACATGTTTCTTAGTTTGTTCTTGATATTTTTTCAAGCCTTGGTTCATTCTTAGCTTTAACTTTTGTTAGACTATTCTTATAGAAGGCTTGTTTCACACTTTGTATTCATCTTTACCATATGTCACGATTTAATCTAAAATTCACAATATTCTATGAGGCATGTATCATTAACCCATTTTACAGGTAAGAAGTTAAGTATTTCAACAAAGTCAGGCATCTGGTATGCAGTAGAGCTGTACAAAAATGAACAATTTTATTTCCGAGTCTGTATGCCACTATGATATATTGGTTCTTCCTTCCATGTTTTCTCTCAGCCATCTGGAAAGATCCTTTTGTAACCATATTAATAAGCCCTTTCTTGTTATTCAAAGGTGTTAAGTGTATATTAATCTCTCTGCTCTTCTGAGTCATTGTTTCCCCTTTAAAATAAATCTACATCTGACTTTTTCTTTGGACTTTTTGATATTTAACTTCCTAAATTTTAGGAAGCATGTGTGATTGTGACTAGATTTTCCTCCTTGGGTTTCCCAAATTTAGAGATTACAGTTTATCACAAGTCTTGCATTGACACTTTATGAGTGGATTTATTTTTGAAATTCAGGATTAGAAAAATATATTCCCACAGCTTCCTCCACTTTCAGAAAAAGTTAACTACCAACAACAAAATTAAGAATTTCTCAAATACACTTCTTATAGTCTAAAGATATTCCAATGGATATTATGGATTTAAATATGGAGGTAAAAGAAAAGTGTCAGGCAATTTTCACATAATTAAGATTATAACACAATAAGAAAAATAAAATAATAAGTGGCCAGTTTGGAGCACTGAATGAGCAGAAACTTTGGATGACCCAGTGGGGACAGGAACTGACTCTGTAGCCCTGACAAGAAAAGCTGTGGAAAGAGGAAGAGAAGCAAGATGTTGACAGTCATCAAAAGCTAATAGACATTAAAAATATGTTCGTCAAAATAAAAATTTCAAAAAAGAGTTGAAAAATTTATTCAAATAAATCTTCTTGGAAATACAACAAAAATACAAAGTCAAAATAACACAAAGAAAGAAAAAAGATAAAATATGTGTAAGAAAAGACAAAAGAGGGCTTCCCTGGTGGCGCGCCAGTTTGGAGCACTGAATGAGCAGAAACTTTGGATGACCCAGTGGGGACAGGAACTGACTCTGTAGCCCTGACAAGAAAAGTTGTGGAAAGAGGAAGAGAAGCAAGATGTTGACAGTCATCAAAAGCTAATAGACATTAAAAATATGTTCGTCAAAATAAAAATTTCAAAAAAGAGTTGAAAAATGTATTCAAATAAATCTTCTTGGAAATACAACAAAAATACAAAGCCAAAATAACACAAAGAAAGAAAAAAGATAAAATATGTGTAAGAAAAGACAAAAGAGTCTATCCAAGTGAGTTTACATGAGGCTAATAGGGGGAGTTACACACACACACACACACACACACACACACACACACACACTTACACACAAGGGAAGAGAAGGCCCAAATAAGTGCCTAGCTCATTGAATGACAAAAAATGACACAAAGAACATTGTGTGAAATTTTTCAAAAGAGAATTTTCTAAAAGCTCTGAGAGGGAAAAACATCTTGAACACATCATCTACAAACACAGGAGAATCAGAAAAATGCTGGACTTTTCAATGACATGCTCATTAACTTGTCAACAGCATGCCAGAGATGGTAGAGCTGTTCTTTTAATTTTTTGAAGGAATAGTTTTCATCCAGAATTCTACTCTCAGCCAAACTATCAATCAAAGTTGGAGGGTAGAAAAAATATTTTAAGACATGCAAGGGCTCAGGAAACATCTCCATAAAATCTTTCTTTCTTTCAGGAAGCTTCTTGAAAGAATAAATCAAGAGCAAGACCTGGGATCTAGAAAAAAAATGATAATAGATAACATTTGAATGTCAAAAAAATGATTATTTCACAACTACTGTGAGAAGGTAGATAATGAGGTGGGAGTGAAAGATAACTAAATCATTGTCTGTTACAGCAGGAAATAAATAGTGTCTGAAATTGATAAATCAAAAAATAGCAGTATAAAAATGTAATTTAGTGATGGCTATCAGAGGAAATAGTTAAAAGCTTTAAAAATGGATTGTTCCTGAGAGTGGGAAGGAGCTAGAAAAGGGATAGTGGTTTCTCATTATTAGCTATTAAGTGCTTTATTATTTTTTAATCTAATGCTTGTGAATCAGTTAGAATAGGCTAGGTTATGCTTCAGTAGTAAATCACCCAAAATCTCTGTCTAGCCATCTTTGAAGTCAAGCCACTACATATATCAGAACTAATGAGTTTATACTGATGCCTCCAATTTCATTCCAACCCCACAATGCTCTCCCTTGTTTGTATCTCCTTTCTTCTCAGTTGCTCAGTCTAATAATACACAAAAAGCAGCTACAGGATTGCTGTATACATGCCACTATGAAAAACAAACCTACTGAGAAAAAAATCAAGATTTGTTTGCAGTTCTTAAATCAATCTCTAGGACTTAAATTCTAAGCAATAAACTCAGAAAATTAACGAAAGAGTTTAAAAAGGCTGTTCAAAATAGGTTCCATCTAGTCTCCTAAAAACATTCTTCTAGAGTTTGAGACTAACTTGATATTTAGACTGTAGCATCTGGAAAAATAGTGTCCAGTGCTTAATAAAAGGAAATACAAGACAAGCTCAGATCATGTCAATAGGTGGAAGCTGCCCGCAAACCTCTATGGAAAACTACTGAGAGCCTCACTGGTGTTCTTAGCAACTGTAAACCTTTTGAAACTTCTGAGTCACTCCACGTGGGCTTTCTTTCCTCAAATGCTTTCTTCTTTATCAGATGAAATTGACTGTTTTTTACTGGTTTCTATTTACCTATTTTGTTGGCAGGGCTATTAAATTCTCTGCTCTATCTTGATCTCCTCAATAGGCACACCTGTAAGTAACTGTGTATTACAACAAAAATGAACCAACCTTTCTTCTGGCTCCATTATTTTGGTTTTTCATGCATCAGTTTTCTTGGCATAGAGTTCTTAGTCTGCAACTCTCCTATTGATTTTCAAAGGTGATTTTATTTTATTTATTTATTTATTTATTTTTTTTTGTGGTATGCGGGCCTCCCTCTGCTGTGGCCTCTCCCGTTGCGGAGGACAGGCTCCGGACGCGCAGGCTCAGCGGCCATGGCTCACGGGCCCAGCCGCTCCGCGGCACGTGGGATCCTCCCAGACCGGGGCGCGAACCCGGTTCCCCTGCATCGGCAGGCGGACGCGCAACCGCTGCGCCACCAGGGAAACCCCAGTTTGCAGTTCTTAAATCAATCTCTAGGACTTAAGTTCTAAGCAATAAACTCAGAAAATTAATGAAAGAGTTTAAAAAGGCTGTTCAAAATAGGTTCCATCTAGTCTCCTAAAAACATTCTTCTAGAGTTTGAGACTAACTTGATATTTAGACTGTAGCATCTGGAAAAATAGTGTCCAGTGCTTAATAAAAGGAAATACAAGACAAGCTCAGATCATGTCAATAGGTGGAAGCTGCCCGCAAACCTCTATGGAAAACTACTGAGAGCCTCACTGGTGTTCTTAGCAACTGTAAACCTTTTGAAACTTCTGAGTCACTCCACGTGGGCTTTCTTTCCTCAAATGCTTTCTTCTTTATCAGATGAAATTGACTGTTTTTTACTGGTTTCTATTTACCTATTTTGTTGGCAGGGCTATTAAATTCTCTGCTCTATCTTGATCTCCTCAATAGGCACACCTGTAAGTAACTGTGTATTACAACAAAAATGAACCAACCTTTCTTCTGGCTCCATTATTTTGGTTTTTCATGCATCAGTTTTCTTGGCATAGAGTTCTTAGTCTGCAACTCTCCTATTGATTTTCAAAGGTGGAAAAATGTCCCTTGCCCTTTGGAGGAAAAAGACTAGAGCAAAAGCATCTAGTCATGTTGGCCTTCAGCTCAACTGAAGTGAGAGCTGCTGACCAACTGGAGCTAATTTAAATGAATGCTCCAAACAATGAAAGACCAGCATCACCTGGGAATAAGAGAAACTTGCAAAACTGAATACCATCTGACACTCAGGAACAGGCCAAACTCATCCTAAAAACATAGGGAAAAAATGCAATCCCTATCAAAATACCAATGCCATTTTTCACAGAAATAGAACAAATAATTCTAAAATTTGTATGGAAACACAAAAAACCTCAAAACAATCTTAAGAAAGAAAAATGAATCTGGAGGTATCATGCTCCCTGATTTCAAACTATACTACAAAGCTACAGTCATCAACACAGTATGGTACTGGCACAAAAACAGATACCTAGATCAATGGAATAGAATAGAGAGCCCAGAAATGAACCCACACTTATATGGGCAATTAATCTACAACAAAGGAGACAAGAATATAAAATGGGGAAAAGACAGTCTCTTCAATAAATAGTGCTGGCAAAACTGGACAGCTACATGCCAAAGAACCAAACTGGACTACTGTCTCACACCATATGCAAAAACAAACTCAAAATGGATTAAAGACTTAATTGTAAGGCCTGAAACCATAAAACTAGAAGAAAACATAGGCAGTACTCTCTTTGACATCAGTCACAGTAATACTTTTTTGGATATGTCTCCTCGGGCAAGGGAAGTAAAAGCAAAAACAAACAAATTGGACTATATCAATCTAAAAAGCTTTTTCACAGTGAAGGAAAATATCAACAAAATGAAAATGTCACCTACTGAATGGGAGAAGATATATGCAAACAATATATCCAATAAGGGGTTAATATTTAAAATATACAAAGAGCTCATAACATACAACATCAAACAAACAAACAAACTGATTAAAAAATGGGCAGAGGATCTGAATAGCCATTTTTCCAAAGAAGACATACACATGGCCAAAAGGCACATGAAAACATGCTCAACATCAGTAATCATCAGGGAAATGCAAGTCAAAACCACAATGAGATATCACTTCACATCTATCAGAATGGCTATTACTCAAAAGACAACAAATAACAAGTGTTGGTGAGGATGTGGAGAAAAGCGAACCCGTGTGCACTATTGGTGGGAATGTAAATTGGTGCAGCCACTATGGAAAATAGTAAGGAGATTCCTCAAAAAATTAAAAATAGAACTACTATGTGATCCAACAATTCCACTCTTACATATATGTAAATATATCCCCCTATGTCATTGCAACATTATTTACAATAGCCAAGATACAGAAGCAATCCAAATGCCCATCAGTATATGAATGGATAAAGAAGATGTGGTATACACACACACACACACACACACACACACACACACACACACTGGAACATTACTCATAAAAAAGAATGAAATCTTGCCATTTGCAACAACAAGGGTGGACCTAGAGGGCATTACGTTACTAGGTTGTTACCAGAGGAGAGAGGGTGTGGGAGGAAAGAAATAGATGAGGGATATTAAGAAGTACAAATTGCTAGTTGCAAAATAAATGAACCCCAGTTATGAAATGTACAGTGTGGAGAATACAGTCAATATCTAAGTATTATCTTTGTATGGTGACATATCCTAACTAGAGTTATCATGTTTATCATTTTGAAATATATAGAAAAAAATTATCTATGCTGTGTAAAACAAAAACAAAAAAGTTAGGGAAAAAAGTCTTGAATTTAGTGAAATCTGGCAAACTTTTCCTGAAAAATTTATCCCATAAATTCAGTTTTGACTGGACAGGAGAAATCAATCAATCTAATCTTTATTCTAATATGAACACATAACCCATGTGTTCAGGTTGAGAAATAAGACAAATAATTAAACATCTTGGAAAGTCCCAGAAATCACAGTCTTACTTCCCCCACATCACTTAGAAAATTAGAGTTCGTTCGATTCTGAAAATGAATTTCAGAGTGGTTAAACCACTTGTTGTACCTCACATAGTAAAGCAATTATTAGAAAAGCTAAAAATTTAAATTTTGATTTGCAGTTTGAACTATACAATCACTCTAAGCTCCCACCCCTTCCCCAAAAGTATACCATTGTTTGTAAGAGAAGATTTCAGCCCAGCCCAGTCATCCAATGAGACCTCGATACCCTGGTCCTCAGTTACTCACTCAGCTGGGGGCTCATTCTGATTCTTTTTAGGTTGTTACCAACTTAAACCTCCGAAATCAGAAATAAAAACCTTTAGCATTTTAGTGACACAATCCTCATTAATGGAAACAATATTATGAATGAAATTTCCAATATTTTCCAGGACTAATATCCTTTTCAGTAAATGGTCTCTTGATAATTGCTCTGTGAACATTTAAGCATTATGAGTACAGTTCTTAAAATGACCAGAAGTCATTACTCAAAAGCTTCCTTACCACACAATTACTGGGTCATGTGTTTCTTTTGTGCTTCTGGGCTACTCCACCATGATTCAACTTTTGTTTGGGAAAAATAGACTGTGTCAGCAACAAAAAAATCAGTCTTTCATGAAAATCTAAAAAAACGAAAACTTGCATTATTTTTATGAAATCAAGCACACAGAAATATGTATTAGGAGGATTATAATTCTAGTATCTTATTGAACACTTATTATGTACCAAGTTTAACATTGTTACAGGGGTTATTTCATAATTTAATCTGGACATCGTGCCTCTGCAGTGGATGCTAAAATTAACCAAATTTTGAAGAGAAAGAAATTGTTTAATAGCAATTCCTGCATCACTCAAAGTAAATGAAGCTATTAAAGTAATTTTTGGAAAAGATAATGAAAGTCCTAATAGTAGTGGTGAAGCAGGTGAGGAGGAGGATGATTACTGCAGGGACAATTGGGAAACCCCCTGGTGGATGTACCTGGGAAAGCACCAGAGAATCAAAGCACCAGAGACTCAAGTTATGTCTAAACTTTCATGAAACTAGTCTTTACTCATCAAAAATCATTTTCTACCTCAAGCTTTCTGGGTATGGATTTAAACTTCTTTGGGGTATTTAAAGGCACTGCAAAAGGTTTGGTGCTAATATCTCTAGCAAATCTCTTCTCTCCAAATCTCCAACTAGATTCTAAGGTCATCTGGGGCCTGGTACAGAGAGTCTTGTTTCTCTTCTGCCAAAGAAGAACCAGATGGAGGAGGTTTCCCTAGAAAAGATCACTAAACTCCCAAGGGAAGGTTAAGAGACAGGTGATAGTGAGCAGAAATGTACAGAGGTAGACCAGGGATTACTAGTTTGGATGTCAGTCACCTACTACTGTATGGCATCATCACTATAGGCTCTGTTTCAAAGTTGACTCTGTTTGTCTGACAAAGAGGAATCAAACCAATGATCTACAGAGTTTTCCAGGTTTGGTGCTCTTTATACCCCAAGTTTAGCAAGGACTAGATTCTTGTAAGCTATAATTTTGTATTGCGTTTCCCAAACTAGAAATCACAATAGATATGTTGTTGTCTTTTGTTCTTTGCCAGTCTTGTCATACTCCGGTCTGCCCACTAGCATTAATCTTCATGGTCACTACATTTTCTATATTTGGTTACAAAAGCTCCAGGCTGCATATGTATGAACCAAACAGTAGCCAGGGAAGGACAAAATTTCATTCATGAGACAGTGTCAAAGCTGCAACAGAATAGAGAGACTATTATTTTTTCCTTTTAAATGGGGATGAAACACAACCATAGATTATTCTTATTGTCTGTGCTTTCACAAGCATAGTTAGTGACAATTGCAGCTCATAATACTTTCTTTCATTCCTGCTAATAAACGTCCCTTCAGACCTCAGTGTGGAGGAGGTAGGTAAGAGTTTACTTGAATATATATACAAAGGGTCAACAAATTCCTCCTTGATTTTAACTAGTTCCATTTGAAACACATCCTTTCCAAGTTGCCTTTGAAACTAAATTAATATATTATCAATATAATATAATTAACATATTAATTAAATTAATATTTATTATTAAAATTGTCTTTTGATAATATTAACAATAAAATAATTACGTCAATGATATAAAAGGAGAGAGATTTTATATAAAACTCTCAGGCATGAAGTTAAAAGAGGAGCAGGCCCATTCCGATATAATGGCTAAATGGTTTAAATTCCCATCCTGTTCTGTTAGACCTAGCAATTGGATTCTAGTAACAGATAAAGGTTTAGTTGTATGAAAAAAATTATCTCAGAAATTATCAATATTCCAGTATAAGACCAGATCTCCTTGCCTTAAAATGTAATTGACCTACTTAACTACTCCATTTTACCACCATTTTTCAAATATGTCTTACCCTAAGTCTTTTCTGCAAACTGAATGACAATAAAAAATTTAGCCTTTACTAATCCATTTATTTATTTATGAAACACTTTCTGAGCATCTACCATGTGACAGGTACCATGCTAGGGATTGGAGATAGAGGTGATTAAGTCATTCTCTCTATCCTCAAGGAACTCATAAATGTTTGGTCAGATCAGTAATGGAGATAATCATAGTAGTAGCTAATATTTACTGAGCTATGTACCGGGTAGGATTCTAAGAACTTTATAGGTGTAAATTGTTTTTAATATATAACAGTGTCCTTTTGGAGATAAACACATTATTATTTCCATTTCACAGGCGTAGAGATCGAGGCAAAGAGGGACTTGACCAAGGTCATACAGGACAATAAGGCGTAGAGATAGGATTCAAGTGCAGGCCATCTGACTTTGTTCTCAGACACTATGCAGAGAGGGTACCTCACCCAGTCTGGTGATGGAGGCAGCTCAGGGGGCAGACTTTCAGAATAAGGCAGAGCTCAGGCTGAGCTTTAAAGACTGAGTAAGAGTTAGCTAGCAAAGGGATAAAGAAAAACAGGTGGGACATCGTAGAAATGAATAATGTGAGTCAAGACAGGGCTTGAGAGTGACATACAGCATCCATCGTGAAGGGGCCTATGTGCTCCTGCTGCTGCTGGGTGGGGTCCCAGGGAAATTGATGTGAAGTAGGAGGGAGATGGGGATTAGCAGTGAGGCTGGACCAAGTGTAGCGCTTCACTGGGGTGGGCCTTGCGGACTTCCTTAGGAGACTTGGATCTTATCCTGTTCCTCATATCCAACTACATTTTGTGGGGCTTTTGTTTGTATGTTTGTTTTTTTGTTTTATTGTTTATTTACATTGCTTTCACCTACAGTTTAAAAGCTGAGTAAATGTCAAGTCATTTTTCTGGGGGACCTCAGTTTCCTCATTCTGATTTAAGGAGTTTGGTTTAGATGATCACTTAGCTCCCTTTTAGTTGAGCTTTCTCTCTGTTTATCCCACCTTTTCAGTCTCTTGTTTGTGTGATTAAGTTCTTTCTAAAGCTAAACTTTACCAAGCTTATATATCTCTGCCTCAGCTCAATATAGAAGCAAAGTCCACTGAAACCCTGCATAGTTACGGTTTAAAGGAATAATGCTCTCCTTTACTCACTTCAATATAGAAGGTAGTGGTGATGTTAGGGAATGACATAGCAGTAGTAGAATTACAAGTTAGGTGTACATGTGGGTAAAACCAAATTATATATTAGTGAAGCATGGTGCTCATAAAACGTTATTACTGTAGCATATACTAATCCTTTGTTCTTTGGCTCTCCTGATTGCAATGAACTCTGATTCAGAGACACTGCTTTGTCCTTCATCTCTTTTCTCAGTTGCCTCATTCTAATTTCTTGTTCTGCCAAAATTATGTTGTCTGGTAACCAGGTCAGCTCTCCCCTCCTAGTCTCCTGTGCTCATCTGTGACCTTACTCTTTTTGGGGTCCTTGCTGCAGAATCCATCTTTGATCTGCCCTGTTGCAAAACTATATTTTTCTATCTTATTACAGTCAGTGAGTTTTGCTTCCCACCTCTCTTTAAATATAGCCTAATCTGTTTCATGTTCCTTGGTACACTTGAAAGAAATTTCCATTTGCCAGAAGTTTCTGGAAAACTACCTGTTTGCAAAAACTTCTTGGTGATTTTTGCTTTAAGATTTTGGTTACACATAGGAAGGAGGAATCCAAAAGGCTCACAAGGAAGCTTGTGAATCTCACAGAGTAGATTTTTCCTTCCTTCCCTCTCTCTCCTGCTTCCTTTCTCATTCCCTTCCCTTTGTCCCTTTCCTCTCCACCCAGAAAGGACGCAAAAGAGCTTTAACAAAGAAATACAATGTGAATAGAGCAAATCAAACTAGAATTTTGTGACTGGGGAAATAAGGGTAGTAAGAGAGAAGTCAGGAATGAGTTAAGTTCAGAACAAATGGGATGAGGTCCTTCCTGCACGTTAGTAAAAGGCAAGACTCAGCTTGGCTCTAACCAGTGTAACAGCTACTGCTTCAGGGGAAAGCTGATCCACTGTATCCAAAGGATACAAACAAGTGGCACCAAGGCTCAGCGCAGCATTTCTCGGGGCTGAGAACTGAGAGGAATTTCTCCCATTAATCCCCCGAAGGAGAGCCAACCATGTACAGCATTCTGAGTGGTATCTTTACAAAAAACAGCCACACATAAGACTTTAAATTTTAAAGGTCTGTACTTTGGGACTTATATCATGCCAAAGCCAATTCAGTAAAAGTAACTTTAGAGGGCTGCCATGGTGTGCTGTGGTTAGTGTGGGGACAAACTGTAGAAGCTAGGGAGCAGCAGCATGTGTTCTATGACTCATTAGTTACAGGAAATGTTAGGGGGAGGGGTAAAACCTTCCATGGCTAAATTAATTTGGATTTGCAAACTCTCTCTGAAGATTGAAAAATGCACATTGGCATATAAGGACTCTGAACAGTCCTTCAAGTAAAGAAACAGTCTCACCATTGTTTAACTTACTTTCCCCACAAACATGTTAAGCATAGAACTGGTTTTTCTTTTCATTGGTTTGCTCTTGTCTCCCAGTTCATCACTTGGGCCACTTCACTATGTTTAAGGAACAGATTAGAGGTTAATAAAATTAATTGGATGAATCAGGGCTTCCCTGGTGGCACAGTGGTCAAGAATTCGCCTGCTAATGCAGGGGACACAGGTTCGAGCCCTGGTCCAGGAAGATCCCACATGCCACGGAGCAACTAAGCCCGTGTGCAACAACTAATGAGCCTGTGTGCCACAACTACTGAAGCCCGTGTGCCTAGAGCTTGTGCTCCACAACAAGAGAAGCCACTGCAATGAGAAGCCTGCACACCACAACGAAGAGTAGCCCCCGCTCGCTGCAACTAGAGAAAGCCCGCGCACAGCAATGAAGACCCAACACAGCCAAAAATAAAATAAATAAGATAAAAATATATAAAAAGTAAAATAATAAAATTAATTGGATGAAGCAAACACAAATGTTTATCTTATTTCCTTAATATATTTTCTTAATGCATTAGAAGTTATACTAGCTTCTAGATTGTTAATAAAATCATGGTGGAAATTAGGTGAAATCGAATTAAATTCACTAAGGACTTCAATAATATTTTACTTTGGGTCAAACAAAAGCTCTTCCTTTTAGAATACAAGAAAATGTCCATTTTGATATTTAAAAAATGACTACTTAAAATACTACTGACGTCATATTAACCATACTCATTTATAAATTTTCAAAAATATTGAATATTAATTTTTTTAAAAACAGCTGGTGGTTGAGGATTTTTGAGCAGTGTTTTTTCTGTTTTAACTGAACTAGATAATCATTTTAGGGCTACACCATGATTAAACTTAAAAGACAAACATTCCTTAGATATACACCAAACACTCTTTCTGTGAGCCTTGTGTATTTAGTCTTTAGATAGAAATGAACAATTAAAACAAATTCTAACTTAGGTTCCTTTTTCAGTTAAAGAGACAGGAAGTTAAATAAGGATATTTAAAGAAACACTGTCGCGAGCCTTCTGGCTCTATTATTAGATGTACAAAATCCTCCCCAGGACTATTTTTTTCCCAAGCAAACAAACAAATAAACGAGCATCAATGAATGAATTGTGTATGAGTCAGAAGTTCTCCCCCAAATATTTTCCAAGTAGCACCTTTGCAGTAGTTAGTTCTTTTCCATTCTCAATGCATTCTCTTCTGTTTAGTTATACAAACATGCTATTTTGGGATCACTGTCTAAGGTATAATGCAGATTCTAGCCTATCTTCATTTTAGAACCCACATAACAATTAAATTCTCTTACTAAGAAAATTACTAGGCACAGAGAATAAATCCTCCTTTACTAGTTAACTTTGCTGGTTAGGAGAAGTTCTGCACATTGGACAGTTTTAAAGGGTTATAAACTATTAGTTGAAACTGATCTGTCTAGTGAGAGATATACAGTACTTCCCTTTTGAAAGTTATAGACAATACAAAATATCACAACTGGAAGGGTTCTACCCCATAATTTTATAGCTGCAGAGACTGAAGGTTAGGGATGGAAACGGATTTTCTCATGATTACATACATGTTAGTGGCAAAAATTAGAACAAAGCCTGGATGTTCTAATTCCCAGACCAGTAGTTTTCTCAGACAATGTGCTGATAGTTCATAGAAATCTCTATAGATAAACCACATTTTTTTTTCTGTTGATCAAATAGGTTTTAAAAAAGCATGAAGTCATAGAGCTTATAAGTGTTTATAACGCACTGACTATATTTGTAAATAACATGGTAGCAACACACTGAGTCAGAATACCCCAAGATGTAAAGTGATCCTGGTGTTTGGGGGAAGCTCACCCACACTGATGCCACTTATTAGATTGAGAAAGTACACACCATGTATTATTATCACATTGATTGTCCTTGGTCCTCTTATTCTCTAAAGCCCACAACCATCTATATGCTGGTGACATTGAAATACACATCTCTAACCCAGATCTCTGTCCTGAAGTCTAGCATCATAAATACAACAGCCTATGGAACACCTTTTCTCTTAATTTCCTTAGAGACCTTAAACTTATCATGGAGAGATTTGAACTCATCATCTTGAGCCCAGAATTCTTATCTCAGGAATGTCCTCACCAACCCTTCCCAACCTGAAAATATGAGCATCACCCTGGGTGCCTTCCTCTCCCCCAACCCTCACATCAAATCAGTCACCAAGTCCTAGAGACATTATTTACCTCATATCTTTTGCATCCATGACCTTCTCTCCATCTTCCCTGCAGAGCGTTAGTTCAGGTTCTCACCATTTCCTCTGTATTGCAACAGCCTCCTAATTAATTTCCCACAAATTTCCTGCATCTCCTGTCCTGTTTCAGGTCACTAGCCAATCTTTTCTATTGTTCTGGAAACAGGAAATGTCATATTTACTTGGTTATCAGAACTCTTTCAAATTCTATATAATCTAGTAGTTACCATAGATCCTTGCTTAGGAAACTGGCTTATGCTACAGGCCAAGTTATAAGCTGCTGCTTGAGTTCACTACTCTTAATACGCCTTCTATGCCTCCTCCTTGTTTCATTAAATACCGTGGGAGAAAGGGAAGGGGAATGTGGCATGTGTAGATTGGCCTTTCTGGACATATAATTAAATAGGTTTTGATAATTTTCTTGAAATGTATTAGTAATCTCATCACTTACTTGGGACCAACATTTATAGTTAGATATAGATATAAAAATATAGAAATGGCATTATCTTCTATCTTCCCCTTTTAAAAATGTTTATTTAGATCTAAAAAAAGAGTAAAGTTAGCAATGTACAAGCATTTTAAAGGTTTACAAGCAAAGATTTATAAAAATGAACTCATGTTACAGTCACTGGGAGAAGTTCTAGAATGCATGAGTCTAGTGTGTATGTAGGTACGTGCACGGGCAGGCATACATGCAACTGCGTGTGTGATTATCTCATTTTCTCCCATTCATGAAAAATAGAGTTTTGAGACATTGCTTCATAAATATCAACACTGCAGCTGACAGCTCTGACCTCTGAAAAATGGCACGTGTACTTTCTGGAGGTTAGAAGAGGGGATAAGTTTCTCACTCCCTTTATTCTCTTTTCTGTAATTTTCCTCACAGGCTCACCGATTCTATCTACCTTTTTTTATAATTTCTTTTGCCACTATTTAAAAAAATCCATACTTTCCTTTTATTTCAAAGAAGTTGAAGAGTGTAGTTAATGACACTTGCTATAGCTAGGCAGCCAAATAGACCACAGGCATTTTATAACCCGACCATATGAGACAGTACCTGGGATTACAAAAGTGCACTTGTGCTTGAATCAATAGATTCTAAATCTTTCCAACCTAATGCACTCTGATGAATAATTTGTATGATTCTTATTCAAAAGAGGAATCCTAAGAAAATCTATCAATTGTCTCCATTTACTTAGTTATATTAAATAGCTCAGAATTCTTCCCATTTCTTTCATTCTTCTCTCCATCTCTAGAGTATTCTAGTTAATATACCTGGGAAGACCCACAGAACTCACATTAGCTTATGAATAAGAAAGAACATAGGCAGATATAGGGAACCATACAAAAGCAAAATAGGTCCAGAAATTCATAGACTTTCAGAGTTTGATAAGAATGCACAATCCAACCTCCTCATTTTATAGATAAAAAAACTAATTTTGTCCCAAGCAGGTAATTCAGACATAGGTTACAAAGTTAGTAAATAGGCAAATTGATATTAGTACTCAAGATTGTTATTTCATCAAGGGCATGTGGAACAAGATGGGTGATGGGAACTGTTGCATCAAGGCTGCATGCTCTGAGCTAACATTTAATATTTAATAATGTCTATTCCCAAGCCCATATCATCATATCATTCCCAAGCCCATATCATCAAATTACTTTTTTAAGGTTAAGCATGTTGGAACGGAGAAAAATGCTTCTATACAGATCTGGAAATATTGTATGTATAAGCACAGAAGATGGCAATTATTTGGGGTGAATTGGGAAATTTTTCATCCCAAACTTCTGTTCCATTAGTCTGCTCCCTTGCTTGCCACTTCTAACTAGAGGAATCACACCACCAGGTATAATTAGCACAAGTAGGGTGTATATGGCTACATACACTGTGTCAAGTAACCGGAGGGTCACTGTCTGCTTTGTTACCCCTCTCCTTCCTCTCTCTTTTCCTTCCTCCTCTCCTTCCCCCTTTCCTTTCCTTTCCTTTCCTTTCCTTTCCTTTCCTTTCCTTTCCTTTCCTTTCCTTTCCTTTCCTTTCCTTTCCTTTCCTTTCCTTTCCTTTCCTGTCTCTTCTCCTCTCCCCCTTCTTTCCTCATATATTTATTGATGTCTATCATGTACCAGGCACTGTAACAGTTACTGCAAATAGAAAGATTAGAAACACATGGTCATTATCAGCAAGGAGCTCAAAGTCCAGTGGGGAGGATAGATCTGTAAATGCACAAGTACAAGGACAATGCAATGTCATAAGTGCAAAAATAGAGTTCTACACACTGTATTATGGGAACCCAGAGAAGGGAAAACCTAACAATGGAGTTGGGTTGAAAGGTAGAAACAGGGTGGAAAGGTCAGGAAGGGCTTCAAAGATGTCAAGAGAAGAAACCATGTTCAGGTGATCTAGAAGGAGAAACTCCTCATTTCAATCATTCAATTTATAAGCATGTGCTGAGGATTGTTCTAGGTATTGAAGATTAAAGTAACAGACACTGTCAATGTGCCTAGGATTTTCCTGGTTTTAAAACTAATAGTCCTACGTCTTAGGACGTTCCTCAGTACTGGGCAATAATGCATTTGAGGCGCTTGTGCAATATCCATTGAGAGGTATCAAGCAAGGAGTTAACTGTGTACGTGTTCAGAATGCAGAAGAGAGCATGGGGGTGAGTTGTCAGCATAGAGATGGTATGTAAAGCCATGAGAGTGGATCATATTACTTGGTGAGACTGTTAAGAGTGATATGAGCAGAGGACTTAACATGAGATTTTTTTTTTTCCTAGGGACAGGCAATAGAAGAGAGGAGAGTATTTGCAAGAGAATGATTGAACAGACATACTGTGGAATCTGAGCCAGAGGCACTGAATACTGAAGGGGATTAATGAATAGGTAGACAGGTAGCTTCCTTGCAAAGAAGGGGTGATCAAGGCTTTAGTGAACTCAATAATGGAAAGGAACAATTGCAGTCATGAGTGGGTGAACAGGGCAGCTAGCTAGATTGTTAAGAGGAGCATGATTTTCAATTAGTGATTTAGGAAGTCGGACTGTTTCACCTTAAAGACTCTGTCCTTGGTGTAACCATGGGGAGAATGGCTGTGGCAGAAATGAAGGTAAATATCCATATAAAAGTTAAAGTCTCCTAGAGAGATGGCTGATGTTGGGATGGAGAAGAAGTGCTTCTCAGACTCCGAGTCTTCACTGAAGGGGATATGACTGGGAAGCCAGTGGAGGACTACAATGAGGAGGAGAGAGGATGGTTCAGCTCAGAGGTAGAAGCCTCAAAGCAGAGGTGTTATTTTTCTTTTGTTTTTCCAGTTTTATTGAGATATAATTGACATACAACATTGTATTAGTCCAGAATATATAACATGGTATATGTATATATTGCAAAATGATCCCCACAGTAAGTTAACATCAATCACCTCACATAGTTACACATTTTTTTCTTGTGAAGAGAACTTTTAAGATTTACTCTTAGCAACTTTCAAATATATGATAATACAGCATTGTTAACTATAGTCACCATGCTGTACATTACACCCCCAGAACTGATTTACTTTATAACTGGAAGTTTTTATCTTTTGACGACTTTTATCCATTTTCCCCACCCCCATCCACAGCCTCTGGCAACCACCAATCTGTTCTCTGTATCTGAGTTGACAGGTTGGTTTAACAAAGGAGACTTTTCATGAGTAATAACTGGTAAAAGCAGGAATAAGTGAAAGATGGATTAATTCCCCCTTAAGGGAGGGTAAGTGTTTGGGCTTGGTAGCAAGGCCAGTGGTTGTGGTGTGGAACCAGGTCTTATTTTCTTAGTGGTCCTCTCTTCTAAGGAGTTCTAATGAGTGTGGCAGGTGTGGTTGGGGAAGCACTAAGAGTGGTCCTGGATGGGGCACCTTAGTGAGTCACATGATCCCAGGGCTGAGGAGAGGAAGGGTGTTGCCATGGCTGTGCTTCCAGATGGTGGTCAACTTCCCTCTGATCTTCTCAGGATGAGTGTTGAGTGGCCCTCTAATTGAAAGGGACTGTGAAAAATTCTAAATAGCATAATGTTCCCTTTATATTTTACAGTGTCCTGGCTGTCTCTTTGGAGGTCTTGATGTCAAAAATAAAATAATGAGTAAATGATCCATCACTTCTAGACTCTTCCATTTCCAGAGAGAAGAGAGAAGTTATCTTCTCTGGTTCCCATTGAACTAATCGGACCTTTCAACATTTTTGCCTTCTAATAGGTCTTCAGATTAACTCTTCGTGGCGGTGCTCTTAATTAAGTGTGCTCTGATCTTTGGTTATCTATCTCTGGCCTAACATTCAATAACTACTTTGTTCCAATGGTCCCAGCCTTATAAATTTTTTTCCGCTAGATGATAACCATTGCTGTATTTTATTCAGCTTTGTTTTATTCATCCATTTCCTTGAATATCAGCCTTGATATTTAGAAATGCTTATTTCCTTAGGTGAGTTTCTCAGGTCATGAATAATAAAACCTAGCCCAGTGATTTATCTGGCACTCGACTGTCTCTCCATGTAACCTCCAACAACCTCATTGCAATGTGAAAGTTCACCTAACAAAGTTTCTTGCAGAAAAAAACAAATGAACACTAGCATGCCAAGAGTCAAAGATTACTTTTGATATTTCCATGAGCTATTTCCATCCTCCTGCAAAATGACTAGTCATGGATTGCTTGCTGTTATTTGATAGCTATGGGACGTAGAAATCTTGAGATTATGTCAGATTTTAGCTATGGACATTAAAAGTTAAAATTAACAAACAGAAGGCTAAGACTTTGAGCTTTCCTATGCTCTGAAACCACACTCTGCGTATTGTGTTTACCCCTGAGGGTGCAATGGTTCAGCCTGATCAACTGGCAGCACAAAGATGTCTATTTCGAAAACCCTCCTGGCTTGTATTTATGTAACATTCTCTCCTTGGCCTCATCACAGGTAGGCCAGAGGGCTGCAACCCTTATCTGGAAACCTTATCAGAAACTAAGTGATCCTGCCTTAGTTGCTTACTCCATTTACTTTAAGGTCTAAAGACACTAGACAGGCTTCTATTTAGAATTACCTACTGCTAGCCTAAGCTGCCTCATTCCTGTGCTTATGTCATAATCTCCAGAAAGGGAAGATCTGGGCAGAGTTTTCTTGGTATATGATACCACCCTTATTTCCTGTCTTGATTGGGTCTAGGTTTGTTTCATTTTAAGTTGTGTTTTTTTTTGTTTGTTTGTTTGATTTATATATGTCTTTAATATATATTTATTTACATGTGTGTATTTTTCTATATTTATTCTATAAATTACTATTGTTTGTGTGATCAGTAAACCTCAGGTCTCCTGCTCTATTGTCTGTTTTAAAGTAACCAACCAATGCAATTAGTGCCGTGGATGCTCAAGGAAAGATCCAGCCTGGACCATAGAACCAAGATTCCTGGAACTAATTGTGATCCCTTCTACACCCCATAAAAATATTCCACTCCTCCAAAAAGAGTCTTGTAGAAAAACACAGGTGTGCTTCTTTTAGAGATGTTGACACTGCTCACAAAAATTTAGGATTAGTTTCCCAGCATTGTCTACAAAGCCACTTCATAAGTCACTCAAGAAAATATGGTTTATTATTTTGGTCAATGCCTCAAGTTTTAAAATTTAGTTTTACATTTATGTATTGAGATATAATTGACATTCAGCACTTTGTAAGTTTAATGTGTCCAGCATAGTGATCTGACTTACATATATCATGAAATGGTTATCACAGTAAGTTTAGTGAACATCCATCATCTCATAGAGATACGAAATTAAAGAAATGGAAAATAATTTGTGTGTGTGATAAGAATTCAGAATTTACTCTCTTAACAACTTTCATATGTAACACACAGCAGTGCTAATTATCATGTTGTACATGACATCCCTAGTACTTATTTACCTTATAACTGTAAGTTTGTACCTTTTGACTGCCTTCATCCGGTTCCCCCTCCCGCCACCCCTCTGCTTCTGGTAACCACAAATGTGATCTCTTTTTCTATGAGTTTGTTTGTATGTTTGTTTGTTTGCTGAAGTATAATTGACTTACAACATTGTGTTAGTGCTTGTTACACAGCATAGTGATTTTTTTCTGTACATTTCAAAATGATATGACTTATTTCATGATAAGTCTAGTTATGATATATGTCACCATACAAAGATATTACTTAGTTGTCAACTGTATTTCCCACACTGAACATTTCATACCTGTGACTCATTTATTTTGTAACTGGAAGTTTGTACCTCTTAATCTCCCACATCTTTTTCTCTCCTCCTCTTTCCCGACCTCTCCTTTGGCGATCACCTGTTTGTTCTCTGTGTCTATAACTCTGCTTCTGTTTTGTTGTGCTTGTTCAGTGGTTTTGTTTTCACATATAAGTGAAATCATACAGTATTTGTCTTTCTCTGTCTTATTTCACTTAACACAATGCCCTCAAGTTCCATTTATGTTGTCACAAATGGTAGGATTTCATTCTTTTTAATGGCTGAGTAATAGTCCACTGTGTATATATATATATATATATATATATATATATATATATATATATATATATATACACCACATCTTCTTTATCCATTTATCTGTTGATGGAAACTTAGTTTGCTTCCTTATCTTGGCCATAGTTGTATTAACAAATAATGGTGCAATGAACATAGGGTGCATATATCTTTTCTAATTAGTGTTTTTGTTTTCTTTGAATAAATACCCAGGGATGCAACTGCTGGATCATATGGTAGTTCTATTTTTAATTTTTTTGAGAAATCTCTATACTGTTTTCCATAGTGGCTGTACCAATTTACATTCCCACCAACAATGAACAAGGGCCACCTTTTCTCCACACCCTCACCAACACTTGTTAATTCTTCTTTTGGATAATAACCATTCTGACAGGTGTGAGGTGATATCTCATTGTGGCTTTGATTTGCATTTCCTTGATGATTACTGATGTTAAGCAAATTTTCATGTGTCTTTTGGCCATCTGTATGTCTTCTTTGGAAAAATGGCTATTCAAATCCTCTGCCCATTTTTAAATCAGGTTGTTTGCTTTTTTTGATATTGCATTGTATGAGTTCTCTGTATATTTTGGATATTAACCCCTTATCGGATATACTGTTTTCAAATATCTTCTGCCATTCAGCAGGTGGCTTTTTTGTTTGGGTGATATTTTCCTTCACTGTGCAAAAGTTTTTTGTTTGTTGTAGTCTCATTAGTTTATTTTTGCTTTTGTTTCCTTTGTTTGAGGAGACATATCCTCCCAAATATTATTAAATCAATGTCAAAGTGAGTACTGTCTGTGTTTTCTTCTAGAAGTTTTATGGTTTCAGGTTCACTTTTAATTCTTTAATCCATTTTGAATTTATTTTTGTGCATGGTATAAGAAAGTAGTCCAGTTTGATTCTTTAGGATGTAGCTGTCCAGTTTTCCCAACACCATTTATTGAAGAGACTGTCTTTTCCCCATTGTATATTCTTGCCTCCCTTAATGCCTCAACTTTAATAAAAACAAAGCAAACAATACAAACCCCCCACTCTTACCCAGTTTGGTTCCCCACCTTGTTTATAATAACTAGCTCTTAATGATTTTTGCATGTTTCCTAAATACCAAACCATCTCCCAAGTCATGATTTGTCACTGCTGAAGATATAGGTGTACTGAATTTTTTAAAAATCTCTGACCGTCAATTCAGGGTCAGAGGTTGAGACTCTGGGTTCTTACACTTAGGATGCTGACTTTGTGAAAGTCGTTTACTTTTTCAAGTCCCCGTGTCTTCATCTGTCAAGCATGGTTAACAATGATCCCTTCAAGTATGTATTGAGCTCCTGTTAGGTGTGCTCCCTTCACATATATCATGATGATGCCCTGTTCTTATAAGGATTAGACAATGTTTGTGCACTGGCTCCATGAATAAAAGGTGTTATATAACTAACAAACTTCAGGCCCTGAAAACAAATGAAAAGGAAGTTCTGAAAATGTTATCATTGGCAGCTTCACCAGAGTAAATATTTAGCTTACCAAGGTGCCTGGAACTCAGTGATTATTTATCAAATGGATAAATTTACTGAGCACTGGGACTTCAGGAAAGAATCAATAGCCTTACTCATGGCCTGGCAGAATCTGGGAATAAATGAATGAATGATAATACTTACTGGTAAAATATACATTTTTATATGTTAAGGAAAGTATCTGACATTATTTAACACTTGCACTTCAAACCTTAAGAAAGGTTTATATCTGAAGTCTAATTTCCAAGAGACAAAAATTCTGATTAACAATCTTCTAGAGGAACTGAAAAAGAAATATTTCTATGATTCCTTTTTCTAGCCTGATCATTGACTCTGAGCTCCATTTAAAGATTAAAAGCCATTCCTTCATTTATTCCTTCATTAATCACTTTATCAAGCACTTTGTGTGATGGGTGCTTGGGTGTATCCTGAATGAGACATTCCCCCAAACTTTGTGAAGCTCACGTTTGTACTTTACAACTTTCCCAAGTCCAAAGGTGGACAGATAATCACAGTCAACTTCAGTGCTGGGTACCACCGCACCAATTATTTCTGCAATAAGAACATCGTCTCACCCTTTTGCTGCCTGAAAAGGGCTCTATAGGCAAAACAAAAAGTGAGTTACCTGGAAAATTGAAGCCAGGTCAGAACAGAGGATCCCTGCAGAGGATTTTATGACCATGAGGGTCTGGGATAACTACCCACTGTCATTTCTCAATTTTGATAATAGTAACAAAATAGAAATAAATTCGTATAGTGCTTTAAGCATTATCTTCATTTTATATATAAAAACTGGAACTCAGAGATCCAAGAAAGCAAAGTTTGGGGGTGACAGAGCCAGGGTAAGATTTCAGCCCTCCTAATTCCCAGCCCAGAGCACATTCAAACATACCGTGATGTCCTTCTTCTGGTGACTCCTTTCCCCTTCATTTCTGCATTAAAAATTCACAAACTTCATTCTAGGATAGAGTGGAAAACAAAAATGTGATCATTTCATTAACCTTCGTTAATGAAGGTTTTGCTTGCAAATGAAGAAATAAACTCGATTTTAATCAGAAAATTGTTTAATTGACAAGTTCTTGATAGAAACAGTCATTATTATTGACCGAATTATGGTAATATCCAGAAATGCTTTATCCATAAAGGGTTTCTTGGTAATAACAAGAAACCTCTTACATATGCATACAATAAACATCTTCTTTATCAGAAAACACAAGAAATTTATAGACGACACCTCAGATAATTAATGTGATTTATTTGTTCTAAATGAACTAATCAAGTATGATTAAGAATGGATTCCCACAAAGTTTTTTTTTTTAATCTTGGAATTTTTACTTAATTAGCTTTATGTCAATGGAGACCCCACACAAGCCAGCATCCATAAGTAAAATGGTTTTTAGAACCAGATGTATAGGTGTGGGATAGAACCAGAAGTGGAGGTATGGGATAGAACCAGAAGTGGAGGTATGGGATAGAACCAGAAGTGGAGGTATTGGATAGACAGCACAGCAAGGTAATGTAGGTGTTGCCTGAAGACTGAGCTTGTGAGCGGGCTTTGAGCCATTCAGTTGAACCATATTAAAGCACGGGGCCCTGGGGTGGGTCCAAACTTCCAGGGGTGCTCTGAAGATAAGTAAAGCATCAGGCCTTTTATTTTAATGAAGGGTTTTGAAGTTGAAGAGCTCATGGAGAAACCTAGCTCCCCTCCTTGTCAGCTGTGTGCCTCAGATGGATTCTTCTTTCCTAATTCTGTACTTCAATTATTATCCATAATATGAAAATAATGATACCTACATCATAGAATTATTAGGAGGGTTAAATGAGATATCTGAAAAGCAGTTAGTAAACTATCTGGCACATAGTTGTTATTCAGTAAATAAAAACTTTTAGAGCTATAGAAAGAAAAGCTATGACATACTGACCAGTGAATTCTCAATATCTATTCTAGTGGGAAAAAGAGCAATGTAGACATCCCAGTGATCCGTGCACAATGAAGCAGAAGAGAATCCAAACAAATGCATCACTTGTCTGAATATCAGATCAGGCCTCAAAATGTAGGCTAAGTATGGGCTATGAATGGGTCCTCATACAAAGGGCCCTGGACTTCTTAGGCATTAAGTGTTATACATTCCCAACAAAGAGAACTATAACTCTGTGTACAAAGGATATCACGTCCAAACCTAAGTCCAAGTGGAGTTAATTCTGGGGAACATGATGCAAACCTACCAAAATGTTTTGCCTAAGTGATGAAGCAGCCTGCCAGGAGACTTCCTCAGAAAAGAGGAGACAGCCAGCTCAGCACTTTTGCTCTAATTACAAAGCCTCTGTCAGGAGGTCATGAGTGGGAGAGCAAAGGTTTGTGTCTGTCGTTCAGTGCAGCTTGGATCCACTTGGTGTGGGAATTTAAAGTAGTTTGAAAGAGCTGTTGACGCATATTACTTGGGTTTAAATCTTGGTTTTATTGCTTACTGTCTGGCTTACCTGGGGCGAGTTGCCACTATTAATTTTCTGTTGTTCTGATTTTTCGCTGTGATTGTGATTGATCATCATACTTTATGCCCTAACACAGCACACATTTATCAGCTCACAGTGCTAAGGGCAGAAGTCCAGCAGGGTGTGATTGGGCTCTCTGCTTCCTGGAGTCTCCAGGGATGAAGTCAAGGTGTCATGTGGTCTGGGCTCTTATCTGGAGGCTCTGGGGAAGAATTCACTTTCCAGGTCATTCACATTCTTGGTAGAATTCTGTTTCTCACGACCCTACATCTAAGGTTCCATTTCATTGCTGTCAGCGTCCAGTCACTGTCTTTTCTTAGAGCTCACCTCCGTTCTTTGTCACATACCCTCCTCCACATTCAAAGCCAGCATTAGAATGTTGAGTCCTTCTCATGCTTAAAATCTCTCTGACTTCCTCTTCTTCTATCAGCTGGAGAAAATGCTCTACTTTTAACGAACTCATTTGATTGGATCAGACTTACCTGGGTGAATCTCTGAACCTTAAGGGAAATATATTTGGAACTTAAAGTACATCTGCAAAATCCTGTCAACAGCAGTATCTGTATTAGTCTTTGACTGAATAATCAGGGGATGGAATCTTGGGGGTTCCTCTTTAGGATTTTGCCTCCATATAACTAACCTCTCTGTGTTCCAGGCTCCTCATCTGTAAATTGGGATAATAATAATGCCTACTTCATAAGGTCGTTGTGAGGATCAAATAATGTAATATATGTAAAGTGCCTAGAACAGTTCTACATAGGAAGAGTAAAGCGTTTATTATTATTATTGTTGGAGCCTAGTGGCCCTAATTCTGAAGATGGTACCTAGTTGACTCCATGGCCGCCCCTGGGGTGAGTAGCAGAGCCTGTAGAAATGATGTTGGTGTTGGTGACTGGGCAGAGGCAGACGTACCTGGTGGGGGAGAGCAGGGATGTGGCAACGTTAAGCAGACAGCAAGATACCCAACAGAAGAGGGCACAACCAGAAAAGGAAGGTAGACAGATAGAGCCCAATGGTGACTGACAGATATAATCCTGAGCACACGGGACTCTCAGAAATGCTTGAGGGGGCACTTTTCAAGCTAAGCTCCTGCTGCATGTTAAACTCCCTTGGGAGTTTTTCAAAAGCACTTAACCTGGACCTCACCCTAGATCAATTAGACTAAAATTTAAGGCCTGTATCGAAATAGATTTTTTAAAGCTCCCTCAGTATTTCCAAGTACTGGGAGGATTCAAAACTACCAGGCTAAAGGGAAACACAAAATACTCCTGAAAGAGTCCAAAGAATTGTCATTCCTTCAGCCCACACTACCCAGGGCCGAATAGGAAACAATCCATTTGGAAGTAAAATCTCTTTTTGTTTCAGGCAGAAAGCACCTGGGCTTCCAGTGGGGCAAATGGATGTCAGTTCTGGCTTGGCTGTGGTCACAGCGGGTGGTGAGGGAGGTGCAGAACCCTGTAGGGCTGACGGGTCTGGCTGGGGAGCTGCATTGAGGAGAGGCAGGCCAGCAATGGGAACAGCAATGGCTCAGCAAACTTCTCCCCGTCAGTCCCACTGGGCTGACCTGGCTAGCTTGTACTGGGCCAGAGAGGTGATAGGGGCATCTATACTCAAAATAACCAAGTTAGTGGCACTGGAGCTAATCCCGCTGTGGTTGTTACTGAAGACCTGATTTTTCGCTGTGATTGTTCCAGTCTAAGGAAATAAGGGTTTACATGTAGGGTTAAGTTTGTTCTTTTTCAGTCGCAGACGTGTCTTGGCTGACACTAAAGCCAAGTTATGGAGCTTAGGCACAAACTAGCTGGGTAAATTAGAAAAGATAGCTGGAAGTCGATTGAATATGGGTTGGCAATGAGGAAGGCAGCTCAGGATTTCAATTTGGACTTTGCTGATACACTGGGAGGGCAAACTACATAATGGAGAGTTAACAATATATTAAAATGTGAAGGGTTATCTTTTGGAATGTCTCTTAGAAGTGCTTTCATGAGTTCTACATAGCCTATTTGAGAGTACCTAGAATTAAAAATATATATATTTATTCATTTACATCACATCTTTTTTTTCCCCCAAACAGTTTACACTAGATTATGGTTCCATTTATAAATTCCTACGTCAATTTTTTAAAATTTTAAATATTTTCTTTAATTGAAGTATAGTTGATTTACAATATTGTGTTAGTATAGGTGTACAGCAAAGTGATTCAGTTATACACGTGCATTTTTTCAGATATCTTTCCATTTTAGTTTACTACAAGATATTGAATATTGTTCCCTGTGCTATATAGTAAATCCTTGTTGCTTATTTATTTTATTATAGTAGTTTGCATCTGTTAATTCCACACCCCTAATTTAATCCCTTCCCCCCTTTCCCCTTTGGTAACCATAAATTTGTTTTCCATGTCTGTGAGTCTGTTTCTTTTTTGTATATAGATTCATTTGTATTATTTTTTACATTCCACATATAAGTGATATCATATATTTGTTTTTCTCTATCTGACTTACTTCATTTAGTATTATATTTTCTAGGTCCATCCATGTTGCTGCAAATGTCAATATTTCATTCTTTAAAATTTTAAATCTTGATAATTTGCACTTTAAAACATTTAATGATCCCATCTTTATTTATATAGTTTTGTAGTAAAAGTTGAACTTTTACGCATTCCCTTGAGTGATGATATTGCCATTAAGGTCTCTTATAGTGCTTTTAATCTTTATTTTTAAAGAATTTTCCTGAAAAGTACATTTCCTGGCAAATTATACCACCCTACTTGATTTGGGTCCCTTGGCTGGCCAGAATATTGGTGGAAGAAGTTGTATGAATCCAGGACCTCGAGCACTTTCAATTCTCTTCACAGTGAACTCAAAATCCAAGGCAATCATTTAATGCTCCTTTCTATCTTTACATTGGTTTTCTCATTGTGCCAGCTTGACATGCCTTCCTGTCTTAGGGCTCAATGCAGATGTGAATTATTAAAGATCAAACTAGTAGGCTGATCTAGTGGAAAAATAGATTACAGGCTGCAGGGAGCTCTTAGCCCAGAACACAAAGTGAGGGGAAGCATGGGCCTGAGGGCAAAAAGATCTAAAGTGATTCCTGAAGTAGAAAAGAGAATCCAGCACTCTTGTTTTCTAGACATATGAAAGCAAACTTGTTTCTTCTTTAAGAACTGTCATTACTACCTAAAGGCTTATCAAAACAATCCCTAAACCAAGCAGATAGAAATATAATATGCAGGTCATTCTCACAGCTATATTCTCAAATCCAAATTGATTCCCTACTTGTGCAATATGCATGTTTTCTAAATTATGTGGAAAAGTAATTGATCAGAATTGTTTTTAATATATTAACTTATTCTTATTTGTTTTATAGAATTAACTTTGGTTAAATTCATCATTCTTTGTATTTTTAATACTATTCATTAAAAAAGCATTAAAATTTTTTTTTAAATAAACATAGCAGGATAGGGTATCATCCTCTCTAGAAAGCAGCCCTGGGTTGCTTCTTATAACCATTGACCCAGGGCTGGAGAGGAGAATCAGGCTGCAACTTACCTCATTCTGAGCTCCATTACCTTTCCATCAGCATCTCTAGTTTTTAAATATAACCTATGGCTTTGTAGAAAAGCAATCAGTGATCTGAATTTTTGGATATGCAACTTAGCTATTCCAGATTTTTTTTTCATTTAAAAAATGTAAAATTGCATGAGAATGTTTAAATCCCAGCCAGAAAAGTCCAGTTCTATTTCAGGCTGTCCTGAAGACTATCATAGAGAAGGGAGGGAGGAAAAAAACGGAGGTAGACACATCTGGGATGCTATTTTCAGGCTCCTGGATTCCAGAAAGACCCTGGAAAGCTGGAAAGAGACCAGAAGTATGAAAGGAAATGATTAATGAGTGAAGTCAGGGCAGAAGAACTCTAAGAATGAATGTTCAGGGTGTGACTGAGAACTTGAAACCCAGGGGGACTTGGGAAAGGCAGGAAAGAACCCCTTACTTCATCAGTCTATGGGGGACCACACATTTAAATGAACCAGAGCTAAAGCTACGTAAAAAAAAAAAAAAAAAAAAGGCACTGTTCCCATTGGTTCTGAATCCTGCAAAGCCCTTGAGGTTGTGGATCAGACATTCTGGAGACAGCGGTGGCTCTTGGCCCCGGCTTCATATTAACCTCTCCAGGAAAGCTTTATAAAACACCCATGCCCTGGCCTCGTCCACAGAGGCGTTGTGGATGCCTAAGAACAGCTTTCTACACTGCAAATACCCGCAGAGATTACAATGATACTTGTAGATTACATGAAAACTTCTTAAAGTAATTGTCAAATCACAGCGACGTTTAAATAGCAGCATGGTATTATACATTATTGTAAGGGAAATCTTAAAGTTAGTTAAACAGTTAAATATGGAAACTTTATTTTAATTTGAAGAATGGTAGTAGTGATGAAACAATTTATTATGATGTCTTGAAACCATAGAGATTATTGTGCTCTATAGACTGGTGCTTCTCAAACATTAATGTGTAAAGGAACCATCTAGTGGATCTTATAAGATGAAGGTTCTGATCTGATAGGTCTGAGTGGGGCTGGAGATTCTGTTTTTCTAATGAGCTGTCAGACGAGGCTGAAACTGCTGGTCCAGGCACACACGTGGAGCAGTTGAGGCTGTAGTATATTAAACGGCTTCCTTTCCATATTCTTAGACCTGAAAAACCTCCGGAAATGATTTCTGTGTGAGATTTGGCATACTCATTCCCAATCCAAGAGGGTGGAGTTGGAAGAAAAAAGATTTTTTTTTTTAATACATCATGAATGACTCAGCATTTACCTTAAAGATATACAGGTCATGGGGAAAGCACTTTTGGTTAAAGAAATTTCAACCCTGCCATTTCCAAAAAGTCAATTCATGCATTCCAAAATTATGCCTTGATTTCAAGTAAAATGTTAAATGCTGTAAATAAACTATGTGCATACAAAAAAGCAGCAATTTCTTTCATGGTTGGAAAATAACTTTCCCCTGAAGAATCTGGCTGAGGTTTTTTGTCTTAAATGCAGTGCCTGGTCTGCACTCATTGCTAACATTAGGTGGCATGTGTGTGATGAACCAGGTAAAGAAGCCACTGAGAGTGCCGGGACAGGCCAGGAAGCAAATGTACTCGGAGTTCACATTTTAAAAATTGTTTCTGATCATACACTGTACCTACAGATATTGCACATATTCTTTGGGAAATGTTTTCTTTTTTTCTTGACACAAGTGAATTAAGTGAATTAAACAAACACAGATTCTCACCTTTTCAATAAACGATATACTACTACAGGACCGATATCTTTTTAGGAATTTGGCTCTACATGAGACTTTCTTTAAAATTATAAATCCTTTCCAACTTTTAGTTTAGTTGGGTTTTTCCCTCCTTTAGGTTTGAATTTTTTGAGACTTTAAAATATCTGTAAAGTGTCTGGGTATTATACTTTCAAATGCTTATCAATTTTTGGCGCAGGGAACAGACTGATACAAACCTCAAAGTATTTAAAATCCATGGTTACTGGGCTTATAAGTAATATTATGATGCTCTTAGAGTCCAATAGAATAAAAGAATAAGCAAAGAGTGTTTGATACGCTGGTAGAAATGAAAGAGCAGGTAATGTAATTTTCATAATGGGTAGTATTGTTTTTCTATTTGTGTTCCCAAATGTTCACAGCCTTTTGTATTTCAGTGTCCACAAGAGAGTTATTTAAAGGATAATAGAAACTGTCCTGGACTTGGAGGTTGTGTTCTTTCCAAAGTTCCTTACTGAAAGGATTAAAAGTTGCTTTCCTTTCCCTGCATTTCTGTCCCAGTGTCTCTCTCCTCCAACAATCTTCAGAGAATGTCTGTATCGGTGCATCCAAAACAGCAGCCCCCTGTCAGGTGTGGCTACTGAGCACTCGAAATACTGCTTGTCCAAATCGAGGTGTCCTGTAAAGTATAAAATACATACCCAATTTCCCAGACTTAGCATTTAAAAAAGTAAAATATTTCATTAATAATTTTTTTTCTAAATTTATTTATTTATTTAGGCTGTGTTGGGTCTTCGTCACTGCGCGTGGGCTTTCTCTTGTTGAGGCGAGCGGGGGCTACTACTCTTCTTTGTCGCTGTGTGCGCTTCTCATTGTTGTGGCTTCTCTTGTTGCGGAGCAGGAGCTCTAGGCTTGCGGGCTTCAGTAGTTGTGGCACTCAGGCTCAGTAGTTGTGGCTCGTGGGCTCTAGAGCACAGGCTCAGTAGTTGCGGCGCATGGGCTTAGTTGCTCCACGGCATGTGGGATCTTCCTGGGCGAGGGATCGAACCCATGTCCCCTGCATTGGCAGGCAGATTCTTAACAACTGCGCCCCCAGGAAAGCCCATTCATTAATAATTTATCTATTGATTTCATGTTGAAATAATATTTTTGATATATTGGGATAAGCAACATAATTAAAATTACTTTCACCTTTTGCTTTTTACATTTTTAAAAGAGACTACTAGAAAATGTAAAATCACATATATGGTTTACATTCAATTTCTATTAGACAGTATAGTAATTATCTAGATTGCTCATCTATGCTTTTGGAATCATATTCTACTTATTGAATATTTGCTATCCCTAAGCTAAGCATTTTACCTGTATTAACTCAATTTAACTATCTGCACTTTACAAATAAGGATATTGAGCTTACAGAAGGCAGGTAACTTGCTCAAGTCACACTTCTAGTAAGTGCAAGAGATGGGTTCAAACCTACAGCTGAAACTAAAGTCCGTCTTTCAGCCAGGGTGTCACCAGGCCAGGGTGAAGGTGAGGCGAGGGAGCCATTCGCCTTCAGTGCAAAACTTGGTAATCAAGATATATAATGTTTTAATGGAATATTATTTAAAAAATCAAAATTAGTGCAAAAAATTCATAATGAACAAAATATCAAATTTTTAAATAAATACAGAATTTGTTTCTGGACTTGCACGACACGGCCTCTCTCACCTCACCACAATCTTGGCCCTGACATTTGGTCCACCTTGCTGAATGCCCACTCACTTCTGTATGTGTTATATTCTCAAATATATTGTCAGAGCTTGGAGAGAGGGCCTAGACCTCACATCTCAGAGCCGCTCCTCAGGGTGCCCAGGCCTAGTGAAGTACTAAGATATGAGGGTTACTAATAAATGCATGAACAGCAAAAGACTAAAAGGCAATAGACCACAACGTTTAGAGATGTTTTCCCTCTGTGTGTAGGGGGGCCAGGGTGATTTCTCCATCACTTATTTTATATAAATATATATATATATATATATATATATATATAAAACTCTTACAATTAAAAACAACCTTTAAAAATTTTTGCCGAATAAGCTCTGAACTCGATTTAAAACTGTGGAGCAAGCACATCTCCTGAGAAAGGCGCTTACAGCAACCTTATACAATGAATGAAAAGCCATGACTTTGACAGCCAGACTCAACAAATCAAGTGTACTGTTGGGAAATCCTAGCTTGTTCATTTAACTCCTTTTGTTCAATGTGTGAATCACAGGGTGGGCCTTTTACAACGGGCCTTTCCAAACATGGATTGTATGATATGGGCCTGTAATCGGGGCTAAAGGACCTCAATCATTCCTCTATATTAGAGGTTCTCCATCAGCAGACCAAAAGGAATTTCCCATAGAACTTTCAGATCTCTCTTCCCACCTCTCCCCCACCAATTGTACACAACCTTCCTTATTTTTCTATTCTCTTTCCCAGCTAATTTGCCTGAAAAAGTAACCAATGCCATTTCTACTTCTTTACCTCCTTTCCCTGTTCAACTCACTCCCTTTGTTAGGGGAACCACTGACTGAAACCGCCCACCCTGGCCAGGCACAATGATAACCATTTACATAAGTTATCTTGTGACAGGAGGTCCTGGTAAAGAATGCAGAACAAGCCACGACCAACTGGAAGAACTTGGGAAAGGTCAAAAGGAGAGAGGAGACTCCAGTCCATATGTCCTACCAACTTCCCAGAATCCTCCTCTCTGGAATCCATCTTGGCTGAGCAATGCATGTGCCATCAGCAAGGACCCTGAGTCAGAATGATTGGCCAGAGACAACCCAGAAACAAACCCCATTACCATAAAACCAGAGAGTGCGAGCCACGTGGCAGAGCAGTCCTCCTGGGTTCCCTCACCCTGCTGCTGTCCACCCGGGTGCCCCTTCCCAATAAAGTCTCTTGCTTTGTCAGCACGTGTGTCTCATTGGACAATTCATTTCTGAGTGTTAGACAAGAGCCCACTCTTGGGCCCTGGAAGGAGTTCTCCTTCTTGCAACTCCTTTTGACTCTCCCCACTCTCTCTACACAGAAACTACTTTTGTGATGGTTCCTATTGACCTCCATGTTGTCAAACATGGACAGTTTACAATTTGCATCTTTCTTGATTTCTTAGCTGCTCTTGACACAGTGGACCAATGTCTCCTTTAAATACCCTTTTCTCAGCTTCTTTCATTCCATATTCTTCTGGTTTTCATCCACATTCTTGGATTCCTTCTGAATTTCCTTCAAAGGAGTTCCCTAGAAGAAACACCCCTCCATCTCCCTCCTGTCTCCCCACACTGTAACATTCTCCTATCACCAATGTTCCCCCTAAGCTTCACCACATGTATCTCCTTCACCTTTAGAAATCTTAACTTCCACTATGGGTTTGTATTGCTCCCCCAGAATCCATCCCCTTCCCTAAACTCAAATCATTCAATCAAGAGTAGCGTCAGGGGATTCCCTGGTGGTGCAGTGGTTGAGAGTCCGCCTGCCGATGCAGGGGACACGGGTTCGTGCCCTGGTCCGGGAAGATCCCACATGCTGCAGAGCGGCTAGGCCCGTGAGCCATGGCCACTGAGCCTGCGTGTCCAGAGCCTGTGCTCCGCAACGGGAGAGGGCACAACAGTGAGAGGCCCGCGTATCGCAAAAACAAACAAACAAAAACAAACAAACAAACAAAAACAAACAAACAAAAAAGATAAAAAAGAGTAGCATCAACAGGATAACCAGAATTTGGGGATCTAATATCCATAGTCGGTTATTCTACTAAAATCATCTGGTTTCTCTGTTTGCTCTCCCAGTTAGCCTGTGTCTAGCTCTTATTCACCATTGTAGCCTCAGTATCTGGAGGAGAACCTGGCACCTATCAGTATGATTTTGGCAGGAAGTAATAGAAATTCCAACCCCAAATGACCAAAACAAAAAAAGAAATGTAGTCTTTCACATAACTGGAAGTCCAGCAAAGAGTATACCAGGGGCTCCATAATGCCAGCAAGAACTAAGGTTCTTTTCAGTATCACCACTTAGTTATCCTCTGGGTCATTTTCACCCAAACACCAATTTCATTCATCAACATGAACGGCAGTGGGAATCAAGGGAAACTACAAAGTTGCCTTGTTCAAGAAGAAATTCCTGTCCTTTTGTATTTCTGTACCTCTAATTCACAGTGAATAATCAACAAGAACTGGCCAGTCATTTTACGTGCAGGGGGCAGGAGGGAGGAACACCTATTTGGAGTACTTTACCCAGATGTGAAAATTCTTGAGATGGATAATATAATATATAAAGCCAATCAAATTTCACACATAATATAATTATAGAAACCATAGTACCCTGTTTAAGAAAAAAAAATCTTTGAGATTTTTCCCGGGTATGAATCTCTCTTTTTATTCCTTTAAGCCAAGCCCTTCTAGGAGTAAGTTTTCAAACTTTGCTCCAAGTAATGTGCTTTGTCTTACAAATTCCATTCTGCTTTTCCACTCCACCTCACAATCCCTGAGGAATCAAGCTTTTTTCTGTGTGATTCTCCAAGTCTTGCCCTGAATCTCAGAAAAAAAAAAAAAAAAAGAATCTCAGAAGCCTACTGAAAATCCTATTTATTGAATGGATGGCCCTCCCAAACACCTTCAGTTTCTTCCAACTGATTCAAATTGCCCAAACTCCAAACACTAACCCAAAAGTTATTAAAGGCAAGCTAGTTTTCCTCTCTTTGGGGTGCAACTTTCCAGATGTTTCCTAGCTTTGCTGTCACCCTTTCTCTTGCTCTGTTTCAAATCTGTGTTTCCTTTCCCCTGGCTTATCTGATATTTTTAGCCTAATGCCTATCCTTTGGATTTGTCAGTCACATTTATCCCAGATTAAACCTTCAGTGTTTTCTCAAAGCTTTGCTTGAACTCTGCACTAGCTGGTTCTGTCCTTGACTGCCTTGGGCTATCAGACTCTAGGCAGCTAAATTCCTTCCATTGGCCTGCATATGGATACTTCTTCCCTTTCCTATGCCCCTTTATGTTTAAATTCCTTCTTTTAATCCACATTTATCAGTACTAGGCAGTCTAAGCTCTAATTTCCCCCTGTTCATCACCCATTACAGAATCGTTTACACAGTGAAGTATTTGCATTTACATTATATAAAACACCCTTGGCTCTTCCAGTCCAAAGGGACAGGCTTAGCTCAGGATAAAAAAACTGGTTCATGTTAGCAGGTCCAGATCCTGTCTGGTTCCACTTGAGTTATGTGAGTCTTGTCTAATTGAAGATCTGGCTCACTCCATAGAAATCAATATCTGAATTGATAATCAGCTGAAACTAATGAATTCAGGCTCGCCTGGTTTTTAATATCTGAAGGGCTTCTTTACATATGAAGTTGGGAAAGTAATAACATCAATTATTAAGAAAGAGCAACACAACAATTTAGACCAGAGGTGGGGAAACTTTTTCCATAATGAGCCAGATAGCAAATAATTTTGGCCTTGTGGGCCTTATAGTCTCGTGTTGCAACTACTCTACTCTGTTTTTCAGTGTGAAAGCAGCCATAGACAATCTTAAATGAGTAGGCATGGCTGTGTTCCAAAAAACTTCTATTTACAGAAACGGGTGGTGGGCCAGACTTTGCCCATGAGCAGTAGTTTGCCAACCACTGATCTAGATAGGTGGTTCCCAAACTTTTTGGCACCAGGGACCGGTTTTGTGGAAGGCAATTTTTCCACGGACCAGGGGTGTGTGGGAGGGAGGTTCAGGCGATATTGTGAGCAATAGGCGGAGGGTCAGGCAGTAATACGAGTAATGGGGAGCGGCAGATGAAGCTTCGATTGCTCGCCTGCTGTTCACCTCCTGCTGTGCGGCCCAGTTCCTAACAGGCTGCGCCCAGACTGGTACTGGTCTGTGGCCCGGGTGTTGGGGACCCCGATCTAGATGACCAGCACACAGGCTGAGGAAGGGCCCCTCCCCAGTCTATGTGTGCCAGGAGGATGAAAAGGCATGAGACCCATCTTGATGGAAGGTCAGTTTATCTGGTGGTAAATAGTATGAAAACACTGTTATATTAAAGCAAACCCAGATATTTTATGGAGTAGAATATAACACTGGACCTTGTTGAGGCAGGCTCTTGGGAATACTTTTTTTTAAAAAATTGAAGTGTAGTTGATTTACAATATTGTGTTAGTTTCAGGAGTACAGCATAGTGATTCAGTATTTTTGCAGATCATATTCCATTCTAGGTTATTACAAGATAATGGCTACAATACCCTGTGCTATCCAGTATATTCTTGTTGTTTATCTATTTTACACATAGTAGTTTGTATATTTTAATCTTGTACCCCTACTTTGTTCCTCCCCCTTCCCTCTCCCCTTTGGTACCACAAGTTTGTTTCTATATCTGTGAGCTTGTTTCTGTTTTGCATAAACATTCATTTGTATTAGTTTTTAGATTCCACATATAAAAGTGATATCATATAATATTTGTCTTTCTCTGATTTATGTCACTAACATAATATTCTCTATGTCCATCCATGTTGCTGCAAATGGCAGTTTTTAATTTTTTTTATAGCTGAATAATATTCCATTGTATCTGTATATACCACTTCTTCTTAATTGGGAATACATTTTTGACTCTTCTCTGCTATTAGAGGAACTTGGGTGGAAAGTTTCAGAAATGCTGATTGGGAGACACTTCTATAACTAATGACTACATGGGAACACCAGTGTGGTCTTGTCTAATTGCAGTGTCTTCATTTCCCCAAGGAAGCCTGAAACGTGACTAGAGCTGCACCTGTTGCACTATCTTGAGACTGACAAGCTTTGCATTTGGGATTTCACAGTGGTCCCTGCCTGCTGGCCAGTGAGACTCATAGGCTCTCTTTGTAGTTTCCCAGAAAGATCCAATTATTTTATAATGGTGTCCTGAAATTTTCTGCTGTTGTTCTGCTGAAGTTGCTACAATTATTAGGTCTTTCTGGTTCATCACACATCTGAATATTATACCGTCAATCTTCATCATTCACAGAGTCCATATTTGTGGTTTCATCTACTCAAATAAATTTTACAAAATTTATTTGTAAGCCCCAAATCAATACTGATGGCATTTTCATAGTCGTAGCAGACGTACAAGGATGAGAAACATTTGAGTCACCCGATTCACACATTCCCAGCTGAGGTCAAACAAGGTGATGTTCTGCCTTCTTATTTTAGCTCTCAGACTGTAAACACATGTCTTTTTTTGCAGTGTAGTGTCGCATTTCACACATTTTTTTGTGTTTTGGGGGTGACTTTGCTGTTTATAATGGCCTCCAAACATAGTACTGTCTGTCTGAAGTATCCCTGAGTGCAAGAAGGCTGTGATGTGTTTCACAGAGAAAGTACATGTGTTAGATAAGTTGCATTCAGGCATGAGTTACAGTGCTGATGGCCATGAATTTAATGCTAATGAATCAATAATATATATTTAATAAAGTGCCTGTAAACAGAAAAACATACAAAACAAAGTTATGTATTGATTGGTTGGAAAAAATGCTGTGACCAGAGGCTCACAGGGATCTAGTTCTGTATTTCCCCCAGGATCAATAGTTCAGTATTTGCTAATTCAGTGTTCAGTGACTTTACAGAAGGTAACTACCACAAAGAACAAGAATCCACTGTAATTCCACAAGCAGGGTCCTGCTGACTTTGTGCCCAGTGTCAGCCACTCTCAAGGGCAGCCAGTCATTTTGCCAGGTCCTGGAGGTCTTACTACTCAGACCATGAATCAGCATCACCTAGGAGGTTGTTATGCATGCAGAACCCCAGGCCCCAACCCAGATGTAATAAATCAGAATTTGTATTTAAACAAGATTCCTAGGCGGTTCACATTTACACTGAAGTTTGAGAAGCACTGCTTTAAGGCACTTCCATCATACCCACAGTTATCTCACTGGTCACCTTTTTTTTTCTTCTTGTTACACTAGACGCATCTTAAGTGCTTTTCACATGTCAAACACCACTCATGGTCAATTACATATTTCTAGTTAGGTACCATCCATCTGCCCACTCGCCAATTCACTAATTTAATCAATAAGCCTTTTTTTGAGCATCCATTTTATAGCAGATATAATGCTGATAGTGAGATTACACAGAAAAAAATCCTCAAAGACGGGGGACAGCCTGCAAACCAACACCACAAACTACTGAGGCACAGCAGGAATAGAGCCACAAAGAAGCACAAAGGTGGCAGAGAAAATAGTACTAGATAGATGTGTCTGTGAATACTTCCTGGAGGAATTATTTTGAACACAAAACACCTTTAATCTCTGTCAAGATGATTTAGCAAAGGAGAAGGTGTTTCAAAACATTCATTAAAAAACAACAACAACAACAACAACAAATTCATTAATCCTTTCAAATCTAATATGTAGCATTCTCTGAACATACATACCACAACTAGATTAGAATAGTTTTCCTACACAGAAACAAAAAATGACAGTAACATTAAAAGAAGTGTATTTAAGAAATAACAGAATATATGCAGAGAGAAGGAAGTTTTGTCACCCTTCAAGTGTCTTTTGATCCAGCATAATAATTGTTTCCCTTTCCTTACAGATTCTGATGATTCTGCACAATGTGAAAATTTTTATCATTTTTCTGATCTACCTTTACTTAATGTGATCTTATGTCAGAACTCAACAAAGGAAGTTACCTTTTTTCCTATACGTCTTTTAAGAAGTCTCAAGTTTATATCCCCTCTTATATTAAATTATATGATGGAATTGCAAAACAAAAATGGAAGAAATATTGAATCAAATGTGCTATTAATTTGCTGGCCTCAGCAGTCACTTAGACCTTTGAGAAAAGCCTTTTTCTTTGAGTACAAGCATGCTACAATTCAGCTTGCTCTCTTGTTTCACTGCTTGTCACAAAAATACCCCAAAGCTGGTCTGTATTAGCTTCTCCAGTTTACAGATGAGAAACCCAAGGTATTGGAAGGTAGTGCAATTTTATGTTATGAGTCAGCAGAGCCCTGGAAAGCCAGGAGGAAATAAGAGCTGCAGGCAATTTGGGGTAAGACTGTTCTTAAGTCAGTGAGTGACCTTATGAAGAGGTAAATTTGCAATTGAAAGCTATAATTAACTCTCTAAGTTGGAGCTCTGTTCCATCCTATTCATTTTGGAATAATGAAAACATTCTTATAATTTCAAGAAATAAGTTAGGGGCTTCCCTGGTGGTGCAGTGCTTGGGGGTCCGCCTGCCAATGCAGGGGACATGGGTTCGGGCCATGGTCTGGGAGGATCCCACGCGCCGCGGAGCTGCTGAGCTCGTGTGCCACAACTGCTGGGCCCGTGCGCCTGGAGCCCGTGGTCCGCAACGGGAGAGGCCACCGCAGTGGGAGGCCCACGCACCGCGATGAGGAGTGGCCCCTGCTTGCCGCAACTAGAGAGGGCCGGGGCACAGCGGCGAAGACCCAGTGCAACGAAAAATAAAAAATAAATTTAAAAAAAAAGTTAAAAGAAATAAGTTAAAGGAAGGCTGAGTGGAAATGTGGAATGTCTTTGAGTCATGCATGTGTTATGAAGCCATGCTAACATCCCGACTGCGGCTGAGACACAGACACTTGTGATAGATGTATAATGATGTAGGAGAAAGCGTTATGGTGTGCATTAGGAGTAACTTATACATATATTAATGTATTCCTGGGTAAAAGAAGTCTGAATGATCCAGGAAGATATAAATAAATTAATACAAGACTCCTCACAATTCACTTCTATAGCTGTAGGAAGCTGGCACATTATCAAGTGATGGATTTTGAAGTGTGGACTGAGGATAATAACCTAAGACAGCACTTTGAGAAGACAGAGAGTTTGAGAAGCTGGAGCAGCTGGTAGATTGGAGGGCAGGGCTGTAGACTCAGAGCTGCCTCTAACTCTCTCTGAGCAAGTCTTCCCTGGCAAATCTTTTCCTGTCTGTTTCTTCATCTGCAGTGAGGAAAGGGAACTGGGCTAGGTGGTCTCCAGTGTCCCATACAGCTCTGGTGCTCTCTGATCATATATTTGCATGACCTCCTCCCACTGGAGTCCCGAGAGAGACCTACTGCAGCCACCACCTGCAGAGCCACCTCCGGGCCAACATACCCATAGGCAGCTGATGATATCCCGCAAACTCAGTCCTCTTGTCCCTTTCCCTTCTCAGAGATGCTATTCCCTAAGTGGGAAAACTGCTCTGAGATTCCTCCCAGCATATAAGGAATTTGAAGTCTGGCAGAGTGGAGTTCAAATCCTGTTTTCTCTAATTACTGACTGTGCTGATGGTGGGGCCGTGCTTACTACCTGGGCTCTTGCTAGGCCACAGTTTCTTCATCCACAAAATGGGTCCAATGACATTGATTTCACAGTTTTCTTGTGTGGATTAAACAAATAAGATAATGCTAAATGATTCTACCTGAAAGAATACTGGTCACATGATAGCTTTCAAAAATGCTAGCTCCTTTCCCACTTTCTCCACACTGTGCAGTGTATTAGTGCTGAAAGATAAAGGGATAGTACTCTCAAAGTCAAATTTTAGGCAGCATTCGGTGATGGACAGATTTGGCTTCTCACCCTTGAAAACCTCATTACATAGGCAGGTAGACATTCTGCTTAAACAGCAGGTCCAGACCTTAAATACACCACCAATTCTCTCTAACAGACAGGAGTCTCGGGACCTGCGCCAGCCACCACTGAAGACGGGGCAAGAGCGGATAACAGCGTGCAGGCACTTTGCCTGTCTGACAGTCCGCATTTATACCATACCTGTGGGGTCGAAGAGCTAAAATAAAACACAGAGATCCTTCTAATGTGGGCAGTAGGGCTACTGTGATGATGCTGATGTAATGCTTGGATGAGCTGAAAGAAGCTGGCGCAGCCAAATTGCCCAGAGAAATGAGAGGAAACAGGCAGGATCATGGCCCAGGAGAAAAGATTAAGGTGTTCATGATGCAAACCTTAATACATTCAAAACCTTAAATATACAAAAAAAACCCTTCTTTTTTTTTGTATATTTAAGTCATCCGCGGTAAGGAAGAGGTAAGAAATTTACCCTCTGAACTCAGACTTTTGATAAACAACATTAATATGAAAGTTCCTAACTATCCAGTAAATCTGACAATGGCTTAAAGAACACTTAAGACAAGCTGCCTGTCTGGGCAATGTCTCTTTGCACAGCTTGCTGGAAGAAACCTTTCATAGAATGCAAAGCCCTGAGGTCAAATGGTCTTGCTCCCATTTCCCAGGTTGATTCTCCCCACCCACCTCTGCCCTCACCTTCCCAACACACATATTTCTTTTGTTCTTAGCTTAAATTCTAAGAAAACCAATCATAGTAGGAGCATGGCAAGGAAACCTTAAAATGCTTTACACAGCATCTACTTAAGTCTGAACCCTCATTTTTCGAGAAGAAATCCACAACATAGAATGACTGTGAAATGTCGGAAGCCCCATGCTGATGCCTGCACTGCGAAGAGAAATCAAGTTACCTGTCAGAGAATCGAGGATGATTCTAAAGGTATCGCCAGTTTATTTTGTACCAGGCTCAAAGCTGGAATTGGAAGAAGTAAAAATGAAGACAGTGTGGTCACTGACTTTAAGGTGTTCACAAGTTCATGGGGTGGGGGGCAACAGACTATTTCTCCTTTCCTGTTGTTAGCAAAGCAGGAACTCAGTAATGTAAGCTTCCATTTGGTGAGGTAGATGCCCAAGGCGCAAAGCCGGCCAGAGGTCTCAGACACTGCGAACGGTGGGGCAGAACGGTGCTAGCCTTGCCACCACATCCACGGCATGCCCTTTCTTTCCCTTCGTCCTTTCTGAGCCTGAGGTGTGCAGACTAACAGGTGAGAATAGTATTGAACTTCAGTGTGTGGGGAGATTTTACACCGCGGAGCAGTCTCCAAGCAGCCTATTCCCGTAGGTTTACGGCTCATACACCGTAGTTTGTGTATAGCCACTGCTGCCGTCATCATTTTCATACTATATAATGCTCGCTAAAAACAATGTTTCAAATTAAGCAAACGTGTTATCTTCAAAACAAGGGAAATCAAAGGGTTCTGCTCGTTTTGTTGGTTTTTCTAACACCTTGAGACATTAAACAGGTAAAGGACTAATTCCTGCTGTTCTTAGGCAAATATACTCATAGCCTTCAAAACATGGTGATTGGCAGTCATTTTTTTTAGATATCAGTTCAGACAGAACAGTTCTTGCCGTGAGTCAAGGTGACTGGGACTTTCAAAGTCCGTATCGTGCTTCAAGAATTCTTGACGTTAATCCTATAAAATAAAGGACAGGATTATCGTTTGCAGGTACACAGCATATAAGAAATACAGGATGGGCTGGGACTGTATAGTTAAATGATGTCATCCTAATGAATCATTGGAATTATTGATGTTTCTTAAGCTACACTTCTTTTCTCACATTAGTAATTCCGGGCTTATGCGTCACTGCCAAGGTGAGCGGGTGCTGTTGATCATCAACCAGAATCCCAGCTCTTATTGTGTACAGCTTGCCAAAATGGGCCTGAAGGGGTAATAGACATGTCTGTAGTCAGGCTTTGGCATATGCACAAAGACATCGAGCAAGACCAGCTCAACACTTGCTCTATTTTCCCTCCAAGAAAATGACTATTAGGTTAGAGATCTTCCTGAGAATAGCAAGGGACTGAAAGAACCATCTGTCCTCATAGTATCTTTTCTTTTACTCAAGCAAGGCAGGTTAATATAGGGGAAAAAGAAGGACCAAGTGCAGCAACAGAGGAGTGAGTGCTTTCACTTGAAGGGAAACATTTGACAGTCCAATGCTTGAGATATGCAGGGCTAGATTCAATGATTCAAGAATGAGCTTGCTAACTCTTATTCACTTCATCTGCTGGGTATTCCTTTCAAATTGGCCAGGTTTATATAAAATCAGAGGGTAGGGTTTTCCTATTCTACATGCTCTTTCACCTCATCACATCCCACAAATCCTATGAACAACTACATGAGGATTTTGTGAAAGGGAAGTAAGTGACCTTGAAGCAGTTTGCAGCAGGTGATGAACCACAGCCCTGAACCCCAGTCCAACCCCCTGACTCCCGAAGGGTATACTGAAGCATGGAAATACCCTTGTATTAGTGTGCTCCCTTTAAAAGTGAATGTACTGAAAAAATAAACAAGAGAGCCAATGAATTCTGATTAAAAAAAAACGAAGAGCAATAATGGAGCACTAGCCTGACCAAATATTAAAACGTGTGAGTGTGTGTGTGTGTGTGTGTGTGTGTGTAAAATAGTGAGGCAGCATTGCGTGAACAGACAGATTAAAGGAACAGAATAGAAAGTCCAGAAATGAGTAGGAAGTCCAATTCATAAAAAGTCAGATGCAAGAAGGGATTCAGTATCAGATAAAGGTGGTATCTCAAATAAATGTAGGAAAGATGGATATTTTAATATACGGTGTTGGACATCTGAGTAACCATATGGGAAACACAAGGTTGGATCTATAACTCACATTATGCTAACAGGATAAATTCCACATGGATCAAAAATTTAAATGTTAAAAAAGGGGAAATCCTAAAACTATTAGAAGAAAAATGTGGGGAATTTATCATTTGAAACCAAAAATCATTAAGGAAAAATAGTTAGTCTAACTAAAATTTTATTTTAAAAGCCTGTTTAGGGGAAAAAAATGCTTTAAGCAACAACACAAAACAATTGACATATTGGAAAAATTATTTTCAACTCATTTCACAAAAGGCTAACCTCCCTAATACATAAAGAGCTTCTAGGAACTCATGAGAAAAAAACCCAACAACTCAGAAGAAGAATGAGCAAGGGATGAACAGATGGTTCACAGGAAAGTAAATTAAAGTGATTCAAACGTATGAGGAGACACCCAACCTCATCAAATTAAGATGCATGCAGATTAAAACTACACTGAAACACAATTTTCCACCATTCAGTAAAAATCCAAAGTAGAGGTAATCTGTTGGTCTGACTGAAGAGAAATAGGTGCTGACATGTACTGCTAGTGGGAGGGTGAATTATTACAACTCCTACGAGAACAATTTTGCACTATCTATCAAAATTATAAATACATATTATATTTGACCAAGCAATTCCACTTCCTGATATATATATATATATATACATTTTCTCCTACAGCACTTTAAAAAATAATAGTACAAGTATCCTTCCGTGAGAGAGAGGTTAAATATATATTTATGTGATGGAATACTATGCAGCTGTACACAAAAAAAGAGGTAACACTGTATAGACTGATATGGAAAGAGTTCTCTGATTCATTAATAAGGAAGAAAGGGTTCAGTAAAATATACCCCCTTTTGGGTAAATAGATGGGAAATAAAAATCTATACTCACATTGTTGGTATACTCAAAAAGAGACGGGGGATGGACGCCTAAGATATTTCTAACACTAGCCTGCTGGGAGGTGGAGGGTTGGAGGATGAGGACAGGCAGAAGAATTTTAGTCCTCTCAAAGAGTGAGTTTCCAAAACTACAGCTGCATGGGATTAGAGGCACAGTCTGGGGTCATGGAATTGACCAGGTTTGGGGCCCAGCTCAGGATCAGACAGGTGGCTTTGGCCTCATTATCCCAGAGGGCTTGCCAGCAGCACTGGCCAGCTCTCAGACTATAATACACAGCACATTCCAGAATCAAAGTTGAGAGTGAGAAGATGCCCCAGGAAGCCGTTGGACTAAGACATGGACTCGAGCCTTCTTCATCCTTTTCCTTTCCTCATTTTGTCCTCCACTGGACCAACAGTTCTCAGCTAAGGGTAATTTTGCCCCAGGGTGGCATTTTTGGTTGTCATAAATAGGAATATATATATTTGGCATAAAATGTCAATAGCATTGAAGGTGAAAAACTGCACTAGTGTAAGATACCAGGGAAAGGATGAAAGCTGCGAGGCAAAACAAAGGGAAAACGAGGAAAAGCTTTAAACCTGTCCATGTGTCTGAGGTAATGTAGAGGGGAGAGATGGATGATGTTTCTATGCCCTGGTATGACAAACACCGTGAAACTTAATATTGAATAAGGCATAAAGCAGATCTAAAAGCACCGTGCTATAGCTCAAGAATAATAATTAAACTCCTGCATGTATGGGAAATCTCTTCAGCGTTGGCACGTCACGCCTTGTTATAGCCCATCTCTCTCACAGTCACCACGTGGCCTGATTTGCACGAGACACTGTGTCAGGAAACCCTGAGGAGACTCAGCGAAAACAGCGCTCCCACTGCAGAAGGGCTGTCTTCTCTCCAAGGTAATTCAGCAGCCGTTAAGGAGTCTTCAATTTACTGCACAGCAGCTAAAAGGAGGAAGAGCTGTGTGTTGCCTCGCTTGCTAATCGCCAGACCCCGTGGGAAGGGGTGCAGGGAAGGGAGGAGAGGGTCGGCTGGAGGAGATGCGATGAATCACTGGGTGGTAGCGACTGCCTGGACCGAGGCTAGCGTTCCAGGCTTCGTTATCCGACGTTCGGAAGAGCAGGGAATCAATTCCAATGGCAGAAGCAACAAAAATGCATTCTCATGCCAGGGAAACAATCAGAAAGAATGATAGCAAGTAAGAAAGAATAGATAATCGGCAGAGTGGGAGAGAGAGCCCTGGGGCGCCGAGCTGGCATCCTCCTCATATGAGCGGCAGTGCTCCCAGGGCCTTAATCGGCTTCCCAGTAGTGGCGCGGAGGCTGCGATGGGAGCTCAGCGCTGAGGACTTAACAAGAGTAGAGCCATGCGTGGGGCGTCCTGGGAGCTGGCTTCCCGCAGGGTGTGTGGTATTTATCCAGCACCTGTGGGGAACGGGGTTGCCTTCCCACTTTTCCAAGAGTTTTTTTAGAAAGGAGCTAGCCTGGCCCTCTGCCCAAGGGAACTTCACCGGCCTGGAGATTTGGCTTCGTGGGATTTTTCCTGGTTTTCTTGTGGAATTAGCCCAGCACTCTCAAAGAATTAAATAAGTGGCCTTGGTGGAACCTTGCCACCCTCCTTCAGTTGGTTGTCACGGAGTCTCTTCTTAACTAGTTCTTCTTCTGCTGGTTCCAATGATTCCCTCCCTGCACAGACTGTGAAACTCTTCCAGGTACAGAGCAAGGAAGTGGAACTTGTGCCAGAAGAGTAGGAGGATAGGAGGATGCCCGAGGCGGATGGCGGGGAGGGCGGGGGGGGAGTCAGTCAAACTCACAGCTCAAAGCCATTCAAACAGTATTTACTAATATATATTTTGGCCACTATTTTATGTCCATAGAGAAATACCAGCAACAAAAATCCTTGAAGAATCAAGGAAAATAACGTGCTCCTCAAGGAATGAAGAAAGTCTGAACGCACCTGCAATCTTTCCGTCCTTTGAAGTCTCAACGGGAAAAACTTACACGCAGAGATGGATTCAGGAATAGCTATATAAATGCCTGGTTAATGAACCAGATTTCCGTTTCCTTGGAATGATCCTAAAAATCAGAAGAGCTTCCATTTGCATCACCCTTAGTATTTTAGACCCTTGCCACGTTCCTTACCTTGTTTAATCCTTGCAGATCCCTAGGAGATTGCTGTAGTGTCGCAGTTTAAAGATCAAGAAATCATGGTCCAGAGGTTTGACTATAAGTTGCTTAAGATAACGGAGCCAATGACATAGATGATTTTTCTATGCCCTGGTGCTACAGACACTTTGGAGCGACCAGAATGAACCTGGGCAAGCAGAAGCAGCAAAGATTTATTTAGCATCTGCCCTGTGTTGAGCGCTTTGTTAAACATTTGTGTTCTTTACTCTCTTTAATGCAAATAACAGTCTTGTAATGTGGGTACTGTCATTTTCAACATTAACTAATAACACGCTGTATATATATACTGCAGGAAGGTGGGAGCTCATTAATGAATATTGGTACAACTTGCTTTGCCAGCTGAAAATATACATATATCTCATATTTTTTCTATTAACTGTTTAGGAATTCACATGCACTCATTAATAAAATGTCTAGGATTGCATTCATAGTGAGTCTCACAAGCCTACTCAGTTCAAAAGAGTTAATCCTCCCTTTGAGTGCCAGGCAGAGAGAAAACTGCAGCGTCTAGCTGGTCCACTCATGTCGTTGATTCTGTGACCGTCCCGTAGTATCTGTTACTGTCCCTCAGTGTCCTAGTGAACACTTTGATGTTTCCATGTCCCCAAGGTCCAAAGGACAATTATTCTCTCTGCCAGTGAAGCCTCTGCTCGTCTTGATTCTTGCAGAGGCTGCTGGAAAACCGACCCAGTTGGGCTGTTTAGTTTACCTTCACATCCTCAACTACTGATTCCAAAACAGGAGCGACGTGCGTGAGGAGCCTGGGTCTGCAGGGGCATCAGCCGCATCTGCCCACAGTGCCCAAATCAGCTCTTGGCCGTGAGTCTCTAGGCCCAAATGACCATACCAGCTCTACCTTCCTTCATGGTAGCTTCCCCTCCAAGGCCTGTGCTGTCCTTTCCTACCAGAGGACCCCTGTCATCGCAATTCCACAGCATAGTAGGGAGGTTTTTCTAAGGCTGAAATTCAAAAGGGAGAGGGGTCATTATCCCTTTACTTCCAAGAAGTTCCTTGGTGCCTGGGTAAATTTTCCTACCTTCTCTCCAGGACCACTTCCCATTCAGGTGGTATTTAGAGGGTCACTTTCGGGAGACCACACATGGTTCTATATTTTTTTCCCTCCAATATAAAGGTACATATTGGCCTTACATTGCCGTAACTAATGTAGGCCACCCTGAGTCATTTCACCTAAAATAATTTTTTAAAAATTTGTTTCAAGGCGACTCTGGCTCTAGGCGTAGAAGAACCTGGCACAATTTTCAGAGTCCATCTCACCAGATACCCCTTTACCTCCTGTGGGAATCCATCAACTGGATGATATTGCTAATCACACCAGTGTTATCTGTTCCTCCCAAATCTATCCAGCAGAACAGTTTATATTTCTCTCTAAGCTACACCATTTTTCAGATGACTGGCATAAAACAGAAATGAAACATGTAAATAATTCCAGAAATGAAACTCGTAAATAAAACGTGTGATAATTATTATCTTAATAATTAACCCATCACTGTGGAAGTCATAGCTGATAAATATCGTGGTTCTATCAACATACGGTTTTGAGATATTAGATGGCGCTGCTGATGCTATGTTTCCTCGTGACACTTTACAAGCAAGCTAAAAATGCACAAATACGTCCAAAACAATGACAGAAAAAAGGAAAACAAATTCCAAACCACAGGAAGCAGGAGATAATCTTGTGTGAAGCTGTGAGCCATTTCACATAATACAAAGTAACTTCTGGTACTGTAGGAGGAACATTGAACACATAAAAAATAAAAAAAAAATTACCTTACCAAATAGACTGCACTGAACACACATGCTCTCTTCTTTTGTGCTCTTGTCACTGACCACTAAAACAAAAGACAATGGATTTTGTTTTAGAGATATAAACCCCCGAGGGACAAAGAAATGCAAAAGGGCATGGCAGCATCAGAATTTTGAAAATTGGGAAGATGGAAAAGGCAACAGGCCCGAGAAAGGTAAATTTAAAACGTGTAGTGGGAAAAGCTGAAAACCAATCTGATTTACATGGCGAAACCTCGAAAGTTCTGGAGTTGACAGCACCAAGTACGCCTGGAGGCGGATAACGAGAGATGGGCTGGCTAAAATAAGGAGAATGAATTGAAAACTAACTAAGAAGCAGCTGGATCCTCAGATCCTTCACTCCACAAGCTGGATGATTGAGCCTCCCCACTCTGGCAGGAAATTGGAAGTTTATTCTCTGTAGAAGGTAAAGAGAGAGTCTCCAAACTGGGAGACATTAAACACAGTTAAGGGTGGGGATTCTCCTCACAGTAACTACTAAAGTAGACCTCATGCATATTCATAACCAGTTCCACCTCTAGGAATACACACAACAGCCATTATCTGTAGTCAAGAATGAGAATCAACTCAAATGTTCATCAACAACAGGATGGAGAAAATAACTGTGGCATATTCTTATAACAGAAACTCACAAAAATAATGTTGAATGAAAGAAATCAGACACCACATGTTACCTATTGTGAGTTTCTAATTATAAAAAAGTTCAGAAAAAGAGGCAAACTTAATCCACGGTCTTAAAAATCAGGGTAGTGGTTAATCTGGGGAAGGTAGGAGGCCATAGAACCTGGTAGGGGACATTGGAGAACCTTTCCATTTCTTGAGCTGAGTGCAGTTATATGGATATGTTCACTTTGTGATAATTTGTTGAGCTGTACACTTCTGATCTTGTTGCTTTTCTGTATGAATGTAATACTTCACCGATAAAGTTTATTTTTTTAAAAATGGGCCAACTAACAGATCTATAATTGCATATCAAATTCAGAAGACTTGAAGACCCTTATTTTCATTATAGGTAGGGATTTCTTTATAAACTTACCATCAGTGGAAAGGAAATGGGTAAGGCTGTTGGAGAGGAAATTCTCTTGGCCCAGAAACCTCTACTGAGAGACAAGTTGCACCTAGACTAGGCTGTGACTTCATCTCTTACATCCATATGTTAGAAGAAGCTTGTTCTCTGTCTATTCTAGATGTCTAGCATTAAAAAACTCCATTTCTTCCTAGATCATTTTGATAAGTAGAATTCTAAGATGTCCCCAAGATTCCAGGCCCCTGTTATACTCACACTTTCTCCTAGTTATTCAATTAAATATCAGTTTATTGAAGTGAAGGAATTTTTCAGATGTGATTAAGTTCTCAGATCATTCGATCTTAAAATTGGGAGATTATCCGGGGTGAACCTGACCTGATGAGATGAACCGTTTAAAAACAGAGAGTTTTTCTGGCTGGTCAAGAAGAAAAAATCAGAGAGATGTGTTCCTGCTAGCCTGGAAGAAAGCAAAGCAAACCTCTGTGTGTAAACTGCCTATGGGGGCCATGTGGCCAGGAACTGAAAATGTTCTAGGAACTGAGAATGTTCCCTAGGTGAAAGTTAGCAGGAAAATCGGGACCTCAGTCCTACAACTGCAAGGAAGTGAATTTTTCCAACAACCAGTGAGCTTGGAAGAAGACCTCAAGCCCCATATGAAAAGCATAGCTCAGGCCGACAAATTGATTTCAGCCTGGTAAGATCCTGAGCAGCAATCCAGCCATGCCATGCCTGGACTTCTACCTGCAGAAACTGTTAGATAATAAATTTGTATTGTTTTAAGCCACTAAGTTTGTGATAATTTGTTAGAAAACAGATACAGTCATCTTCTCCCAATGCTATTAGCCACCATCTCATTTCCTATGTTATACAAAAGTTACTAATTACTAGTGTGAATGAAAAATATTGCCTGCCATATCAGTAAACAAAGGATGTTGCAGCCATCAAACCATCACATTACAACCTCCTCGATAGTGAGCCCTGAGGGAGCTCAGGATGGAGGCAGGAAGCCTGCCATCTAGCAGTCAACTGCTGCAGCCACCCTCAGTGGTATACCCTGAGGAGACTCAGGATGAGAAAGCAGGGGATACTGGCCTCAAATAGCTGAGGTGCATATCAAAGGAATGATTTCAGTGAGCCCAGACTCTTGCATTTTCCCATACATAGAAAAGCCCTAAATTCCTTAACTTGAGATATCTGGTTTTCTTTAATTGACATTAATCTTTTGATGTTCTGACTACCTGGTCTTTGTTGCAAAAACTCCTATATATCCTGGCTCCCCACCTTGCCTCTTCGGAACAGTCTCTCAGAGTTATCTGAGATGCTGTGTCTGGGGCTTAAGTCCTCAGTTTTGTCTGACAAAACATAATTCTCAAGTTTTAGGTTGTGCATTTTTTTCAGTTGACACTAGTTAAATTGCCCTTTGAAAACTTTCTAAAATTTTCTAATACAAGAGTTATCATGATTCCTCTTAGTAGCAGATCAATGATGCCCATATTAGCACCTTAGTAGGTTTTAGAACTCAGCCTGTAAACTCAAAGATTAAGAAGGATCAAAGGTGAAATCTAGAAAACAAAAAATAGTATTAAATAAAGTGAACACAAACCTGTTGACCAGCTCTTGAAACATTTGACACGATGAGTAATCTTTGAGAGGTGAGTGAGGCAAATGAATAAATAAATAAAATGTGAGTACATTGTCACATAGAATGTGTTTCACTTAAGGAACTAATCAGTGAATTTGTTCCAAATGAGGAATAGAGATAATTTAGATTTTTAAAAGCTTTGCACTAATTTGTGTGTGTCAGAGGCAATAAATGGCAAAGAAGAGAAGGTGGAATCCCCTCGGTCTCTGGGAATGACAAAGGGTGGATGACCATATCCTTCTACAGTCCACTGGGGGGATTTCTTTTGGCACCAAACCATTGTCTTAGATGCAGTTGTGGTTGGGATCATATGGCAAGTCCTTTGTCTCTGCCATGCTGATTGTGTAATTTGTGCACTTAACTATTCCAATCTTTGCTGGATCCATACTCTTTTTCTACCAACTATAAGCTGCTTTGTATTTGTGCCCCATCGTTATGATCAATGTGATGCCATATTTCAAAGAACATTATAAGTAGTACTTGAAAACAAACTCCCTACCTGTAATCAAAATAATTTCCAAGGCTTCAGGCATACATATCCTCTATACTAAAATGGGGATTAAGTTAAGAAAAGCTGTATTTTGTAAAAGATTGCCCACACAGGTGCTGGCTGAATGCTTGCGGATTTGTGAAAGTAGAGAACTCCATAGTTCTTTGTGGGTTCTGCCAGGGAATTCTGAGAAATTGCCTAATTAAATCAGCACATAATGGGAGAAGACAAAATGCCTCCAAAGCCTAAAGACACAATGTGCCTTTGACCAGTGCGGACCTGGACTACATCTAAAGAAAGTGACTGCAACTGAAGAAAGAAGGAGTGGTCAGCAGGAAAGACATATTGATAGACAAGAGCCACAGAGGTCACACAGGACTAGTTGAGTGAGTGAGAGAGAATGAATTTGGGAGGGGAGAGCAATCTTTTCACTAAAGAGATGGAACTTGGTGGGTGGCAGGTTATTTCATCTAACTTCCCTAGATTTGAGAGTTGTTTCCCCCAATTAAAATCCCTTCCTCGATTTTATACTCACCAAATGAAATTCTTACTTAAAAAATTTAGATTTTCATGTGCCTTTTTATGAATAAAGAATTGTGGATAAATAACTAGTGTTGCAGTTTTCATGTTTAATTGTGACTTTGGTTATCTATAGTGCTTTAAATATCTTACTTTTGCAAATTTACAAAACGATAAGGCCACCACATCAGTTCTCTGACAGCTTTGTTTCAACCTATGAGGTAGATTCTATTACTGGCCCATTTAACTGAGGAGGAAACTGAGACACAGAAGTCAACTTGCCTGTGTTTACCCAGTTAGCCAGTCAATGGTACAAGAGCTGGAAGAGATTTTTTAATGGGACTGCATTGAGTTCATTAATTTGGGAGGAATCAAACCTTCATATTATTGAAACTTCTAATACATGAACATGGTATATGCCTCAATTTATTCTATTTTCTTTAATTTCTCAAAAATGTTTTATTGTTTTCTTGATAGAGGTTTTACACATCTTTAACTCATAGGTATTTGATAGGATTTTTTTGCATTTGTACCTTTAAAATTTTTAATGTCTAACTGATGTTGTTGTTATGCAAAAATACAGTTGCTTTTATTTTTTTTTCTTTACTACAAACTTTTAATATGCTAATATGTGTTGTGGATGATCATAAGATACATTTAACATATAGCATTTCCCATACTTAGTTTTCCCCCGGGCTCTTCCTTTGGGAAGCAACTCCTGGAAGTATGTTTGCTCACAACACACTTTTGGAAAAGCGAAATTAATCTTGCTGTCAGGGCAGGTGTTTCAAATGATCATTTTACCCAAATGAAGGCTGTAGATTTTCCTCTGATGAAGTTATTTGGTTAGCCTTTACCAGCCTGCCACAATGATTTTTAAAAAATATGTATATATGTCAATCCCAATCTCCCAATTCACCCCCTCCCACTTGGTGTCCATATGTTTGTTCTCTACATCTGTGTCTCTATCTCAACCTTGCAAACCGGGTCATCTGTACCATTTTTCTAGATACCACATATATACATTAACATACGATATTTGTTTTTCTCTTTGTGACGTACTTCACTGTGTATGACAGTCCCTAGGTCCATCCTCGTCTTTACAAATGACCCAATTTCATTCCTTTTTATGGCTGAGTAATATTCCATTGTATATATGTACCACACATTCTTTATCCATTTGTCTGTCGATGGGCATTTAGGTTGCTTCCATGACCTGGCAATTGTAAATAGTGCTGCAATGAACATTGGAGTGCATGTGTCTTTTGGAATTATGGTTTTCTCTGGGCAAATGCCCAGTAGTGGGATTGCTGGGTCATATGGTAATTCTATTTTTAGTTTTTTAAGGAACCTCCATCTTGTTCTCCATAGTGGCTGTATCAATTTACATTCCCACCAACAGTGCAAGAGGGTTCTCTTTTCTCCACCCCATCTCCAGCATTTGTTGTTTGTAGATTTTCTGATGATGCCCATTCTAACTGGTGTGAGGTGATACCTCATTGTAGTTTTGATTTGCAATTCTCTAATAATTAGTGATGCTGAGCAGCTTTTCACGTGCTTCTTGGCTATCTGTACGTCTTCTTTGGAGAAATGTCTATTTAGGTCTTCTGCCCGTTTTTTGATGGGGTTGTTTGTTTTTTTAATATTGAGCTCCTTGAGCTGTTTATATATTTTGGAGATTAATCCTTTGTCCATTGATTCATTTGCAAATACTTTCTCCTATTCTGAGGGTTGTCTTTTCGTCTTGCTTTGTCATAGATTAGTTGACCATCGGTGTGTGGGTTTATCTCTGGGCTTTCTATCCTGATCCATTGATCTATATTTCTGTTTTTGTGCCAGTACCATATTGTCTTGACTACTGTAGCTTTGTAGTATAGTCTGAAGTTAGGGAGTCTGATTCCTCCAGCTTCTTTTTTTTCCCCTCAAGATTGCTTTCACTATTAGGGGTCTTTTGTGTCTCCATACAAATTTTAAGAGTTTTTATTCTACTTCTGTTAAAAAATGCCACTGATAATTTGATAGGGATTGCATTGAATCTGTAGATTGCTTTGGGTAATAGAGTCATTTTTGCAATATTGATTCTTCCAATCCAAGAACATGGTATATCTCTCCATCTCTTTGTGTCATCTTTGATTTCTTTCATCAGTGTCTTATAGTTTTCTGAGTACAGGTCTTTTACCTCCGTAGGTAGGTTTATTCCTAGGTATTTTATTCTTTTTGTTGCAATGGTGAATGGGATTGTTTTGTTAATTTCTCCTTCTGATCTTTCATTGTTAGTGTATAGGAATGCAAGAGATTTCTGTGCATTAATTTTGTATCCTGAACTTTACCAAATTCAATGATTAGCTCTAGTAGTTTTCTGGTGACATCTTTAAGATTATCTATGTATACTATCAAGTCATCTGCAAACAGTGACAGTTTTACTTCTTCTTTTCCAATTTGTATTCCTTTTATTTCTTTTTCTTCTCTGATTGTCATGGCTAGGACTTCCAAAACTGTGTTGAATAGAAGCGGCGAGTGGAGATCTTTGTCTTGTTCCTGATCTCAGAAGAAATGCTTTCAGTTTTTCACCATTGAGAATGATGTTTGCTGTGCGTTTGTGGTATATGGCCTTTATTTTATTTTATTATATTTTTGCGGTACGCGGGCCTCTCACTGTTATGGCCTCTTCCATTGCGGAGCACAGGCTCTGGACACGCAGGCTCAGTGGCCATGGCGCACGGGCCCAGCCGCTCCGCTGCATGTGGGATCTTCCCGGACTGGGACACGAACCTGTGTCCCCTGCATCGGCAGGCAGACTCTCAACCACTGCACCACCAGGGAAGCCCTATATGGCCTTTATTATGTTGAGGTAGGTTCCCTCTATGCCCACTTTGTGGAGAGTTTTTTTCATAAATTGGTGTTGAATTTTGTCAAAAGCTTTTTCTCCATCTAATGAGATGATAACATGGTTTTTATTCTTCTATTTGTTAATATGATGTATCACATTGATTGATTTGCATATATTGAAGAATCCTTGCATCCCTGGGATAAATCCCTCTTGATCACGGTATATGATTCTTTTAATGTGTTGTTGGATTCTGTTTGCTGCTATTTTGCTGAGAATTTTGGCAACTATATTCATCAGTGATATTGGTTTGTAATTTTCTTTTTTTGCAGTATCTTTGTCTGGTTTTGGTATCAGGGTGATGGTGGCCTCGTAGAATGAGTTTTGGAGTGTTCCTTCCTCTGCAATTTTTTGGAAGAGCTTGAAAAGGATGGCTGTTATCTCTTCTCTAAATGTTTGATAGAATTCACCTGTGAAGCCATCTCATCCTAGACTTTGGTTTGTTTTAATTGCTGTTTAAATTTCATTACTTGTGATTTGTCTGTTCATATTTTCTATTTCTTCCTGGTTCAGTCTCAGAAGGTTGTGCTTTTATAAGATATGTCCATTTCTTCCAGGTTGTCCATTTTATTGACATATAGCTGCTTGTAGTAATCTCTCATGATTCTTTGTATTTCTACAGTGTCAGTTGTTACTTCTCCTTTTTCATTTCTAAAGCTGTTGCTTTGAGTCTTCTCCATTTTTTTCTTGATGAGTCAGGCTAATGGTTTATCAATTTTGTTTATCTTCTCAAAGAACCAGCTTTTGGTTATATTGATCTTTGCTATGGTTTCTTTAATTTCTTTTTCATTTATTTCTGCTCTGATCTTTATGATTTCTTTCCTTCTGCTAATTTTGGGGTTTTTTTTTTTTGTTCTTCTTTCTCTAATTGCTTTAGGTATAAGATTAGGTTGTTTATATGACATATTTCCTGTTTCTTGACGTAGGGTTGTATTGCTATAAACTTCCCCCTTAGAACTGCTTCTGCTGTATCCCATAGGATTTGGGTCATTGTGTTTCCATCGTCGTTCGTTTCTAGGTATTTTTTTGATTTTCTCTTTGATTTCTTCAGTAATCTCTTGGTTATGAAGTAGTTTATTGTTTAGCCTCCATGTGTTTTTATGTTTTACAGATTTTTTTTCTCCTGTAATTGATATATAGCCTCAGAGCATTGTGGTCAGAAAAGATAATTGATACAACTTCAATTTTCTTAAAGTTCTTAAAGGCTTGATTTGTGACCCAAGATATGATCTATCCTGGAGGATGTTCCATGAGCACTTGAGAAGAAAGTGTATTCTGTTGTTTTTTGATGGAATTTCCTATATATATCAATTAAATACCTCTTGCTTAATATGTCATTTAAAGCTAATGTTTTCTTATTTATTTTCATTTTGGATGATCTGTCCATTGGTGACAGTGGGGTGTTAAAGTCCCCTACTATGATTGTGTTACTGTCAATTTCCACTTTTATGGCTGTTAGCATTTGCCTTATGTATTGAAGTGCTCGTATGTTGGATGCATACATATATATGATTGTTATATCTTCTTCTTGGATTGATCTCTTGATCATAGTGTAGTGTCCTCTTTGTCTCTTGTACAAGTCTTTATTTTAAAGTCTATTTTGTCTGATAGGTGAATTGCTACTCCAGCTTTCTTTTGATTTCCATTTGCATGGAATGTTTTTTTCCATCCCCTCACTTTCACTCTGTATGTGTCCCTAGGCCTAAAGTGGCTCTCTTGTAGACAGCATATATATGGGTCTTGTTTTTGTATCCATTCAACCAGTCTATGTCTTTTGGCTGCAGCATTTAATCCATTTACATTTAAGGTAATTATCAATATGTATGTTCCTATTACCATTTTCTTAATTGTTTTGGGTTTGTTATTGTAGGTCTTTTCCTTCTCTTGTGTTTCCAGTCTAGAGAAGTTCCTTTAGCATTTGTTTTGAAGCTGGTTTGGTGGTGCTGAATTCTCTTAGCTTTTGCTTGTCTGTAAAGTTTTTAATTTCTCCATTGACTATGAATGAGATCCTTGCTGGGGAGAGTAATCTTGGTTGTAGGTTTTCACCTTTCATCACTTCTTTGTCTCTTGTACAAGTCTTTATTTTAAAGTCTATTTTGTCTGATAGGTGAATTGCTACTCCAGCTTTCTTTTGATTTCCATTTGCATGGAATGTTTTTTTCCATCCCCTCACTTTCACTCTGTATGTGTCCCTAGGCCTAAAGTGGCTCTCTTGTAGACAGCATATATATGGGTCTTGTTTTTGTATCCATTCAACCAGTCTATGTCTTTTGGCTGCAGCATTTAATCCATTTACATTTAAGGTAATTATCAATATGTATGTTCCTATTACCATTTTCTTAATTGTTTTGGGTTTGTTATTGTAGGTCTTTTCCTTCTCTTGTGTTTCCAGTCTAGAGAAGTTCCTTTAGCATTTGTTTTGAAGCTGGTTTGGTGGTGCTGAATTCTCTTAGCTTTTGCTTGTCTGTAAAGTTTTTAATTTCTCCATTGACTATGAATGAGATCCTTGCTGGGGAGAGTAATCTTGGTTGTAGGTTTTCACCTTTCATCACTTTAAATATGTCCTGCTACTCCCTTCTGGCTTGCAGAGTTTCTCCTTGAATTTATCCTGTATGGGACTCTGTGCTTCCTGGACTTGCTTGACTATTTCCTTTCCCATATTAAGGACGTTTTCAACTACAATCTCTTCAAATATTTTCTCAGTCCCTTTCTTTTTCTCTTCTTCTTCTGGGACCCCTATAATTTGAATGTTGGTGTGTTAAATAGTGTCCCAGAGGTCTCTAAGACTGTCCTCAATTCCCTCCATTCTTTTTTCTTTATTCTGCTCTACAGTAGTTATTTCCATTATTTTATCTTCCAAGTCACTTATCCATTCTTCTGCCTCAGTTACTCTGCTATTGATTCCTTCTAGAGAATTTTTAATTTCATTTATTGTTTTGTTCATCATTGTTTGCTTGCTCTCTAGTTCTTCTAGGTCCTTGTTAAACGTTTCTTGTATTTTCTCCATTATATTTTGAAGATTTTGGATCATCTTTACTATCATTATTCTGAATTCTTTTTCAGGTAGACTGCCTATTTCCTCTTCATTTGTTTGGTCTCGTCGGTTTTCACCTTGCTCCTTCATCTGCTGTGTGTTTCTCTGTCTTCTCATTTTGCTTCACTTACTGTGTTTGGGGTCTCCTTTTCACAGGCTGCACGTTCGTATTTCCCATTGTTTTTGGTGTCTGCCTCTAGTGGCTAAGTTTGTTTCAGTAGGTTGTGAAGGTTTCCTGGTGGAGGGGACTAGTGCCGGTTTTCTAGTGGATGAGCCTGGATCTTGTCTTTCTGGTGGGCAGGACCATGTCCTGACATTGACATTGCAATAGCCTGAGGCATGCCGTGTGTTCTTCTGGGGAAGTTGTCCCTGGATCACAGGACCCTGGCAGTTGAAGGCTGCAGAGGCTCCTGGGAGGGGAGGTGTGGATAGTGACCTGTGCTTGCACACAGGCTTCTTGGTGGCTGCAGCAGCAACCTTAGTGTTTCATGCCCATCTCTGGTGTCTGTGCTGATAGCCATGGCTCGCACCCATCTCTGGAGCTCGTTTAGGCGGCGCTCTGAATCCCCTCTCCTCACGCACCCCAAAACAATGGTCTCTTGCCTCTTAGGCAGTTCCAGACTTTTTCCCGGACTCCTTCCCAGCTAGCTTTGGCACACTAGCCCCTTGCAGGCTGTGTTCAAGCCCAGTCCTATCCCTGGGAACTGACCTCCGAAGCCCGAGTCTCAGCTCCCAGCATCCACCCATCCCAGCTGGGGAGCAGACAAGCCTCTCAGTCTTGTGAGTGCTGGTCAGCACTGATCCTCTGTGTGGGAATCTCTCCACTTTTCCCTCTGCACCCCTGTTGCTGCACCTCCTCCGTGACTTTGAATCTTCCCCCTCCCGCCCAGCTTCTGTCTCCACCAGTGATGGGGCTTCCTAGTGTTTGGAAACTTTTCCACCTTCACAGCTCCCTCCCCATGGTGCATGTCCCATCCCTATTCTTTTCTCTCTGTTTTTTCTTTTGCCCTACCCAGGTATGTGGGGAGTTTTCTTTCGTTTTGGGAAGTCTGAGGTCTTCTGCCAGCGTTCAGTAGGTGTACTGTAGGAGTTGTTCCACATGTAGATGTATTCCTGATGTATTTGTGGGGAGGAAGGTGATATCCACGTCTTAATCCTCCACCATCTTGAAGATCTCTCTGAAAAGTTCCTTTAGCATTTGTTGTAGAGCTGGTTTGGTGGTGCTGAATTCTCTTAGCTTTTGGTTGTCTGTAAAGCTTTTGATTTCTCCATCTAATCTGAATGAGATCCTTGCCAGGTAGAGTAATCTTGGTTGTAGCTTCTTCTCTTTCATCACTTTAAGTATATCTTGCTGCATGCTTCTGGCTTGTAGAGTTTCTGCTGAGAAATCAGCTGTTAAACTTATGGGAGTTCCCTTGTATGCTTTTTGTTGTTTTTCCCTTGTTGCTCTTAATAATTTTTCTTTGTCTTTAATTTTTGTCAGTTTGATTACTATGTGTCTTGGTGTTTTTCTCCTTGGTTTTATCCTGCCTGGGACTCTCTGTGCTTCTTGGACTTGGGTGGCTATTTCCTTTCCCATGTTAGGGAAGTTTTCGACTATAATCTCTTCAAATATTTTCCCAGGTCCTTTTTCTCTCTTCTCCTTCTAGGACCCCTATCATGCGAATGTTGGTGTGTTTAATGTTGTCCCAGAGGTCTCTTAGGCTGTCTTCATTTCTTTTCATTCTTTTTTCTTTATTTTGCTCTGTGTCAGTGAATTCTACCATTCTGTCTTCTAGGTCACTTATCCATTCTTCTGCCTCAGTTATTCTGCTATTGATTCCTTCTAGTGTATTTTTCATTTC